>NW_026262712.1:65380099-65980099 GCF_021869535.1 Mytilus californianus
GCTGACCACTGGTCGACCCATCATTGCATGCACACAAAAACAATGCTGGTGTTATAGTACTTTAACAAAACGTTTATCGATTAATTTTCAGAAATACATGTACATGATTTGGAGCAGATATTTTATTTTGCAGGAATAGATTTGTATTTTTGTATTTCAGAAAGAAATTTATTCATGAAAAAAGAAGGATTAGCATTTTTATAATAAAATAGAAATGGGATTCCTAAACAAAAGGGGGGGGGGGGGGCTAAATGGGTAGTTGTGGGCATTTGATGATTTACAAAGATAAATCGCATGTACGAATCATGAGAGCTGTAAAGTTTGAAGCTATAATTAGTCAATTTGTTGATTTTTCCATTTCAGTGGCATGAAAACCCCTAAAATACTACGCGTATTATTTCGACAAATATTCACGACATAAGTAATGTCGCGACTAACATTTTGCTCACATTTTTTTCAATTTTACCCCTAACTTTTTTCTGAGTAAAAGCAGTTTGAAGTGAATGTCAAAATTTAGAACATGACCTTGACCTTTGACCTTGACCTAATTTTATAAGTTGGGACCCAAGGACCTTCAATAAAGCGACTCTAGGTTTATACGGCTTACGGTTTATGAGTTTATATGCATATCACTTATATCAAATGCATAAGGGGAAATAACTCTCATATGGAGACTCCGGAGAACTTTGGTGCAAACCGACTCATCATCTTGAAGATATAGGAAGCACTTTGGTAAAATAAATTTGTCGTAATCTTTTACGGTTGCGAAGGAGTAGTGGACACAAGAAAAACAGTGTTCGGGGAGATAACTCTTACAACGTAAAGTGTACAGTTTAACAGGGTCAGTTCCAAAAGCGCAATAACTGTTCGATATCATATGCCAAAAATCTAAGCGACATCTTGCAAAACCACAATTCTACGCAAGAACAAAATGTGGCGGAAGAAAAAAAATAAAATCTCAGAACAAAACCAATAGGTCTTTCCACGGAAAAGTGGAAAGACCTAAAAAATAATAATCAGAACAAATACAATAGGTCTTTCCACAGAAAAGTGGAAAGACCTAATAATAATCAGAAGAAAAACAATAGGTCTTTCCACAGAAAAGTGGAAAGACCTAATAATCAGAAGAAAACCAATAGGTCTTTCCACAGAAAAGTGGAAAGACCTAATAATCAGAAGAAAACCATTATTAGTTCTTATTAATGAAGATTATCTATTAAGAAATATGTAAAATGTGAAGACACGAGGGTGTATGACGTCTTCACTATACCTGTTTTGGCCAGCTGCTAACAGCATGTACAATAAGATAAACTCGGACTGCAGAACAAAAAAAAACTATGAAATTTGCTTGCTAACAAACTCTGTGTATAAAAAAAAATGTTTATGATGTAAAGTGTTTACACACTTA
This sequence comes from Mytilus californianus, assembly GCF_021869535.1. Taxonomy (NCBI): domain Eukaryota; kingdom Metazoa; phylum Mollusca; class Bivalvia; order Mytilida; family Mytilidae; genus Mytilus; species Mytilus californianus. The sequence goes on from NW_026262712.1 coordinate 65,381,508, forward strand.
ATTACATGAAAAATAGGAGCTCTTATATATGGAAAATGTCAGGTGCAAAAAGCAAGATAAATAATTATTTTTGTATGATTTAGTGAAACCGTTGATATACCTTCACTGTAAAATGGAAGAACGGAGCTGACAGTTTCGTTTGACCAATGTCATAATCTGTCAGCTGTATACACGCTGGGACTATGTATTCAACTCATTAAATTATAGTACGTTCGTTTTTTTTTTAGTTTCTTTTGAAGAACCTCATTTTGCTGTCGGTATTCACTGTGCAAACAGAAGAAGATTGAAACTGTTACACTGTCTAAGAGACTTAACATATTTTTCCAAAATTTGAAACAAAGTTTAAATTATAGGTTTCTAATTTTCTAATAGCACTAATTTTCTAAATGAATTATTAGCTATGTATAGTTAAACGAAATATATTTCAAAATACAAAAAGGGATATATACAGGGATATAATAAAGGGATATATACAGGGATATAATAAAGGGATATATACAGGGATATATACAGGGATATAATAAAGGGATATAAAAAAGGGATATATACAGGGATATAATAAAGGGATATATACAGGGATATATACAAGGATATATACAGGGATATATACAGGGATATAATAAAGGGATATATACAAGGATATATAAAGGGATATATACAGGGATATAATAAAGGGATATATACAGGGATATAATAAAGGGATATATACAGGGATATAATAAAGGGATATATACAGGGATATAATAAAGGGATATATACAGTGATATAATAAAGGGATATATAAAGGGATATATACAGGGATATAATAAAGGGATATATACAGGGATATAATAAAGGGATATATACAGGGATATAATAAAGGGATATATACAGGGATATAATAAAGGGATATATACAGGGATATAATAAAGGGATATATACAGGGATATAATAAAGGGATATATACAGGGATATAATAAAGGGATATATACAGGGATATATAAAGGGATTTATACAGGGATATAATAAAGGGATATATACAGGGATATAATAAAGGGATATATACAGGGATATATACAGGGATATATACAGGGATATATACAGGGATATAATAAAGGGATATATACAGAGATATATAAAGGGATATATACAGGGATATAATAAAGGGATATATACAGGGATATAATAAAGGGATATATACAGGGATATAATAAAGGGATATATACAGGGATATAATAAAGGGATATATACAGGGATATATACAGGGATATATACAGGGATATATACAGGGATATAATAAAGGGATATATACAGGAATATAATAAAGGGATATATACAGGGATATAATAAAGGGATATATACAGGGATATAATAAAGGGATATATACAGGGATATAATAAAGGGATATATACAGGGATAAAATAAAGGGATATATACAGGGATATAATAAAGGGATATATACAGGGATATATACAGGGATATAATAAAGGGATATATACAGGGATATAATAAAGGGATATATACAGTGATATAATAAAGGGATATATACAGGGATATAATAAAGGGATATATACAGGGATATATACAGGGATATAATAAAGGGATATATACAGGGATATAATAAAGGGATATATACAGGGATATAATAAAGGGATATATACAGTGATATAATAAAGGGATATATACAGGGATATAATAAAGGGATATATACAGGGATATAATAAGGGATATATACAGGGATATAATAAAGGGATATATACAGGGATATATACAGGGATATAATAAAGGGATATATACAGGGATATAATAAAGGGATATATACAGGGATATAATAAAGGGATATAATAAAGGGATATATACAGGGATATATACAGGGATATAATAAAGGGATATATACAGGGATATAATAAAGGGATATATACAGTGATATAATAAAGGGATATATACAGGGATATAATAAAGGGATATATACAGGGATATATACAGGGATATAATAAAGGGATATAAAAAAGGGATATATACAGGGATATAATAAAGGGATATAAAAAAGGGATATATACAGGGATACAATAAAGGGATATATACAGGGATATATACAGGGATATAATAAAGGGATATATACAGGGATATATACAGGGATATAATAAAGGGATATATACAGGGATATAATAAAGGGATATATACAGGGATATAATAAAGGGATATATACAGGGATATATACAGGGATATAATAAAGGGATATATACAGGGATATAATAAAGGGATATATACAGTGATATAATAAAGGGATATATACAGGGATATAATAAAGGGATATATACAGGGATATATACAGGGATATAATAAAGGGATATAAAAAAGGGATATATACAGGGATATAATAAAGGGATATATACAGGGATATATACAGGGATATAATAAAGGGATATATACAGGGATATATACAGGGATATAATAAAGGGATATATACAGGGTATAATAAAGGGATATATACAGGGATATAATAAAGGGATATATACAGGGATATAATAAAGGGATATATACAGGGATATAATAAAGGGATATATACAGTGATATAATAAAGGGATATAATAAAGGGATATATACAGGGATATAATAAAGGGATATACACAGGGATATAATAAAGGGATATATACAGGGATATAATAAAGGGATATATACAGGGATATATACAGGGATATAATAAAGGGATATATACAGGGATATAATAAAGGGATATATACAGGGATATAATAAAGGGATATATACAGGGATATAATAAAGGGATATATACAGGGATATAATAAAGGGATATATACAGGGATATACACAGGGATATAATAAAGGGATATATACAGGGATATAATAAAGGGATATAATAAAGGGATATATACAGGGATATATACAGGGATATAATAAAGGGATATATACAGGGATATAATAAAGGGATATATACAGTGATATAATAAAGGGATATATACAGGGATATAATAAAGGGATATATACAGGGATATATACAGGGATATAATAAAGGGATATAAAAAAGGGATATATACAGGGATATAATAAAGGGATATAAAAAAGGGATATATACAGGGATACAATAAAGGGATATATACAGGGATATATACAGGGATATAATAAAGGGATATATACAGGGATATATACAGGGATATAATAAAGGGATATATACAGGGATATAATAAAGGGATATATACAGGGATATAATAAAGGGATATATACAGGGATATATACAGGGATATAATAAAGGGATATATACAGGGATATAATAAAGGGATATATACAGTGATATAATAAAGGGATATATACAGGGATATAATAAAGGGATATATACAGGGATATATACAGGGATATAATAAAGGGATATAAAAAAGGGATATATACAGGGATATAATAAAGGGATATATACAGGGATATATACAGGGATATAATAAAGGGATATATACAGGGATATATACAGGGATATAATAAAGGGATATATACAGGGTATAATAAAGGGATATATACAGGGATATAATAAAGGGATATATACAGGGATATAATAAAGGGATATATACAGGGATATAATAAAGGGATATATACAGTGATATAATAAAGGGATATAATAAAGGGATATATACAGGGATATAATAAAGGGATATACACAGGGATATAATAAAGGGATATATACAGGGATATAATAAAGGGATATATACAGGGATATATACAGGGATATAATAAAGGGATATATACAGGGATATAATAAAGGGATATATACAGGGATATAATAAAGGGATATATACAGGGATATAATAAAGGGATATATACAGGGATATAATAAAGGGATATATACAGGGATATACACAGGGATATAATAAAGGGATATATACAGGGATATAATAAAGGGATATATACAGGGATATAATAAAGGGATATATACAGGGATATAATAAAGGGATATATACAGGGATATATACAGGGATATAATAAAGGGATATATACAGGGATATAATAAAGGGATATATACAGGGATATAATAAAGGGATATATACAGGGATATAATAAAGGGATATATGCAGGGATATAATAAAGGGATATATACAGGGATATAATAAAGGGATATATACAGGGATATATACAGGGATATAATAAAGGGATATATACAGGGATATAATAAAGGGATATATACAGGGATAAAATAAAGGGATATATACAGGGATATAATAAAGGGATATATATAAACATAAACAGCTAAGTCTGTCTTATATCTTGACTCACATCTAGAAATTGACAATGAGGGTCGGTAAGAAACAAAACTTTACGACAAATGAGATGATTTCAGCTTTTCAAAAATTGTGAACTTTCCATTTCTATGTAGCAACATTTCAGCAGCGCCTGCATACAGAGTATATATCTCCCAGTCCATACGATATTCCAGGGCTTGTATTTTCTATTATAATTTCCATGATATAGGATTACTGCTCAAAAGGAGGCTATCAAACCAACAGTTCCAAGTGGTGAAGTTAAAATTAGAATTTCCATGATATAGGATTACTGCTCAAAAGGAGGCTATCAAACCAACAGTTCCAAGTGGTGAAGTTAAAATCATCCCTTCGTACATTTTACGGACGCCATCACGAGTTGGTTGACAGTTATGGAATATATGTTTCACAGATGACAACGGATATGTTCTAGTTGTCGTGATTACAACCCCGTCTCCTTTTCCCTGAATGTGGCCTACCGCATTAGACTTATCATCGGTTTGCAATTGCATGAGCAACACGACGGGTGCCACGTGTGGAGCAGGATCTGTCTATCTTTGCGCAGCACCTGAGATTACCCCCAGTTTTTGGTGGGGTTGGTATTGCTCAGTCTTTTGTTTTCTATGCTGTGTTTTGTATACTATTGTTTGTCTGTTGGTCTTTATCTTTTTAGTCATGGTTTTGTCAGTGTGTTTTTGACTTTTTGAATGACCCTTTAGTATCTTTCCCCTCTATTCAAGGTCAATATAAAACTAATTTGGCGCGAGATTTTTCCCGTTGATACCTGACAGTATACTACCGACATATTTGATACTGCTTCATAATGACCAAAATTGTCCTACAAAATTCTATCCTAAGTAAAACTTACTTGTACTAGAATACCTAGTAATTTCTCTTATGGATCAGAAAAAAACAAGGTGATGTGGTATGATTGCGAATGAGACAACTTTCCATCAAAGTTCAAATGAAGTTCAAATGAAGTGGATGAAAGCAATTATAGGCAACCATACGGGCCTTTAACATTTAGAAGTACCATACCGTAAAATCGGCTATACAAGACCCCGACATGAGCAATATATAATAAATCAATTGAGAAAACTAACGGTCTAATTTATAACAAAACAATTGACGTAAAACAAATATGACAGACATGAACCAACGACAACGTCTGACAACTTTATTACAACATTGTCTGATATTTGTAAAATAAAATATAAAAAAACGCAAAAAATATATTTTTCGAAAACACCTTCCATTTGGCTACACACTTTATTAAATATTTTATTCTGACCCAATATATCATCTTATGAAATTGATAAGTTCATAAAAGATGTCTTGCCTGCTATTATGGGGAAGCAAGTTGTTATTTTATTTATCAATAAACAAAAAAAAAACGGTAATAATAAAGACAAAATGCTTAATTTATTGTTATAAGCATTGTAAATCTGTCAGATTGTAGACGAGAAGCATAAAGCAACTAGCAAATATCATGTCCCATGTGACACTTTCCTGCTAAATAATAAATTAAATATAGTGTGACGCTGTACATAAAATTCATCCTTAGCGTTTGTGTTATCTTGAAGTAGCACAGTATATTAATGGGGAAAACAGTCTTTGCACATTGTATGTTATCTACATTCTTATACTATGACCTATATTTTCTAAATAAACAAATATCTTGAAAGGCGTATCAATAAAGAGATGTCCAAATTCTATGTGCCCAATATCCGGTAAAAATGTATAGGTCATGGTTTCATTGACTCCAATCGTTAAAAGATTTTTTTATCTCTACATAAACTGTCTAAATAAACCTATGGTAGAGAAATAGTGAAATATAAGAGTGTTATTTAGATTTTGCCTTGTGTGTAACCCCATGGGGCTTTTTAATACTTACTATACTGTATCATGTGTATGTGTGTTGCTCATGGTTAAAGACTATGGTAACCTGTATAAATTGACCTCTTTTCTTTAGATCTTTTGGGGATAGTTGTTTTATTGGCTATCATATAACATCTTTTTATTTGTTTTACAATGATTGTATATCAATGGTTTACTAGTTACATTGTTGAATACAAAAATTCTGTGACATGTAATGAATAGGACCAACTAAATAATTAAATCTCCTTATTTTGTTTCATCTCGCGCCAAAATTAGTTATTTTGATTAGATATTTATTACTTAATGTCAACGATTGAATGTTAAAGAAAATGTATTCAATCATAATTTTACGTTATTTGATCCGATGTTCATTAAAGGTCTTTTAGCAAAACACAAATTCTTCCATTTTGTAGGTTTTGACAGGCTTTCAATCATAATGTCCTTCTTGCTTACGGCCAATCTATGTAATAGTCAACATTTGATTGTTTTTATTAAAACATTTTCTTTTTGTTATTTGTAGTTAGATTATATAGGTTAATCATGCCACTAAATCTTACTGACAATTTAGTGTCTACAAAATCAGTATTTGGTGATATTTGATCACGTTATTAACATGCATTATTACATAAAATAAGCAAAAAGTGCACAATTTTCAAAATTGCTTAAAACATAGATTCTTAGCAACTGCACGGGAGTCAAAGATGACGTAAAATTAAAACAACAAATTTTCATTAAAAGTCGAGAAATGGACAAATTGTTTAAAGCATATAAGTATTTTGTATGCGGGAATTCAACAATTAACAACAACGATATAAGATGTGACTGGGAATTGCGAAACGTTTTCGCTAATTCTTGCAATGCCAGCTAAAGGCATTATTGAATGTTAAATAAATCAATAATATATAATGAATAATCAAACTCGGTTATATTTTAAATAAAAAAATCATAAGAGTATTTATCACAAATGCAATTTGGCATATGTTTTTGACAACCATAGTCCATAATTTTTCTGTCTGACCGGAAGTCATATATCATTTTATTGTAAATGTCCTGGTAATCAATTATGTAACTATATCATTTTTTACCCAAAAGGATTTCGCACCAAGCTCCTCTCGGTGGAACAATATTTTTTGCGCCCCCCTCAAATCCTGGATCCGCACCTGATTTCAAGTGTTTCCGTGCTCAGATACCCCCTATATATGAGTGGGCTGAAATTTTATGCATTAATATGAATGGGTCACTTTCCAGCCGCTCTTCTGTACCCATTTTTAACTGAAAACTGAAGTAATCCCTACACCCTTCTTATGTTGAATTGCTGCGGTACCCCGGAAGGAAAAGCTCTTGGCGTATAAAAATCTGTTGCATGTTAAATTGCGTTAAGAGAATGTGTATCACAAAGTGTTTCAGTGTAAGGTCAATCCGCATCTGATTTCAGGCGTTTCGTGCTTAGAACCAGCCCCATATATGAGTGGGCTAAATATTTTATGCATTAATATATGAATGGGGGGTCACATTCCAGCCGCACTTCTGTACCCATTTTTAACCAAAAACTGAAGTAATCCCCCACCCTTTAGGGTATACTTTTTGCTGAGCAAACCATAATACTTGCAGACAAAGCGGAAATGATGATGGCACGTACATGTTTGCTAATTTACCGAAATATATTTCGCAACATGCTCCGTTCCGCAGAACAATATTTTTTGCACCCCCCTAACATTAAATCCTGGATCTGCACCTGATTTCTGGTGTTTCCGTGCTCAGAACCACCCCCATATATGACTGGGCTGAAAATATTATGCATTAATATATGAATGGGGGTGGGTCACATTCCAGCCGCACTTCGGTACCCATTTTTAACCGAAAACTGAAGTAATCCCCCCACCCTTTTCATATTGAATTGATAAGATTCCCCGGAAGGAAAAGCTCTTGACTTGTAAAAATCTGTTGTTAAATTGCTGAAAGCGTCAAGGGAATGTGTTTCACAAAGTGTGTCAGTGAAATGTCACTATTAACCATTGCTGCTACGAAATAAAATTCAATTTTGCCTGGCAGACGTACAATGACAGAAATGATGAAGGCACGTAAATTTCAGAGCCGAACGTCGTGAAGGACGGTCGATCCAAACTGGCTTTTTTCCGATTTTAACCCCCAAATACCCACCAAAAGATCTTGAAATGAACACATAATAAACTACGCTGGTCATTTTCCCTTTGTGGTATAAAACAATATTCGTGGATTTTATGTTACAAAAAAACTCGACACCCAATTTCAACTCTATTCATTTAGTAATATAGATGTAACTATATCATCTTATTGTAAATGTTCTGGTAATAAATTATGTAACTATACTGAAAGTAACATCTCTTTTTCCTCATGTGTATTCATATTTATATATATTTTTTTTAATTTCCAAATTGTTTCTTTGGTTTTCCTTTGAGTTACCATTATGATCTTTCAAAGCATATTTTCCAACCAGTTAACACTATCGAGTATATTTTCTTAGACAGGTGAAAATTTAAAAATTATTCAGTAATGATATTGAAAAAAGATCTGGAATACTCAAATAGTAAAATAAAAGATACCAGGTAACATAATATATTTAGTATATGTCAACTATGAATACACTGCGACTATGTATTTTATCAATATATATGACAGTATTACTCTTTACAAAACAGTTGGAATGCACATCATTTACGAAGTTGAAGAACATTGAAAACCGAAATACCAAAATGGTTTTCCAAATACGCCGAAAGCAATGTGTGTCTCGTGATAAACCAACCTAAGGGGTTTGAATACCTCAACATTTGTTACAGTTAAATAACAGAAGATATAAAGAAATATTTTATGTGCTTGTGATACCTTTGGTGACGAACTTTCATCAGCAGTGGAGTCGACCCAGAAGTTGTTAAACTCACCAAACATACCTGATTTATAATTTGGTACGCTACACACGCGTTTCGTGTTTATTGGACTCATCAATGTCGTTTGAATCAAAACAGTTGGAAAGCAAAATCGAATTCGAGAGCATTAAAAAAAACTAAATGCCAAATACGGATAAGGCAATCTAAGCCTGCGGGTAAAAAACTATAGTGTTTCGAATAAGTCAATATTTTTTTAAGTAAATTTATTGAAAATAAACATAGCAAATTTATTTCATATCAGCACAAAAGTGCTGACTACAACCTTCGTGATACCCTAGGAGACAAAACGTTCATCAGCAGATGAGATTTTCCCATTTCTGACTGACGTGTAGTTGTTTACATAATTTTTCTTTGATCTTTTAAGGATAGTTGTACCATTAGGAATTAAACTATATATCCTTATTTGTACATGCATTTGTTGCTCTATAGAATTCTAGAATACACAATTGTCAGCGGTATATTATAAATAGGATAGTCTTATGATTCTAGTTCTATTTCAACCCACAAACGAGCTCGATGGGTTCGTCAATCATTGATTTGAATCGGACTTATTATCTGTAATAGAAATAATTAAATGGTAAATGTAGTCAACAAAAGAACAATACACAAGTTTGAAATAAACTTTACCATATCATGTAATAAATGGACAAAATGGTTAAACTTTCAAGGACAAAGCATTCATTTGCAAATAACAAGTCATGTCGCTTAAGTGATGCTCGAGGTCAAAACATTTTGGTTTCTAAAACCTAATATAAACGTTGAAGAGCTGATACGACCAAAAGTTACAAAACGTAAAGCTAATTAAACCAGGACAAGGAATCAGAGTTATGCATGAATGAGACAAATTCTTTATTTAAAATGATTTCGAAATTGATTACAGCGAATTAGAACAGGAATAATATCCCTATTTCCATGCCAGCATCGAAGTTCTGGCTACTGGGCTAATGATACCTACGGTAACTTACAGTCGGTAAACCAGATGTACTAACTAAAGGGAAAGCATATGAGTACAAACATCTGAAATCGGAAAGTGAAAAGAAATAAGTGTTGTTGAACAAAGGGTAATACTTTTTGCTGAAATGTATGACAAAAATCCCTAACCAAATTAGAATATAATAAAAAACAATATCTTAATATCTAAAAAGTCATTCAACCTTTAAATCAAACCGTCAGTTGTTTAGGACAAATATTGGTTTTACAAATATTTGGGGGAAATTTTTCAAATGATTTAATTGCGAATAAAATATTTTGCGTTTTGTTTGTTATGAATGATTGTGGTTGGAAAACATCACTCTTTAAACATTCAATCATTTGTGCACTTTGTTAGCTTGGCGCCGTATATCCAATTCCATTAGTTATGGTAAATGCATTGCCTTGTATTGTTTCCTTTGTTGACAAGTTTATATACTTATTCTTAGTTTTATGATTCTATATTCCTTCATTGATGGTCAGTTTGAAAAATGATCAACATTTGTAGATTTTTACAGGAATTCAATCTCAAAGGCCATCATACTAACGGTAACTTGTCTCTCAGATTTAAAATCTTATCGTCTCGAGGGAAATATTTCTCTTTTTCATTTTGCAGGAGTGGATTATAAAGGTTAATCGGTATGGCTGGGAATTCATCGTGCAACTAAATCTTACAAACAATTTTCAAGAAATCAGAATCTGTCAATAGTTGACAACATTAATAACTTGTAATAATACAATACAAATGTCATAAATATAAATACAAACTTCATAATTATAAATACAAATGTCATAGATATAAATAAAAAGGTAAAACATTTGAATACAAAATCCTTAATGCATGGGAAAATGAATAACACCTCAGGGGAGGCAGAAATCAAGATGTCAAATCAACAAAATACAGAAATGAAGAATAAAAGGCAAAAAACAAACAAATATTTTGCTTTCAAGAATTATGCAATCAGCGACAAATGATAAAATGTGACAGGAAAGTATGTTTTTGTTTTTACGATAAGTTATAATCATTTGCATTCCATCTGACCATCAGAAGCCAGCACTTTTGTGTTTGCATTGTGTATTAAGATGTTTTTAACTGCTTGGTTTTGTTTTCTTCCATGTGCTTATGTATTCGACACAATCGTGTTATTTAAGAATGTGATTTCGCCCAAAAACAGTATCATCGTTTGCCTTTCAATTTGAAAATGTCTGGTTTTTTTTTCTGGAGAAACGAGAGTTTAAAAGGCATTCATTGCCATTATCATTAGTAAAATAAAAGTCGTGTACGTCAGGAATACACATCTCTATATTGAAGAAGCGTTTAATTTGTAAATAACACATTCGGTTATTTCTTGTATAATCATGCAGGAATATAACAAAAATGACATTTCACATTGGTGTTTTGTGCCTATATTATCTATAAAGAGAATATGTAAAAAACAGCTTCTCAAATTGGGTTCTGTCTGGCTTTATAAACTAAAGATAAAACTACAACTAAATTGTTGATGGGAGTATTTTCACCGCTGTAGTTTTGGGAATTAAATATCGATTTGCCAATTTAAAGTAAGATACATGGCTAAAATGCTTCCATTATTTCCATAACATCATTTCAATGCTGTTCATAAATCTATATTCCAATTCGTATATTTCTGTACTGTTTATTTTGTGCCGTTGTGATATTTATACGGAGATGCTGTATCCGACATCAGAGTGCAAGAAGGAATTATTGCTGTATAAGTATCATAAGAATTTATATATTGATTCTTCAGTTATGACTTTTTGTATCTTCTTTTTTTTATATATCAGGAATTGAATACATTCTTTAAACGGTATATTCAGGACTTTGTAATTGTACCTGCCCTTTTGTTGATCTTTTATGTTTAGACTACGAACATCTACACAATTAAGTCCATTTTCTTAATTTATAATAAGTGTACGTACTTACATTGAGTATATGTTTATGTTTTTAATTCGATGATTGATATAAAAAGTGGTGCAGATAAGTACCATGAAAATGTTTTCTCAAAGCAATTTGCTTTGTTTTTCCTAATTGAGCAGCAGCTTACATATTTGAGTTATTGTGCTTTAACTTATTTAGGGCTAATGGAAGAACTTTGGTAGTCTCTGTTCCATTTATTGTCATCTTAAGATCTGAATAAGGAAAAAACGAACCAGGTTCCAAAAAGGCAAACAAAATATTAGCAAAAAAAAAAAAGAAAAAAAAAAAGAAAACCATTATTTAACATGAAATTGAAAACCAAAATATAAACGAAAATTGTGTCAAATCTGATAAGGCCATCTTAGTCTGAAAATAAAAAGCTTACTCTTGAATATTTAATTTTTTAAATTTTATGAAAAGCAAATTTACAGAAATGACATCATCAATGATATTTCAGGTAAGCATACATATGTGGACAACAGGGAAAGAGATATTCCCGGAGACAAAACGTCCAACAACAGTGGCAATGACCCAAATGATTGTACCTTGACCATATCAGTCGTACTCGGTGTATCAAAAAAGAGGAAAGGAGAATGGATTCGGGGCTGCAGCAACTGGAAAATATCAATTGTCACCTCTGACATAGTTTTTAAACGGCCAACTCGATAACCTTCGCAATGAATTATTTTTTATATATAACATCAACTTAATCAAGAAAAAAGGAAATCATTAAAGGAAAGGCAGACCCTTGAATTCTTCATGAATATGGAGAAATGTGCTAGCACATTAATTATGAGGCATACCACTGCAGTACTAATGTTACCAGCATCTTACTCTGTGCAACCGATTCTCTATACAACGACCTGTACTAAATAGATTGATAAAAATAATAAATATATTTTCTGACTATATGGTATGATTTATACTTTAACTTAACAAATAAGACTTTGAACAGCAAATCAATTTTTTTATACATAATTCTTGAGGATTTAAGACAATTAATGATGAGAGAGAGAGAGAGAGAGAGAGAGAGAGAGAGAGAGAGAGAGAGAGAGAGAGAGAGATGGAGTTCTATCTTGAAATAATTAAATATAGAAAAGTATGCTACAATATGACAACCTTTAATTGAAAGCGGATGTCTATGCCTGCTATATTATAGCGTGTAATGACGTGTTTGATCATTAAAGGAGATTGTAACCTGCCAAGGAGTCCCGCTGTCTACTAACATAAAGAATATTGAATAACTTTGTAGTCTGAGATACATCATATCACAGGAAGTTTTTTTTAATTACGGACAAATAACGAAATATAGTTTCACCAGACGTATACATGTTTTATATATTATATTAAACTACATGTTTATACCAGTGTTAATATCTCCCTGGAACTTCCAAATACACCATTTACTTGGTTCAGTGGTTGCCATTTATTGCTGTATATCAGATTTTTTATTCGTTAACTTTTTTGTACATAAATCGTTAGTTTTCTCGCTTGAATTGTTTTACATTTGTCATTTCAGGACCTTTTATAGCTAACTATGCGGTATGGTGTTTACTCATTGTTGAAGGCCGTACGGTGACCTATTGTTTTTAACTTCTATGTCGTTTGGTTTCTAGAGGAGTGTTGTCTCATTGGCAATCATACCACATCTTCTTATTTTTATAATTACAGTCATAATCGACTATTTATTTACTCTCTAGTTTGCTTCTGGTCTTTCTTCAAAGCACATTCCGTGGCACCAAACAAATACGAGGTTCATATCAAAGAAACTTAACACTAAATGTTCCAGTAAATGCAGAATTTGAAAAACACAAATGCTTCAGAAGTGCTTTTCATGCAAAAAAGGTTTACTGGTTTTAATTATTTTGAATGAACAAAAACAACTCAGTGCTTCGATGGTCTTACTGTATTGTGTATGCCTTAAGTTTGAGATTTCGTGGTTGTTATTTCCCCATTGTTCGAACTAAAAATCTAAAATTTGGTATGTGAAGCCTTTTCGTCTTAGCATACAACAATCAAATACTTTAAAGTATCGGCTTTGCTCATTGTTGAAAGTTTACCGGTGACATATAGTTGTTTACATTCTCGTCTCATTTGTTCTGTGGTAGATAAGTTTCTTATTGGAATATACCATTTATTTTTGTAAAGACAGATCGGTGTCAGAATCATTGGGTCTAGTAGGGTAACACGCGTTCATACGGACCGTTACCTTTGGAGCTAGTGCGTTGAAAATCTGAATGCCCGATTTCGTTTACTCATAACTGATTTGTATCGAAAAACTAAAATAATAAAAATAACGAACTCCAAGAAAAATTCATAACGGAAAGTCACTTATCAAATTGCAAAATCAGAAGCTCGAACACATCAACTGAATTCAAAACAACTGTCATATTCCTGTTTTGGTATTGGCGTTTCCTTATGTAGACAATGGTGGATTTAACCTGGTTTTATAGCTTGGTAATCCTGTCACTTGTATGACAGTCCATTGTATTTAAAGTAAATCTATGAGATTCAAACATCGGTAAACTCTTAGCATATCGACTATGTTATTGAGATAAGGTTTATCAATATGACGTGTTATCTCCCAGAAAATAAGCATGTTATATTCAAAGTGGACACTAACTTGGTACCAACCACAATTAAATCATTTCTTAAGTAATTGATAATTGTGAAATCATTTATGCAAGCCATAAATTTGTTGAAAATTGTCACATGGCCCTGGCCATGTGAAAATGATAACAAATACATGGCATGCATGAAATATTTAGATTCTAATATAACAAAAACGGAAATTTAAAAACTGAAGCCAATATATTGATGCCATGTGTGTGGCTGTTCTTTTTTGCCTCCTTAAAGCTAGTGAATCTATGCTTTGCATGAATTATTTCTTATATTACCTCTAGAAAAAAATGTGTTTAATCTTTATAATTCTCAGCCCTAACATTTGTTTTCGTTGGCTACTATTTACTGCCAAATTTAAAGTTGACATATCGTAACTTAGGAGTGAGCCTCCATGTTGACTTGCTGAAATATATAAATGTGCGAATAATGCAATAGAGCTGATATTATAAAACAACACCTACTTCAGAACTCCATTTTAATGCGATATTATCCGCATTTGGAGCGTACACGTTACGGAATAACCTTTAGCCTGAGATTTTTCATTTGTATGATTTTATGTTTTGACATGACGTTAATGCGCCAAGATCAATCATGGAATTTCGCGGAATTCTATTTTATTCTAATTCTATACATTTTTACAAGCTCTAGTGCATTAATTCGTTTTGTTATGCATTAGAATAGGCATAACGGTTCTGTAGTTTTATAATCAATTTATATTGTAACACAGCGAAATCGACATAGTATTTGTACATAGGTTACGATATATGTGGCTTTAAGTGGGAGGTTTATTGTAACAGCTGTTAATATGTTCATTTTTGTGTCTGCGCTTATACGCGCTTAGTATAGATATATCGCGAATTGTATCAAGCTGTTGTTTACTGAGCGAAAGAAGCAAGTCATAGGCAAATTTCTATTATGTTTTATTCTGAACTATCTCCATTGATTTTTGTTTTCAAATAAGGCAAGTTCGAAGTAACTGCACAGTTTGCTACGTCGATTACGTCTATACTTTAAAGTATTTATTCGATGACTCGAGTAGAAGAAAATTATTTTAGCTGTGAAATCAGTTTTGCAACATCTTTTTAAAACGATACTTTTTAAAAAGAAAATAAACATACCATCTGACCATGTGTTTCTTCGAATGGTTGCATTGCAAAACACCTTCGCTGTAACCTTTTTGTAACCTTTGAATTTTAATACTGTCATGACATGTGTTGCAAGTTAATCTCATCACTGATTGAAGTTGTTCCTCAATGCTTGTCTTTCTTCTAAAAATTAAGAAATTGTTTAACGTTCAATTTTCGAAAGTGATTATATATATAATTGACAACGTATCTATTGTAGATTTGTTTCACATATCAGCTCACATATAAACCTCTTCCAACTTTTACAGGCCTGACTCTTAACTGTACTAATTATTTTAGTATTTGGCGGAAGATTTCCTATGTGACCATCAAGAAACGTCTCCCTATTCGTGTTCAAAAGCCACAATATAGTGCGGTGACGGAATAGGAAAAAGTCAAATATTAAAAGAATTTAATTTCACTTCATATTACACGGCTAAAAATTGCACAGTCTTAGAAAAATGATTTTACTTGAATTTAAGATTGGTCGTCAAAAAGTCGTATGTTGCATTTTTTTTATTTTAGCGTTTAGCTACCAAATTTGACTTCAAATGCAGATCAGTAGTAGCTTGCAGTATGACATGTTATTCAAAGGCTACACTCAAATATATTTCTTTTTTAGTTTTATTCAAACGTCACACATATTGTTTTATTTATTTAGCGAACAAGTTAATCATAAAAGCCTTTTGATGACAAATTATGAAGGTACGAATTATTGTAAACGGGGACATTTTGTATTTCATCGGACTCCAACATCATACATAAAAGCGCTGATGAATAAAGTGTATCGTAACTACTATAAATTAATAAAACTGCAGTTTTTCTTTTCATATACACAAGGTTTTATGAGGTACGATTCTTTAAAACGATATTTTTTAAACTTTAAAAATCTCAACTATTCAATCATTAACTTTTTCTTTGATATTGACACAAATATACGACTTCAAACAAAAATCAATGACAAACGTCGCATGACGATTTTAACTTTCCAATTGTCAATTTCCCGATTTCTCAATAGTATTATATCTCCTACGCTATTGTTTTTGTGTTTACATATCTCAATTGATACCTTACGCTCGTGCAGTACAGACTTCATGAACAGGGATGTGCTCCTGACATTAAACTTTCTAAAACAGAGGCGGCAGATATCAAAGGGATATTCAAATTTATTAGTCGAAGACAATTCCACAACGTCATGGCAAAAGTCGTAGAACGACGTAAAGACAAACAAAATTCTACAAAACACTACACAGAAAACTTAAGATCAACACGAATCATACTAAAAATCGGGGGCTATCTCGTGTTCTGAACGTGTAAATACATGTTTGGTGATATGCACTGCGTTATGAGGAAGAACCGGCGATTGAAATAAACTTTAAGTAAAGTGTCTCAACTCACTACCGACATCTTTTCGCGGTTTAAGATTTCTAAATACTAAGTACCAGATCAGATCTGAAAATTTACTATTTGTGTCCCATTCCTGTTTGTAACATGTTGGCGCTTTTGATTCGCATGGCGTGTGATGAATGCTGTTGCCGCAACAGATCTGAACTCATTTTGAAGTTCTTGGGATTCCCTCAGTCTTTATTTGAAAAATTGGACATCGGTAAACTAATGTTGCCCCTTATTTTTTTAGAGACTAACAAATAAAATAGCAGCCGGCTAAGTAAAGAAATCGAAGTCACGGGTATCAAAGTTTAAATCGACTTATATTTTTTGTAAATGATTGCATATAAGGTAATAAAAAAGCTACAAGCAAGATACCTTACATACTTCGGGTAAAGGCACACTTGCTATAAAACCACTATATACCTTTGCGGGGATTCAAACTTTATTTATCAATTACAAAAATAAATTTACAGAAATACGTTTTTTACCATTAGTGCGATATCAATGATAACCCTAGATCATATATCAAATCAATTTATACAGACTAGACCGTTTGGGCAGAACAATCACGACAATCGGAAATTTTCATTAAACTTCAATCATGTGATCATGTCAAACGTAAATTTTCGAACAGAGAAGGCTTTTTTCTTGACTTTTGTTGAGGGATATTTAGAGTTGCAAGCAGCAGGACAAACTATTCCTTTCAGAAAGGGTTCATTTGACATTTGTCCTAGAAGCGCCCTGATGTTACAGTTGTTTTATGTCCCCCAATTTTAGATTGATATGACCAAAGTGTATTCTGCAATGACGAAATGTTTGAAATGTCATATGATGCTGAATACAAATAAAATCATCATAGATACCAGGATTAAAATAGTGTACGCTACATTCTGCACACAAACATTCGACCAGCACTCTATCCCATTGCACAACAAGTCAAATGTCCGAAGCTTATATTATTCGAGATTTCGTTTCTTAACCTTGCATGTACGAACAAATATATTCCAGTCAAGGGTCAGAACCTTGTCATAACGTTTCCACAATACAAAAGTTATTTTAGGTCTCTAAATTACTTAAATAACGTATGTTTAGTACGATGTTAAATTATCCTGCATAGTAGACAATTTCTTATCTTGTGTCACTTTGTTTGGGATTAAACAACCGAAACATTCTCAATTTCTAAACGGACAAAAGGCGGTTCTAGTCATCAAATATGTCTCTGAAAGTTGTAAGTCTATTTTATATTGATTTAAGTTCCTATTAATACTTTGGATTTGAAACGAAACGTCATGACATTGTCATGTCTGTTTTGAAAGAGTCTGTGTTGCCAGTTTTGTATGTACCGAATCAAACCTATATGCCCAGTACTCAATTTTCAACTTTCATTGAGGTATAATAGATAGTTATATTAACAAATACATATTTTGTCATATTTGTCTATACATTTTGTATAGTTTTGACGGCCGTTGTTCTTTTCATTTGAAAAAAGTACATGAAAACCATAACTGTTTTTGTACTTTCGCTTACATCTACTCAGGAAACTCATTCAATGATGGGTTTCCACTTTTTAGGAAAAATTGAATAAGAAAGAAAGAAAATAGATGCAAGTTTGCATTCATTCTACTGCAGAAAGAGTATTCAAATTGGAATTAAATATTGAATTTAGTTTTTCCTTCTAAACGGTTAGTGACGTTTGATCTTGATTTCTGAAAAAAAGGTACCGCATTTTCTTTTGACGACCAAATTAATTTTAAAGTGAACACATTTTCGAATAGAATGATATATGATATAGCCGTGTAGTTTTTCTGACGATCAAAATTTGAAAATTTAGACATTGGTTACCGGCGTAATATATCGACGATTATATATCGTCATCGTCATATAAATCACTTGCTTGGTAAGTAATGAGATTTTGTTCAAATGAGAAATATATTGTGAAGCTAAATGTTGTCCTATGAAATATTGTCCCACAAGACTATATTTCATGACTTTGTATCCTGAAATTTTGTCCCTATCTATGAAATATTGTCCAGAGAAGGACAAACTTACATATGAAATTTTGTCCATATTTAGACAAAATTTCTTAGGTGAATAGTATAAAATTTTGTCTTGTTAAAGGAAGGTTATCCAAAGTTACATTTTGTGTATATTGAGACAATATTTCATAGATGGATTGTCATAACATTTTGTCGCATGAAAGGGAGGTTATAGACATGTAATATTTTGGATAATTGTATCATGCAAGTGTTTTATTTGATCATGTTGATTGGTACTAACAAACAAACTTGCTTAATTAATGTATGCAGCACTTATGGTTGTACACATACTTTTCATGAACAATATCGTTAAAAAATGCCAAAAACGCTCACAATTTCTTGGCAAAGGAATCCTTAGGGAAGACATAATCAGATAAAAAAATATTTTCGTGGATCATGGACAGAATATCACAGTGATTTATTGTCATGGACAGTATTTTAAAGTAAAATATTTTCCAAGAGGAGGTGGCAAAATTTTGTGGACAAGGACACTTTTTCACACTGAAATATTGTCCTGGAGAGTATTTCATTATAAAATAGCTATTTTATATGAAGTTTTGTCTGACGCACAATATTTCATGGGGGACATTATGTTCTGTTACAAATTTATTGATATACATGAAATGCATAACTATATGGATGAAACAATCCTTTTACATTCGAATGGTATTACCCTTGTATCATACATTTATCAGATAAGGTTATTTCTTTACAATTTGTCAATTTTTAAGGTACGAAGGAGTCTGCTCACTTTAAATTGTCGTGTAGCTTCTGTTTGTCGTCGGGATTTATTCATATTCTTTCTGTTTTATTATATAAATCGAAAATAAACTGACAACGCCATGGCTAAAACAGAAAAAGACTAACACAAAACACAAAACACAGCATATAAAACTAAAGACTGAGTAACACGAACCCCACCAAAAACTGGGGGTGAACTCAGGTGCTCGGAAGGGTTAGCAGATCCTGCTCTAATGTGGCGTCCGAAAAGCTACTGAACAGTACTTACTTGACAGCAAACGAATTGTCTGACCAGTACTGACTGTACCGCAGTAGATAAGAAAATTAACTGAAAAACTTAAAACGACTGAATAATTCTTTGTTCAGACATTTCACATGATGATAAGATCGCAATGATTGTTTCAGACTAGAAATAAGTTACTAGTTAAAATGCTCATACTGTTCATTTTGCTCTTCAACATTTGTATTAGAATTTTGATTTTCATATATTTTGGCCTCGAGAATCACCGAAAGACATTATTTGTCGAAATGAGCGTCTGGTGCAGTAAAATTGGCACGGTTAACGTTATTACTACCATGGGGTCAATACCTCTTCTGGAAGACTGGTTAATCTACAATTGTATCATCACCCTAGTCGCCAATACTTCAGGATTGACATCAACAACGGATATTGTTTGATTGAAATTTGTTTTTATGAACTTTTTGAAACTATTTTCATTTAAAAAATATATCTCCAACATGCAAAACTCTAATTTTTGTCCGGATTCCGCTTTACTTTAGATCCATTTTGATGATGTCAGCTCTTCAAAGTTTGTATTAAGTTTTTGATGTCTTTTAGCATCATTGAAGCGACAGTTTTTGTCCAAATGTGCATCTGGTTCAGGAAAATTGATATCGTTTATGTTATTAGTCGTTCTTTAGTTTTCAGTCCAGGGAACACGATGTGTTTTGAAAAAAAAAGATACTCATTATAGATGAGGTAGGTGGACACCTTACATTTTGCCTTTCTTCGTGTTTTCCTCCGCAAGATATGTTGGTTTGACCCTTCAACTACTTAAACCTGTCCTTGTCTAATAAAAGAGGAAATACAGATTTGTTAATAAGACTACAACGTAATAATACAAACACCAAAAGACTTCTAGGTATCAACACAGTTGAAAAATTTTAATACATTATATCATTTCCTGAAACGGCTGGATTCGAGAAATGTGAAATGTGAAAAAGATACTGTCATATTTATAATTGAATTCTAAACCTTTAAAGTGTGATTCGTTGATTCGTGACGTAAATCCTTATACAGCAAAATTTGATTTGATTGCATATAGAATATAAGGCATACTGACCCGTTATTCGCTGCGCATTAATTCGGTAAATATTTGTTGTTGATTTGAATTATGTATTTACATTTACCCTTGTGGTTCAATTATATATTGAAAGACACTATTTCTTCTATTGACCTTAAAAAAGAGGCGAAGGATATCAAAGGGACATTCAAACTCATAAGTCGAAAATAAACTGACAACGCCATGACTAAAAAGGGAAAAGACAAACAGACAAACAACAGTACACAAAACACAACATAAAAAAACAAATACTAAGCAACACGAACCCCACCAAAAACTAGGGGTGATCTCAGATGCTCGGGAAGGAAAAGCAGGTCCTGCTCCACATATTGCACCCGTCGTGTTGCTCATGTTAGAACAAAACCCACTTCACCACTTGGAACTCTTTGTTTAATAGCTTCTTTGTAAGCAGCAACCCTCTATCAAGGAAATCATGATAGAAACACAACCCTGGAATATCGTATCAACTTGGCGATATATACTCCGTATGCAGGCGCTGCTGGAATGTTGTTACATAGAAATTAAACGTTTCCGATTGGGAAGCTGAAATCATCTCTTTTGTCGTAAAGTTTTGTTTTTTAACCGACCATCTTTGTTAATTTCTAGATGTACGTCAAGATATGAGACAGACTTAACTGTATCTGTTGTATCTTTTATCTCAAGTTCGATGGAATAGATGCGTTCAACATAGTCACAAAATTTTGAATTTAGGGGATGCCGATTGTTTGTTGAAAAACACGTCCTCTAAACGTAACAAATATGTTGTCAATCAAGAAAGCAAACCTTTAAATAGACTTATTAAGAAGGGATATAGTTACGATACTGTTGTCAGGTCATTAAAGATTGCATATTTTGGCGTTAATATTGATTCACTTATAGGGTCTTTGCATCGGCACTAAACACATTTATTTAAAAACCAGTTGTTGGCATGACACGGGTTATGTTCTTCTCATATATGTTATGATGGTATGATACTAAACCCCTAACGGGAAGGATTGTGCCTGATATTCATATGATGAAGACATAATCTTTCAATCAGTTAAATTGAAGTCTGGAGCTGGCATGTCAGTTAACTGCTAGTAGTCTGTTGTTATTTATGTATTATTGTCATTTTGTTTATTTTCTTTGGTTACATCTTCTGACATCAGACTCGGACTTCTCTTGAACTGAATTTTAATGTGCGTATTGTTATGCGTTTACTTTTCTACATTGGCTAGAGGTATAGGGGGAGGGTTGAGATCTCATAAACATGTTTAACCCCGCCGCATTTTTGCGCCTGTTCCAAGTCAGGAGCCTCTAGCCTTTGTCAGTCTTGTATTATTTTTAATTTGAGTTTCTTGTGTACAATTTGGAGTTTAGTATGGCGTTCATTATCACTGAACTAGTATATATATTTGTTTAGGGGCCAGCTGAAGGACGCCTCCGGGTGCGGGAATTTCTCGCTGCATTGAAGACCTGTTGGTGACCTTCTGCTGTTGTCTGTTCTATGGTCGGGTTGTTGTCTCTTTGACACATTCCCCATTTCCACATGTTCCATTCTCAATTTTATCTTGATAATGTCAGTTTCAGAGAATTTTTTGTTTAAATCAGAGTAATTTTTTACAAAGAGCGATTTATCCCTTAGGCCATTCTTTCTTATGAAGCAAAGCCGGACCAGCTCTTTTAATTTGTCTTTTAGTTTGAAATTGGGAATACTGGTGTAAAGTGTATACAAGTCAAACGTTTTAATACTTTTGAAAGATGAACGAGTCTTAGATTGTATGACCTTTGGAATGTTTTAGTATCCACATCTGATCCACGCCACCTCAGCTTGATAATCGGTAGTTTCACAATAATTTTGGAGCTAGGATTTGATTGCTGATAAAATTAATGTAAATTTATTTAGAATGAGGTTTCATGGAATACTTGGAAGACCAAGCAATATAACGTTGTTTGTATGGACACTTGTGTAGTTTAGGTATCTAATACAGTGAAGACAGATCATAGACAAGTTCTTCATCTTTGGTTGAAATTCCAAAGGAACATAGAACAGACCTATGAATATCCAGGATTTCCTCCTTGATAAGAGTCGTGGGGGTATATGTTTAGTTTCCAAGTTGATTGTCAATACCTAATTCATTCATCAAAAATATGTAATGAGGTTTACACACAAACACGATGTTGTTATGGGCTTTATCTGCCGGGACAACAACATATTTGTCATGGAGGTAGGATAGGTGTTTTGCAACATTTTGTCTTTAAAGATTGATGTAGCATATGTATTCATATACCCATTCAGTTTTTTAATTCTGATTTGTATCAACGACCTCACAGCCTTAATCCATTCAGAAAGAGTATATACGTTTTCTTTCTCGCGTTTAACCCATTACCTGGCATAATCCGCGACTGAATCCATCAGTATTTTGAAGTTGTGTTTCCAATTGATGAATTTCGGCTCATGATATTTCGGGCCTTTAGATAACACATTTTTCTGTGAAATGTAATTGACAATGTTAAGGTCACCAGTAATAACGTGGCCAGCCGGATTGTATATGGATTGGGACAAGCACAGGTGCAATCATATGGTTTTGACTTGACGTCGTTAATATTGAGATCCAGCAATACGTGTTAGTAATTGAATTCTTTTTAGTTTCAATTGGTTTGGTATAAGTAAAAGAAATGAAAAATACAGACTGATCTTTAAAATAGGGAGGTATTTTCGATTGAACTGATTTATTATGAAGGATATTGCCCTAGTTGATGGCATCAAGACCTTTGTTTGTAAAGGAAAGTTTCAGAAAGTTTTTTTTCTCTTTTTAATCTTTTCCAATGCGAACTGGTTTGAAATGTCTTGCAATAACCGAGATGATAGTTGTAAGTTTGTATTGGTTTGAATGGGAGTTTGTAACAGTGGTTTCAAAACATAAGTTGAACAGAAAATTAAGTTTTGAAAGGGGTAATGAATAAAGCTTCGTGCGAATGTGATGAATACCTAAAGGCTTTTGTATAAATGGCAGCATGGAGAGTAGGTGATGTAAAATTACGATGACCATGACTGCGTCTCCAATCGAAATATAAGTTCGTGGTTAAAACAATATATGGATTTCCATAAGCCCCTTTCACATGTTTTAAACACAGAAATACTATACTTTTTAATGTAACTTAGCAATACATTTGGATTTGCATTTAGTTAGGAAACACATATTTTGGGGAAAAGGAAGTAATAGTTTACGAGTGGCCGTTAAAACCTTATGTGTCCCCATTCTTTGTCTTCTCCCTGAGAACACGTTTAGCTGTACACTTGAGAAAAGTCTTTTGTAAAGGCAATATAAATGTCTTTTTGTAAAACTATGGTGATATGTCGTAACCTATGTCACATATTTTTTGCCTGATTAAAAAAGTAAAAAACATTTTATCGTGTCGTTTTGTATGACCTTGTCCTTGATGAAAAGGAAAACGATTGTAATCTGACCGACACAGGACTTTCAAGCTGCATTAAAGGATATGAGAAAAAAATCATTCCTAAAGGTGGAATGGAATTAGTCATTTGTATAAAGTATGCAGACGTTTCGAATAGAAAACAGATAAATTTTATATAATATAAAAGGCTAGAATTCTACTTACTAAAATTGATTTTGTTTTCTATGAATTAAAACATTACTGAGTATGCATTGTTATGCAGTTATGAACTCTTTTTGGCCTATATCACGTTGATTCTTATATATTATGTTGGCTTGCACACATGCATACTATTCTCATGCAACTTATGACATCTTTACACAAGTTCCGTTGGATATATTCTGACTGATATTTCATGTATTTAAGTGTGTCAAAACATGATTTATTATTTTTCTGTTTTTAAATCTGAACTTTAGCTGACAGTAACTCCTAGTCTATTGGATCGGTGCTTTGATTCTTTTGTCGTTTCGTTAGTAGTTTTTGTGTCGATCTGATGAGTCAAACATTTTTCATCTGATTTATACAACTGTTAGCGCACTGTCCCAAGTCAGTGGAAAGATTTCTAAAAAATGTTTAACCCCTCCAATTTACTGCATGCAATATTTCATATTGTTTTTTGTTTAAATCAGTTCTTTGGTTTTTTCGTCTGAAATATTTCACATTTTATGATGCCAAGGCCTTGTGTTTTTCTCATTGTTGAAGGCCTTACGAACTGAATGGTCTATATATACGGTCTAATTTGTGTCAATAGAGGGTCCCAGTTGACTTCAATATTTATTTTAAAATCGATCAATTAATACAGTCATTGTGTGTAAGATCGTTCGATTTGTCTCAAGTTTCATGAAAAGACGGTCCAAGTTATTATCGGGTCAAGTTATCGTGTACTTGGACCTGACTGAGTTTCGTTTTAAAGTTTGAAAAGAGTTGCAGTAAGGCATGACTATTGGAAAGACACATCATAGCCGAGAAGGATCGAAATGTTACAGAATGTTACGAAATTTTATGAAAAGATATATATGATTTGAAAGGAATTTAGTTTAAATAAATTTACTTTTTATCAAAATTTTAAAAATGTTTCAATTTAGTAGTATTTAGATGGTGCAATCGCTATTTCCATGATATTTACTCAAAGGCAACGAAACTCGCATCTTAATGTTTCTGATTGAGCTTGTAAAAATATATTCCTGATATAGTTAATCTTTATATAAGTATTAACATTCGTAAAGACCAATGATGTAATGATATCTATTTAAGGTAACAGCACTTTGCCGCTGTTCAAATCTCGCAAACCGATTAAGATCTATCAAGGTAACAAACAAAACCCGGAGAACGGTTGCATCGATAAGGTATGCATCTCCTGCTATGGGTGCATCATCCACCATGCAAATTTACACTCTGTCAAAATGTCACAATCGGAAGTGGGACACAATCGGTAAAATTACAGATCAGACGGTTATACTGGTGTTTGAAGATATAAGATAGCAAAAACACGTCGCTAGTGAGTTGAGACATGGACACATCGTATCGATCAATAACTTAGTGATGGTGACCGGTAAACTTATGTAGTGTCAATTTCCTTAGTTATAGAGTAAACTTTCTGTAAATTTTCAAACTGGTAAGTAAGTACATATGCATCTTTGTACACTATATCCATAATACATTACATTACATAATACCATAACAATAAGGACAGGATAATTAAAAAATTGGTAGGGTTTCACTTTTTTACTGTTCAATGTTGTCCTTTTTATCACTCCCAGCAAATATTACAAAGTTACATGTGAGACCATTCGAATAAAAAAAAAAACAGGTCATGAGTATGGAACGCCACAGCGGTCTTATGTTGAACTCTTATATTACGTTATGTTGTTTTATTATTACTTGATGATATGTTGTCTTTACATAATGATGTTTTGATATAACTCAATATGGCATAGTCATTACTTAATGATATTTCGATATTTCACGATATGGTTTCGTATTGACTTGACATAGTTTTATCATTATTTGATATGGTTTTGTCATTAATCAATGTGGCTTTGTCATTAGTCGATGTGATTTCACCATTATTTAATGTGGTTGTTTCATTAGGCAATGTGGTTTTATCATTACTTGATGTGTATGTGACTTAACGTAATGTAGTTGTTTCATTACATGATGTGGTTTTGTTGTTTCGTAGTACTTTTTTCTTATTTTTGTCTGCCGTTCCCCTTTTTCATACCGAATAACTATGAATAACAAGTCGAACTTTAATTTGAACTTGAACTTAATGGATGGCGAAACTCATTCAAAGGACATTAAACAAACGACATAGTGAAATCGGTTTAAAAATAGAACTAGTTTTTCCGAAATGGTCACGTGGTTTTACCTCCACCACTTAATGTGATAACCACACCAAAGAATGAAAGGACCACATCAAATACTGAAACAAACACATCATGTAATGTAAAATCGTCAAATTTTGAAACATCATTACGTTATGTTAAAGCCATATAAAGAATTGGCAAATCATCATTACGAAATAACAAAACTACATCATGTAATGAAACAAATACATTAGGTTAAGTCACATACAAATCAAGTCATGTTAAAACCACATTGCCGAATGAAACAACCACATTAAATAATGGTGAAACCACATCGAGTAATGACAAAACCATATCAAGTAATGACAAAACTATATCAATTCAATACGAAACCATATCGTATAATGTCAAAATATGATTAAGTAACGACTATTCCATATTGAGTTATATCAAAACATCATTACGTAAAGTCAAAACCATATTATGTAAAGACAAAATATTATCAAGTAATAATAAAACAACATAACGTTATATCAGAGTTCCACATAAGACAACTGTGGCGTTCCATACATGAGTCTTTATTCTACCGTAATAAACTACATCAATCATCATTTTTATAGCAACCATAAAAATGTCATGGACATTTTGTTGTCATTGCTTGCACCTGATTGTAGAGGTAAGTCCGTTTCTTTTTAATGCAAATGTGATTCAGCAGATGAACCATTTGTCTAGAAGAAATGTTCTATTCTGCAATGACACAAACATTATAGGTACTTATGAAGATGGAATTTTCATGATAAATAAGGTGTCCATGGGAAAGTAATATCGCATGCAACATTGGTAATACACTCGCTTGCAGCTCAATGTTTCCGTCAATACTACCGCAGTTAAGAAGTAACTATTATGTGAGTGCTATGGGTAAATCATTCAAAGCAGGATACGTACTCTGCAGGTGCTTTCGGTCTTTATCGTTTGGAGTTCATGCGATTCCCATTTTTTATTTCTCTATCGGCTGATATATTTTAAAGGAGTTAACAAGTCTGCAACATCGATAATCTGCTATTTTTGTGATGTTAAATCTTAAGCTTTCCGTGCAATGTTTTGTTATTGTTGTTTGTATTTCGTATTTTCTTCTTTTTCGTCTGTTATCTTGCACATTTTCTCCCTTGGTATCTTATCTCTCTTTAAGCCTCTTATTAATTAAGTAGGTCGAAATACCTTATTATCTGTAATAAATGTAAAAATAGGGAAAAGTGGTTTGAATGCCATGAAACAGATGTGAGCAATCACTGGACACATCAGGACAGTCAAAAATGAACAATCATCATACCGTATGTAAACTATTTAAGTCCTTGGTATGGAACTTATTATAAAAAATTGTTCTAATGAACAAAATGTATGTTATGTGTTTACACTAAAAGAGTGTTCAAAGAGAAAGAAGTTGTGTACCACTGAAAAAATAAAAGTCACCGACAAACAAATTGATCGCCTGCTCGGTCGATGGAATCCTCAGAAAAACTGTTACAAAATCATAAAATGCACTGCATTTTGTAACTTATTTATTCATAGCATGTTGATATAAAAATTAGACACAAGTTGTTTTGGTTCCTTGATTGTACATATAGATTGACAACGATAAATAACTACGCAGAAGCTTCTTTTAATGAAATATACGGTCAACAACCTATAGTAATCTGTCAAAATTAGATTATGTTATTGCAAAGGCGACTCTTGATTCATTCTCAGTTCTAGTTAACAATATACAAGTATGAAAATGCTTCATTTACATCGGTGTTTGTATACTACTAACACTTGCTTTCAAATAAACCAATCTTTCTTTTAAAACAATTATTTAGTGAGACAGTTATCCACTTGTTTAAAATCTTTTGAATATTTACATGTTCTTTTCGATATCAGCATAACACTTCATTGTCACAACATTAATATAAAATTCAGATTTTTGCATTTACATAGTCAAACATACTGTTTTGTTAATGCTATTTAGTTTTAAGTAAAAATATGGTCAATTAAGGTATAAGTAATGAGATGATAATTAGTTTGATTTTGTTATACATTCAAGTAAATGTGTTGGTGTTGTACAACTATACGTTTATTGCTTCCTTTTGGGTAATGCACTCTATCAAAATCAAATTAATTATCATTTCATTACTTATACCTTAATTGACCATATGTTTTACTTACAAATAAATAGCATTGAAAAAACAGTGTGTTTGACTGTGTAAATGAAACCATTCACAATTTATATTTATACTGATACAATGTAACTCTTCCATTTTCTTAGCAATCGGAACATCTAGAACAATCTGAGGTTTTATACTGATATCGAGAAAAGCATGCAATTATTCAAAACATTATTTTAAACAAGTGGGTTGTTAAAGACACGAGAAAGATTTATTGAAATTAAAAGCAGGTGTTGACAGTATATAAACACCGATGTAAATGAAGCATTTTCATACTTGTATATTGTTAACTAGAAATGAGATTGGATCAAGAGTCGCCTTTGCATTATACATGACATAAATGTAAATAACATAATCTAATTTTGACAGATACCTATAGGTTGTTGACCGTAAATGCCATTAAAAGATGTTAATCGGTACCAATCTGCGTATTTTTTTTTAATCGTTGTCAATCTATATGTACAATCAAGGCACCAAACCAACGTGTGTCTCATTTTAATATTAACCTGCTATGAATATGTGATAACAAAATGCATTGCATTTAATTATTTTATGATATTTCTTATGATGATTCCATCGTCCTTGCGGGCAATCGATTTGTTTGTCGGTGACATTTATTTTTTCAGTTGTACACCACTCCTTTCTCTACGAACACTTTTTTAATGTAAGAAAAATTACATGCATTTTAATCATCAAAAGAATCTTTAATTTCTTGCCATACACCTTCAGTAGTTTATTTAACGGTATGTGTTTTGATCGTTGTTGAAGCCCCTGAACTGACATGTAATTCCTCACATCTTTATTTTGTCTTCTTATAGTTGGTTCATGGCATCCAAACCACATCTCGGCTTTTCTTTTCTCCTGGACAACATATATGTACGTTTCGGCGATAAAGTGTATCGACAAGTAGTAGGTATTCCTATGGACACTAACTGCGCCCCTCTAATAACAGATTTATTCCTGTATTGCTAAGAATCTCAGTTAATAACTATACTCAGTAAAGACACGTCATTGTTACATTTGGTTAATACATTCAACAATACCTTCAGTTATCTAGATGCTATGTTTTCGTTAAATAATCCAAAGTTCTCTAAATATACTACCGAAATTTACCCAAAAGAACTTACTTTAACTAAATCTAACATAAACAGCAGTAGTTGTCCTTTTCTAGATTTGGACATTTCAATCTCTAAAGGAAAACACCATACTAAAATTTACGACAAAAGAGACGACTTTTCATTCCCTATTGTTAATTTTCCTTTTTTAGACGGCGATGTTCCTTTGGCTCCATCATACGGTGTTTATATATCCCAACTCGTTCGTTATGCCCGTGTGTGTTGATACTAATTGTAATGCTTTTTTATTATTAAATGTTATACAGAGTTATATCTGGTCTATATACCAGCTTTGATAAGTGTTTGGTATTACTATAAATTTTCACTTCTTCGTACTATGATCATCAAAATTATCTATTTTGTAAAAATATTTCCTTTCTCCATTTGAACTGTTCACGTATACCTAACAACAGAATTATTTTCATTTACCTGTGTTTAAAGTAATTGCAAATGGCTGATATTTTTGTTCAAGTATATTGTTTTTCTTAAATTGTTTAACATTTCACAGCGGTATAACATGCTACTTTCATTATTCTTCCCTTAGTTTATTTATTTTGTATTTGCAATGTATCATAGATCAAATTTATTTGTTCAGTGTATGTTCACTGGTGTTAATATGTCTTTTGATTGAGTAAAGCCATTTCAATTGATATTTTATAGTGTGTTTTTCTATGTTGTGATGTTACACTATTGTTTCAGATAAGGGTGAAGGTTTGGTACCATCAAAACGTTTAAACCCGCTGCAATTGTTTGCACCTGTCCTAAGTCGGGAATCTGATGTTCAGTAGTTGTCGTTTGTTGATGTGGTTCATAAGTGTTTCTCGTTTCTCGTTTTTTATAAAGATTACACCGTTGGTCTTCCCGTTTGAATGGTTTTACACTAGTAATTTTTGGGCCCCTTTATAGCTTGCTGTTCGGTGTGAGACAAGGCCCCGTGTTGAAGACTGTACTTTGACCTTTAATGGTTTACTTTTATAAATTTTGA
This sequence comes from Mytilus californianus, assembly GCF_021869535.1. Lineage (NCBI taxonomy): Eukaryota > Metazoa > Mollusca > Bivalvia > Mytilida > Mytilidae > Mytilus > Mytilus californianus. The sequence goes on from NW_026262712.1 coordinate 65,412,756, forward strand.
CTTGGATGGAGAGTTGTCTCATTGGCACTCATACCACATCTTCTTATATCTATTAATTTACCATAGGTATACCAATGGCCCTTTCGAATGGTTATATTTCAGAAACATGTTAACCACATCAGAAATATATATTTTGATATGTAAGATTATTACTCAAGCACAAAAAGCACTTGAGTTATATCTTTCGATGCTCGTGTCGTTGCCTGTCAAGTACTATTCTTTCAAATAGCTAGTACACCTTCTAAATACTACTGAATTGAATCCTTTTGACAATTTTGATTAAAAGATAAATTTAAACATTCAACATTAATGCTATTCCGAAAAATGTTGATGTTGTGTCGGAAAAATTGATTAATTTTTCAACGAATCATGCCTTAATAGAACTCTTTCCAATTTTTAAAACGAAACCCAGTCAGGTCTGAGTACACGACATCTAGGCCCAAAGAGAACTCGGACCGTCAGTAAAAAGAAGAAATGTACCGTCTACGAATAAGACAACTCGGACAGTCTATAGAGACAAGTCGAACCGTCGATGGCTGATATATCATTTGATTGATTTGAAAAGAAATAACGAAGACAACCGGGAACCTATATGGACACAACCTGGACCGTCAATCGAGACTATTTTATCCGTACGACCTTCGACAATCAGAAAAACCAAAGACCCCGCCATGATAAAATGTGAACCAATTGAAACGACAAGACCAGATAACTGATTTAAACAATAAACCAAAATCAAATACTAGTATTCAACGACAACCACTCAATTACAGGCATCTGACTTGGGACAGGCACTCATTAGATAGACAAAAAAAAAAACAACTAACAAAAACAAAAAAGAAAGAAACGATTCACCGACCTAAGAGACTAGCAGTTATTGATAGCTCAAGACAGATAAAAATAAATCATGTTTTACAAGAATTGCATACATTGTATCAATCAGGTCTAATTCAACTGTTTTCGTGTAAAGATGTCCCAATTAGCATGAGAGAAGTATGCCTTTGTACAATGCCAAAATAAAAGTATCAACATATAATAGGCCAAGAAGTGTTCATTAATGTTATGGTTTTTTTTTAAAACAAAATCAATGTTACCAAGTATAACCTTTGCTTCTTTTATTATATCTGTATATATAATATATCATTTCTTATTTGAAACTTCTACTTCTACTAAGGACTAACATAATTACACCATTAGGAAACGCAATTTATTTTGTCTTACATATTTAATAGTATATACAACGAGTGCCACATGTAGAACAGGATCTGCTTACCCTTCCGGAGCACCAGAGATTACCCCAAGTTTTTGGTTGGGTTCGTTTTGCTCAGTCTTTAGTTTTCTATGTTGTGTTTCGTGAGCTACTGTTTGTCTGTGTGTCTTTTTCTTTCATTACCATGGCGTTGTCTGTTTATATTCGACTTATGAGTTTGAATGTCCCTTTGGTATCTTTCGCTTCTCTTTAAATGCAACTTGAGTGTCCCGACGTTTTGTCAGCACACAATTGTTTTCTTTTCCATAAAGGATAAGCTCATACAAAATCACACGTAGACTACGTCACATATTCTTTTTCAATATTTTATAAAAATAGCTTTTGTATATAAAAAAAACTATATTTCTTTCAAATATACAGCTAAAAGTGTTCTCGGGGAGAACATAAAGAATGGGGATAAATAAGGTGTCTACCGCCACTCGTTAACTATAGCTATTACTTCCTTTTTCCTCAAAACATGTGTTTCCTGGAATAAATGCAAATGCATTACTTAGTTACATTTAACAGTATGAGACTTATGTAATTGAAAAAAAAACTTATGCGTAACATTAACTTTTTTAGCCACAAAGTTTTATATCAATTAAAATATGAATGTAATTGGAATATTTAAGGTCAATATCAAAGAACAAGTGTCTTTTGATAATTTAGTTTGCAGTTTAGACTTTATTCAAATATATGATTGAACCACAAGGGTTAAGGTAAATGCAAAACTTTTGTTTAAAATATATACCGTGTACTGCGCAGAGAATTATGTTTCTTTGAGGTAAGTTTGATTTTTATTGTATGTGAAATCTAATTGAAGTTTGCTTTTGAGAAGCACCCCCTAAGGGTTTACAATTCAATTATAAAAATTACTTATTTATTAAAAGTTATTTAGCATTTCAAATATGATCAAACAGAGATGACAGGTAATATAGTTATAAAACAGAATAACGCAAAAACCTATGGATTAACTTTATTAAGTTAACCAATATGATAGTCGTCTCTAATTACATTTCAGGTAATGGTAGGATGTAAAGAAATTGTCAACTGTTATTTCGATATTTAAATGTCTTTTGGTGTTTGCATTGTCACGTTGTAGTCTTATTGAATCCCTATTTCCTCTGTTATTGAAAAAGGACAGGGCTGAGAAGTTAAAGGATCAACCCCACATCTCTTGTTGATGCGCCGGACAACATGAAACATGGCGAAAAGTAAGGTATCTACAAATCCCGTCTATTATGATTACCTTTTTAAAAACATTGTATTCCCTTGACTAAATGCCAGTGTATGGCAAACAACATTAACGGTACCAATTTTAGTGCACCTGATGCGAGTTATACGGCCAAAATATTTGAAAATCAAAAACCTATATGGACCTAAAGTATAGCCGAATACGGACAAGGAATGAGAGATTTGATACCCACGTTCACTAACAGTCTACCAGCAGAGGTATTGACCACCTGGTAGTAATAACATTAACTTTACCAATTATACTGCTCATTTCGACAATCAATGTCTCTTCAGCGATAGTCGAGGCCAAAACATTAAAAACAATAAAAGAACAGAGTTTCAATGTTCCCCGCGTTGCACATATTTTATCTATCTAAGGGCAAGAACTAAAACAAACCTTTTTTTTGTTCTTTAAAATTTTCTACAAATATATGAGAGAAATGAAGTCTTCAGAGCAAATACAATGCAATTTCCAACAAAATTAATATTTCCAAGGCATAATTCTTTTAAAAATATTTGATCGGCAATGAGTTCTGAACTTGTCCGAGACATTGCTGATATAAACCTTTGATATAAATTTGATAAAACTCTGGCAAGAATTTTACACATGAGAGCGCTAACAATGACATTTTCCATTAAATCAATATTTTCAAGGGGCATAACTCTTTTAAAAAAAGTTCATTGTCATTGATTTTCAAACTTGTCCGAGACATTGCTGATATAAATCTATGATATAAGTTTTATAAAAATCTGGCAATAATTGTACACGCGAGAGCGCTAACACCAGGACAGACGGACGGTCGGACGGACGCCAAGTATTTCTATGCCCTCCGCAATGCGTTGCGCAGGAGACAAAAACCTTATGCAAACGTGGAAGAGCTTATAACAGCAAAACGAACCGTTACATTAAACAACAGTTTCAGCATATTTACTAGTAAATGAATTGTAGTCTGAAACGATCATTGCTATCTTAACATCATGTGAAACGTCTGAACAATAAATTATTTAGTAATGCTAAGTCTTTCATATAAATAAGAAGACGTGGTATGAGTGCCAATGAGACAACTCTCCATTCACGTCCCAATGTGTAAAAAGTAAACAATTATAGGTCAAAGTACGGCCTTCAACATGGAGCCTTGGCTCACACCGAACAGCAAGCTATAAAGGGCCCCAAAATGACTAGTGTAAAACAATTCAAACAGGAAAACCAACGGTCTATTCTATATAAAAATCGAGAAACGAGAAACACATATGAACCACACCAACAAACGACAACCAATGAACAACAGGCTTCTGACTTATGACAGGTGCATACAAATGCAGCGGGTTTAAACGTTTTAACATGCGCCAACCTTCAGTTCATTTTCTGACTTATCTGCTACAGTAAAATGAGTACTGTGCAGACAATTTGATTGCTGTCAATTCAGTAGCTTTTTAGACAATTCAGTATGATGTTGATGTGTACAGGCAGATAACAACTACTGAAAATTCTGATCATAAACTGTACAGATCGTATTGACTACACGCGAATTGTCTGAACATTACTGAATATACCGCAGTGGATAAGTCTCAAAATTGATTAAAAGACCAAAAATGACTAAATTGTGTATTGTGCAATCTTTTAAGATCTGTTCAGTTCAAAATGACCGTTTCAAATCAAAATTGGTTTACCTGTGTTTGTCAATAGATTCCTGTAACTAATGGTGAATTATTTTTAGACAATTCAGTATGATGTTGATGTGTACAGGCAAATAACAACTACTGCAAATTCTGAACATAAACTTAAAAATTTAAACACATGGTTTTCCTGTGTTTGTCAATGAATTTCTATAACTGATGATGAATTATGGCGTTACATTATTTTTGACTATAAACTTGAATTCCTATTGGAACATAAATGTATTCGGAATGTTTTATTTCAATATATACAAAGTGACTTTTAGTGAGTTCTGTTTGTGTTTCAATCTAATAGAAATATAATTGTAACACAAAGGTAAAGTTTAAAAAACTTGACTTCAAAAATCAATAAAACCACACAATGTGCAGTGAATAATCTTTGATTGATGCCAGTGTGCATTTCTTATATACTATCAGATCCATTGGAAGTTTTCTTTATTAAGATTCATGACTCGAACCATTATATTATTCATTACAATTCTACTGGCATTTGATATGCGATTAAACGAATAAGTCGGGTAAACATCAATTCTACAATAACGCAAAAAAGTTCGCAATAACCTTATCAATTCAATAACCAATATGATATATTTTAATGTCCTCTTATTTCTATACTCTAGGTATTTTATACATCATGACATTATGTATATTTATATATTTGTCAGCTGCTATTTTGATATGTATATGTCTTTCTAATCAATTAGTTGAGCTTCAAATCATCCCACATCTAAAAAAGTTGTGGACAAATAAAACAGAAAAGAATAACAGAAAATAAACTAACAAATATAAATAAATCCCGACGACAAACAGAAGCTACTCGACAATTTAAAGTGGTCATACTTCTTTTCACTTTAAAACTTGACGAGTTGTAAAGAAATAATCTTATCTGTGAAATGTATAAGTACAAGGGTACAACAATGGTAATGTAAAAAGGATTGATTCATACATATAATTATGCATTTCATGTACATTGTATATCAATACTACTATTTGATATATTGTGGTCTTTTAAACAATAATAAGGAAAAGTTTCTTGATGCTCACGGAGAAAATCTTCCACCAAAAACCAAAATTGTTAGTACAGATAAGAGTCAGGTCTGTTATAGTTGGGAGAGGTTTGTACTAGGTGCTGATATTTGAAATGACTCGCTGAACAAATATTTAGCAACTTCAAAATAGACACATAACTACCTATTAAATTAAAATTACGAAAAAAATAAATACTCTTGAACTAACTCAAAAATTTTAAAACTTTCAACTTAAAAAGTTAGAAGTATACATATTTGTTTAGGGGCCAGCTGAAGGACGCCTCCGGGTGCGGGAGTTTCTCGCTGCATTGAAGACCCATTGGTGGCTTTCGGCTGTTGTCTGTTCTATGGTCGGGTTGTTGTCTCTTTGACACATTCCCCATTTCCATTCTCAACTTTATTTTTTCTATCATTTACGAAGACAAAAAGGAGTAGGGGCATTAAGGCCTGGTTTTGACCCAAGGAAATAAAGTTTTTGAGAACTATTTCAAATCTGCACATAATGTTTGGAAGTGCATAAAATTAAGAAATATACATGAATCATATAAGATTTTTTTTCTGTTATGACGTCACAATTACGTCATCAAATTCACCGTTTTCATGAAAACGAAGAAAACTATAAAATGTATACAGTTTCCCATTGTTATTTTTTTATGAGGAAACAACAAAACATTTGGAGAGAAGCTTTATTATAACTATTGACATAATTTCATTAAATATCAAGTTGTTTCTTGCGTGCTCACATATTTTTCCAATCCAATATATTCTTAAACATTGATGTAAAACAAGGAAAATCAAAATATTTTACAAAATATACAAATTTCGTCATGGTGTGTTGCCATATGGTAACTCAATAAATGTGAAATTCCTTTTTATTTTCTGAACATCTTGTACCTTAGTGTAGTTAGAAAAATTTAAGAAGATGTAAAGTTTTTTTTTTCAATTTGCACTAATATTTGGGCCAAATAAGGGCCTTATTGCCCCTACTCCTTTCTTTATTTGTCCAAAACTGTTCCGCTAATTCAAATTAAAATATGAATAGTACCACAGTCATATAACATAATTTCAATGTTTTATAATATTATTGCTTATTTACAAGGCATTCGATATCAATATAAGATTAAGTTTCTTACTTCTAAATACATAAAGACAAAGAAGAAATTGTGTCATTGTTAAATTTGATTGCTTACAGTTATATTATAGGATCGAGGGTTTTTTAGAAGAAACATGTTAGAACAAACATAGTTATTGTGTGTTTATGTCAACTTCAGATAGCTGACAAATATCAGATTATGAAAATAAAAAACAATCCTTGTTCTATCGTATCTGACCTTTCCACATGTGAATATATCTGCCTGTAGTGACCATACCCACACACAATAATTATTATGCATAATCCAACCGGTTTCGTATGCGGAGCAGGATCGGCTTACCCTACTGGAGCACCTGCATACTCCCCAGTTTGGGGTTTGCGTTGCCCAGTCTTTAGATTTCTATGTTGTGTTTCGTGTACTGTTGTTTGTTTTTTCGTTTTTTTGCCATGGCATTGTCAGATTGTTTTCGACTCATGAGGAAAATTTGAAGATTTCAAAAACAAAAATGAATTAAAGGTTAGTAATCCATTATCAAACACATTGCATCAAAAACAAAATGCAGTAAGAGACTTGAATACCACAAAAAGGAATTGAAAGACAAAAAATGATTTAAATCCTGCAACATAATTTACTATCCCATTTAGTTTTTCATTTAATTTGTTATAGTTGATATATTTTCAATAATGGATTGCCTTGTGTTTGACGTTTTTCAATATTTCAACATTTTCAAAATTATTTGGCGATCGAAAGTGGGGAGTACGCCCTCTACACCTGTATCTGCGAATGCACGTTAAGGTATACGTGGACAAAAACCTCGTCCCATGCATTATCATTATAGTTGAAGACTTAAAAATACTATTTGATAAATGTATCAATGATATAAATTTCTATCAAATTATCTTCAATTAAATTATAGAATTTTTTTAGTAAAGTTAGTCGCATTCACCTTTTACATTCGGGTGTGTTGGAATCTACTTTTTAAACGTTAAAACATATAAAAACAAAAAAAGAGATAAACTTCTCGATTCGGATTTCATTATTTTAATATTTTCATGCTAAATTTTTATTTGGTAGTTTTTAAAATTCACATTTTGAGAAGAACCGAAATATGGGTCAAGTGAAATGACAAGAAATGATGGGTGTATTTGATTACAAGTTGATAGCTTAAGTATTCCATTAAAATATTTTTGTCAATAAAATCATCCAAAATTTAATAACAAAATATTTAAAGATTAAAAAAAGTAGTTGGGATTGATTTTTACATTAAGTCTATATCAGCAAAAAATGTGTGTTCAAAAGGCAAAAAGTGGATGCAGTGTATGCTCCCCTCCGTCATGCTTCAATGCAATAGGACGAAATACGTTGAGTTAGGTCGGTTATGTCGAGTAAAGTCATTTTATTGGAAATTTCTATTAGAACAAACTCACCAACTTAACAATCAGTTAATTGTTGTAATAATGAATGTCATAATTATGCCAAAACAGTGTGTGTATGTGTGTGTGTGTGTGTGTGTGGTGTGTGTGTGTGTGTGTGTGTGGTGTGTGTTCGTGTGTGTGTGTGTGAAAGAGAGAGAGAGAGAGAGAGAGAGAGAGAGAGAGAGAGAGAGAGAGAAGTGAGAGAGAGAGACCCCGTGTATTCCTGTATAGAATCTAATTTTCAGTGTGAAAATGTCAACTTCATTAAACTTGTTGACGTAAGAAACAATTTCAGTTTTGTAAAATAAAATAGTTTGATTGCAAATTAGATATGAAACTCATCAGATTGTGTAATCAAATAAAAACTACTTGTCATGAATATCATAAACATTCATTTGACATTCAGGGAAATTGCAACTAGAGTAGCAAAGAATATAGTAATGCATTATTATAATTGCACAGTAAAACAAGACATAATATCAAGTCTGTTTCACAAACGTATGATACCAGTTTGGCCTAGTTAGTCATGAATATTCATTCTGTTATAAAGATTTGTTGATGCTTATAGGAATTTACAAAGCTAATGACTACATGTGTATCAGTGAAAACGGCACAGTCTCCTTTCATTCGGTGTCAAAGCACTGACAAACGAGTAGACAACATATTATAGAATCAACAGATCACCAGATATGACTGACGATTCTCCAATGAATATTATACTGAGAAGTTTACATACAAGACAATATTGAAACGTTAGTCTGACAGGATCTAAAGTAAAAAAGTACCTTATATCTGATTCATCATGAAACAAGAATAATTAATTTGTAAATGTCTATTTCATAATAAGATAAAGATGTTTTACACAAAAACGTTTGCATTCAAATCTCCCTCAAATGACATACTAAACAGGTCAATAACCAGCAATATGATCCTTAATGGCGACTAAAAACCTAGATAGATCGTGAACTATCTGCATAAATAACACAATCGTGTGTTAAGGGGAAAAATTCAGAAAAAAACGCCAGAAAGGTCAACTAATGGCAGTAATAAAATTGTACAATTTGGTTCCGAGGACGAGCAATTAGCAAGATCCTCGAACAATTAATGTTTATAGTATTATTACCCTAAATCTCCTTCATGATTATAAAAAAAAATTAGTAGGATGAAATATTCAGAAAAAACACCCTGATGAAATCAGTTAATGACAGGATAGTAATGAACTATGGAAAGGAAAAGTCGTCATAGTATAATTATTCTTTGATTAATTCGCCTACTTATTGAACTTCATGACCATCGTCTACATATATAAATATAAATATAATATTTGAGCTTAACACGTTGACAGATGGTCGTCATAAGTTTTTTTATAAAGTAACAATTCTATAGACATACAGGAGTTAAAGCAAAATTTCTCTGACTTTTTTTGGTAACTATTTCAAGATAAATTTCAATTCAGCGTGTTTACTATATTATAATTTGTAACAGTTGTTACATGTCTTGTGAATAATTGTGCAATGTTCTTTGTATTTTTCAGGTTGTATTTGTCTAGTTATATACATTTCGAATTTAGATTTTTCTCGTAACAGTCTCTTACCTCAACTAATTTGCATTTCAACATAGCTATCATGGTGGTATCGTAATCTCTAGTAGCAAAACAGGTTTAAGGTAACCTTTGCTTGAAGAAAGATTTGAAATTATTTAAAATTGGTATTTGTTGCATCTCATGGAAACATGTGGCATTTGGATGTATGATAGTGCTTTCATACAGGACTTTTTGCACAACAACTAAAAGGAATCAAACAGAAAGTTAGGAAAGGAAACTCGCTAGTCATTACCGGAGGTTAGTGAGCGGACAGGGCAGAGCAAGCATTACCTAGATGTGTATGTGCCACAAGGTGCAGTGAAATTGCAACCGTAGATATTACTATTAAACCTACCAGGCTTAAAATCATGAAAAAGTTTTATCTCTAAAAAAGTTACTATCGTTTTCCAAGGGGAGATTACCATATTTATGTAGAAAAATTCTCAGTCAATTGTCGCTAATGGTAGTCGTTGATGATATCATAAACTGTTAGGTTTTGTTTAATTAGGACTTCGGTGATTTCTGTCATTACATATTATGGAGCAAGGGTCATATACTCTACGGGAGAATTTACGATGTTTTGGCTTCATCTATTCTTTTAGTGTTCCGACATATTCATCTAACGGTTTGTTAAACATACAACGGACTACAACATTTACAACTAGTTACATTTCTATATTAAGTAAGGGTGGTTGTCAATGAAAAGGACTTTTATTTGACTTATTATTTGAATCGCTTTTAGTTACAAATTTTTATTTTTGTCTAGTCCATTGATTAATATTGTCTGTATTGCCACTAAATATCCCTAATTTGATTGCAAGTTGGCGTTAATTAAAGTACTATTTTTATCCCGGTTCTTCAACAACATCATTAAATCTTAAGCGCGTTGGAATGTCTCAGTAATAACGACTATGTTTAGCCTTTGCATTGTAAAGCAAACATTTTATAGTTATTAAAGTCGGGACTAGTCAACTGATACAATGCGTAATAAAATTATCGGCAATGGAATTAATCAACCAAAGGAAATTAATACAATAAGTCTCTCTGTTATAGAATTGGTTGTCTCTGTTATGTAAAAAGGATTTAGTTATAAAAGAATGACGTTTATACCAAGCGACCTACTTTTCATATTCTTTGTCCATCAAGTGACTAATAACTGACCGTATTTGTATCAAAACCGGTTTCAATCTATTCTTTTTACTGGAAGAATCATCTCTCATACCGGCGTAAATATATCACGATTGAGTCAATAATAAAAGACTTTGAATTTCTGAGATACATTGAACTTGTACTCTAGGTTTCAATATAAATAATAAAAAGGCAGGCTTGTTATTGAGTACGCCAGATGCGCTTTTCGACTAATAATACTTATTATTAGCGCTTGAATTAATACGGTCGGAAAACCAAATCAATTACAAAATGCCTTTATTATAATTTGGAAAGAGATATGGCTATACGGTTTGACGTTCATCTTTTTCATATGCACTTGTGTATAATCTTGTTTTATAGAAGCATATAACAGAAACAAAGATATAAATAGAACTTTAAAATGCATTAAAAAGGCAAGTAAGTTAGTTTTTAATTACCAAGTAGGAGAAGTAGGAGAAGATACCAAACGAGTAATGACAAAAAAATGTAAATCGAAGAAAAAAAAGTACACAGCCATAAAAAATGGAGCAACACCATCAAATACTGCGGTAAACTCTAGTCATCCGGAAGGGTCAGTAGTTCACCTGCTTTAGTCGTCACACAGACCGTGTTTCTCCTGTTTAAATACGTTGGTAGATGATATGAAATAATACGATGTCACATTATAGCAGCTATGTTGATATCTCTAATCTACCATAATCTGTTGGTTGTCTCTTTAACGATCAATACATAGAGAAAATGCTTTCTTTATTAAGATGATTTATATTTTATGGTATTATATTTTCTTTGTCGATCGGATATGATATGATACATTCGGGGCAAATTCAGACCATTTTTGTCTTATTCTGTTGATTTCAAATTTTTCAAAAACTGATTCATTAGAACTGTTTATTATTGCTTATATTTATAATCTCATTCAACAAATTTCAACTGTCAAGGTGATGTTCACAGCACGAACTGCTTGTAATTATTGTCATATTATCACCGCGACCAATCGATAATAAAAGTCCAATTTGCGTGCCGTGTGCAGAATGTCGTCCCTCCTCTGGAACGTTTCTATGTTCTATAAACTTCAATTCAATATGTAAATTAACTGTTGGTGACATTAAATTCATTTTTCGTCAATTTTTTCAAACTAATGAAATAATCAATTTTCCAAGTGACAGCTATAAAGATATAAAGTGGCATCACGGTTTATGATTAAATTAGTAGCAAGTTATGCCAAAAATAACTATATATGCTATTCATGGGACTTGATATTCTTCATATGATGACAATTTCGCACGGATGCCGTGAAAAAGTCTCTTATTTTCCATTACTAAACATATATATATAGTATGAATTATTGTAGATATTGAGTTATTAATCTTAATCTGTTTTTAAATCAAGCCATGGTCCTTGCGGCTCGTACTTACTGCAATAGTTAGATGGAAACCACAGAATATCCTGATATTCGCTTGCTATTACAACATGCTCAACCCAATGGTCTGGACGTCTAACAATTATTACAACTATTTTTGTTTGAAAATTAGAAATACAATGTTAATGTTAATTTAAGGGTGAACATGTTTAAAGACTTTTACTATTGAAACAAAAGCTATTTAAATTTTCTGGAATGTATTACATTTTTGTGTGATTTTTAAATAGTGTACTAGAAAATTAAGTATTGTAACACCTGCTTACACCTATTTTTACAAAGACTAATACAGTGCAAAAAAAAGGTTCCAACCGTCTCAGGTAAAGTTGACAGTATAATTTTTGGTTGTTCTGTAAGAACCAATTCTTTATTATGCTCATAGATATTTTTTGGGTTTTCAAACTCTTATTTTCGAGCGTAGCTGATTAAAGTTATTCTAGGAACACATTGTACTCAAGCGTATGATTATCTTGTCATTTTTCTCACAACATTGAAAAATATCATATAATACGTCTGATAAAACTGTTATCTTAATAGGATATTTTCTTTAATGCCATGCTATTACTGGAAGAAGAAACGTTTAAGGAATTGAAATTGCCGTTTTTCTTTTTTCTTTAAATGGCTTTATCATATTTATATACTAGTGCATAAGAAATATGTCATGTTTATAACTTATGTCTCGTTAAGACTATTAAAACAATGCAAACACGTTTAATTGACTCTTTGAGAGAAAAAAAATTCGAAGACAGAAATGACAATAAAATGTTTATCACAGAAGACAACTGAATTCACCCTTGTTTACGATTTGGTTCCTGGTGCTCAATCTCATTTCAGGGTGCAGTTTTTGTTATTTATACAAGCAGTATGTTTGGGAAATATGTCAACGAAACATCAACCCAACAACACATGAATCTAAGGACATCTAAAGGAAATTATACAGTCTTCAACAACAGATAGGTGTGTATTCGTTGTAAAAAAACCTCATCAATACGGAAAGAGGATGTGGTACGATGTCCAACGAGACAACTTTTTACAAAAGACTATCATTTGGTACGCCGTACTCACTCTTTGTCGACACAAGACTCACCATTAGCGTTCAAATCAAAACATTCTGACTTCTAAGATGGTAATAAACTCGGGGACGAAACGGGCCGTAACCAGCAATGACATCGTCAAGGTAAATGTTAAACCAAATACCCGGTTTATAATGTGATTCGTTAGACGCGCGTTTCGTCTACATAGGACTGAACATTGGCGATCGAATAAAAACAGTCAATCTCGATATTGTGTTTCAAGTCGATAAAGCTGTGAATAGATTCATCAGAGATTACCTTAAGATCGTTTTTGTTTGTTGGGTTTTATTTGATTTGTTTTCGTTCAACGTTACGTTTTCTTTCGTTCTACGACATCAATTTATATCGGCCGAAATTGACCATAATACTGTTAGACCTACAATTGTGTGGTTGCAAACTTTGTAGTTGGCTCATTGGTTTTCAATCCATAAATTGTTACATATAAGTCATTCTTCTTGCTGTCTGTACAGCAATTTATATAAAAATAAGAAGATGTAGTATAATTGGCAATGAGACAACTTTCCACCAGAGACCAAATGATATCGACCTCTTTCTTCGTCGGCTGCATTGAGTATTGTAACACTGTAAATGATGCATGAAGCTGAAATGTCTAGCAGATAAATGCGTTTGTAAATAGTAAAGTATGATAATACTTACAATGAAGTTACACCAATATGTTTTAAAGTGTACATGTTTAAAATGTGACAACTCTACAACAGATTTTCTCCTGGGGATAACCCATTGTTATTAAAGAGAAAAACATAAAACAATATATACATTTTTCGAAATTTAACCAAGATGTATTTCCACAGTCAACTAATTAAGATCAACTAATGTGCACATCACGTATACATTGGAAATGATTTGAATATAGTAATGTCATTTAAAAAATGGTGGGATTGTGGGCACACCAATTGGAAGATATTCGCTCCATCACTGACACAGTCACACATATATTGCTAACAGTCAACAAAATCCAATTGGTGTTTGTTAAACTTCAACTCGTTAGCAACTGCCTTCTATCAAGTAAACACAGAATCTGTTATGTCATACCCATTGGAAGATAAATAGATATAGGAAGATGTGGTCCATCCAAGTCACAATTTGTAAAGGTAAACCATTATAGGTCAAAGTACGGCCTTCAACACAGACTCCATAAGCAGGCACTGCTGGGATAGAGTTACATAAAAATAAAATGTTCACAATTGGAAAACTGTTATCATAGCTTAGAAGTCAGTGTTTCGGTACTGACGTAAATTATACATATCTTTCTTAAACTCGTCGTTCATTATTTAAAAACTCGTTTAAAAATTTCGGTTCAAACTACATCAGACAAACTTGACCTGAGAGGGGGGAACTAATCATGTTTGTTCCTTATTTGTTATTTAGCTTCTCAACTGTTCAAAAACGTATACATCCCTGGCTGTTAAATATTTGGGTTTGACCTTTTCTATTAGGAGCATATCCAGAAAACTGCTGTGCATAGTGTTCTGTTTATCTGAAATGATCTCTTTTCCCGAAATAAATAGTTTTCAACCAAACCTTGTTTTTAATGTCTAGACGTACATTGTAAGTCAAAAATTGAAGTTCGATTGGATAGACACCTACAACAAACAAAGTCATCAAACTTTCAATCATCTAGTTTTAAAAAAATAATTTATTTAACACGTTTTACAGAACTTGAAGTTAAATGATATAGCTTGCTTCATTTCCAGAAGCTCCTCTCTGAAGTCTGTCTCATATAAATAAACATAATACAGGAACAATTTGACAAAAATTAGAACAGTTTGTTTCTATATGAATGCCGATTGTCCGTAACAACAGGTCCTGCAAACATAACATATATATTGTCAATAACAATATCAATCCTCTTGGTGATGCCAGTTACAAAAAAACTTTTGTTTGAATCAGAGTGGCATGAACAAAAATGATTCATCTCTGCAGAAAACAATATATTTGATATATATACGTTGGGCATTCTTTTTTTTATTGTAAAGCAAAGTAAACTAATCATTTCAGTCTGACTATAACCGTAAATTGAGGAATATATTACTCGTGTGAAGAGTAAACAGGTCAGATTTTGTTATACTATTTACTAAAAAGGGTTACATATATTGAATGTTTATAACTTTTTGGCATCAACCTGTGATTCACTACGCCGTAGAGTATGTAGTTTCGCAGGAACTGTACAGTCCGGTTATGATTGCATCTACAATAGATGTTGATATTTTGTTACAAAGCTGTTTCCAGCAGACCCAGCAATATAACGTTGTTTTGGTATATGTTGCTCTTCGCTTGAGTATGAGTTTTGAATGCCCAAAAGGTATCTTCGGTTTCTGTTGGTAAGGACACTTATGTAAAATCTTGTTTAATATCTCCGGTTGAAATTCAAAGGCATCTTTAAACAATAGGTTTGTTCAGGATTTCCTTTTGAGTAAGTGTCGTCTGAATGGTCAATACCTAATTCCTTTACATCAAAAGTACGATATTGTTGGGGTTACGTCTCGTCGAACTACATATTTGTAAGGGTCATAGGACAAGCGTTAAGCTACATGTTGGTCTAGACATATATATAAGATACATTTTAAAATAAATTCGAAGTTAAAAAGAATGAAAAACTGCATGACCGCTGCAATAACGATATACCTGATTACAAAAATGTTTATTTCACATTTTATTTTGGTTCACTCACAATAATTTTTTCAATAAGTGTTTTACAGAGAACTATGACTCTGATGGGATGATTTAAAGGATAAATATGTTTGAGCAAAGTTTATGTTTTTTTTTTCTTCTTTATATTAGATTTATTTCCCCGAACTGCTGATGTGTTTTACTATAATTAACATAAACGTCGCTTTATCTCTGTTCTTTATTTTCTTCCTCAATTTTTCATTGAACTATTTAAACTCAGTCTGCAATTTATTACCCGATATTATGAATTGATTCGTTGTGCTAAATATTTTTCGTGCGGACATTTTCGATCGTAAATTCCGGCTTCATACAAATTGTACATTCCGACTTTATGCAAATTGTACATTCAAACTTTAAACAAACGGTACATAAAAGAGCGTTTATTGAAATTATTTTGTATACATTATAATTATGTACGCGCGTGTCGTCCACAACTTACTCAACAGTGTCGCTCGAATCAATCAAAGTTAAAAGTCTAAATAAAGTACTAAGTTGACGAGCGTTCATACATGTTAATTGAAGACTTATACCAGAAATACTAATAATTGATAATGAAGACTCTAACTGATATACACATTGTATTAATATGTGGTAGTTCGACAATCTTTATGTAACATCAATAGCGGATGATCTATGAAACGAAATTTATGACATTGAAAACACGGATAGTTCATTTTCGTATTCTGAAATAATTATGTCTTTCAAAAAAAAGACAAGTCAAAGAAACCTATTTAAGTAAAATTGAGACAAGATTTTTAAAGAAGCAGAAGAAATAGAATTGCAAAATCCATTAAGTGGGATTTCCGTTAATTACAAACAACAAAAAAAGCCTAGTAACACTACTTTCTTAGCTCACTGTCATCTTAAATGTAGTGTCATGATAAAAACAATAAAACATCTGTCTGTACACAGATATGGAATTAAGCCTCAACTGTAAGGTGAATTTGAATTATGATATTGAAATAGAACAATCGGACAAGGTATCAAATTTCGCTTTATATAAGAATAGCCAATATGTTACTGTTTCTATCCATAATTACGGTAATAGTATGGTCAGAAATACATTGTTCGAGATATATAAAAACGGAGTTTGAGATGTAAATAATAATTGAACCCCTCAATTTGACATGTTTGATAATATACCTGTCAAAAGTAAAGGCAATAGTAGTATACCGCTGTTCAGTAGTCATAAATCGATTTAACTGAAACAAATCCGTGTCACAAACCAAAACTGAGGGAAACAACTATAAGAGGAAACAAAACAGAACAACAGAAACTCTGACCTGCTACACAAACAAACGCCAACATACATAGAAACGGCCTTTGTGATAACAACTGCCATATTCCTGACTTGGTAGAGGACATTTTGAGAAAAAATGGTAGGTTGAACCTGGTTTTATGGCTAACCAAACATCCCGCTTATATGGCAATGTTAAAAATACCGCTAAAATGACATATTACGTGACAGGAATACAGTACAAATAAATGCAAGAACATTTAGGACAGAGAAATACATAAATACATAATATAAGATTACATTTCAACACGTAAACCACAGAATAACAACGAACACCTAAAATTAATTTACGACAGAACACAAATATAACACAATAGAATAATGAACTGTGCGTCACACGAATGTATCAATGCCACAAAAGTGACGTCACAGGTAAATTTCTAAAAATAGAATATAAAATTGGAATTAAACCAACAAATATATCACTTGTTTTATTATTTCGTAAATTTTATATTGATTGTAGATCTTTGATAGTCCATGTACTGTTTGTGTACATAAATCAGGACAATATTAAGCTTGCTGTATTGTAAAGACGCCTGTCAACAGATGAAACAATTTGTTGAACCCGTAGATCTCTTTAATTCGTAATGTTGTAAGGTTTCCATCATATCATCATATAATGACATCTTTTAATTCATATTTGTATATTCCTATAAAAACCTTTACTTCCTTTACCTTACCTGAATAATCATTTACTATCGGAACATGTGGTGCCGACGAACTGTGAGGTATTTTATTGAATCAATAACTGTTTTAGGAGTCCTGCCATTGGTAAAAGGGTGAGTAATAACAACTATTAAGTATATACAGGACTGCTGAACCAGTTTTCAATGGTACTCGTGTTCTCCGGGTGCGGGAGTTTCTCGCTGCATTGAAGACCCATTGGTGGCCTTCGGCTGTTGTCTGCTCTATGGTCGGATTGTTGTCTCTTTGACACATTCCCCATTTCCATTCTCAATTTTATCTCTTTTGAATTGCTTACGCTTAAAATATGGTGTAATACGAAGCTTGTAATTTTCAAAATTAAAACAATATGAAACGTTTTTCTGAAATTTTATCTGATTTATTCTAGAAATTCTGATTTGATATTTTCTCAAATGAAACATCTATTAATTCTGAGAATGTTTAAACATCTCTTTATCAAGTGAAACGTGGATAATATTAATTCAATTTAGAATTTAAACATATTTTAATCAAATCAATATATAAACATGATAAAAGCAATAATCTATGAAAGAAATGTTCCTCAATTTCTCTGCTGTTAGTTTTTGACATTATTTCCTATTTGAATCATTGATAACTATCGGAAACGATTTCTAGTTCTTGGATGAAGTTTGTTTAATTTTGTGATATCATTAATCTAAGATGCGTTGAATCACAGACAGTTCGACATTTAAAACAATTTCCGTTCTTGAGAGACTAAATAATTGTTTTAGTAGGTCATATAGTTCAGATTGTCAAGGTGTACATCAAGACTAAAAAATCTCATTCATTCAAGAAAAATGAACGTTTAACCGATGTAAAAACACAAACATTTTATCCGAAATATATGCTCCTTGATTTATTCTTAAAAATACTTTAATTACGCATTATTCTATATTGACCGGTAAAATTCAGAGACGAAAATATCTCACTCATTACAAGAAATGAAGACTATTCTAAAGTTTAATCATTGAATATCAGTAAACGCCGGATATTATCAAGTCGTTTTCGGTGCAAAGTTGAACAACAGAAAGTGGTCACGAAAGTAATTGAACGGTAACAGTTGAAGGCAAAACAAAAAAGACTTACACATCCTAAATTTTACGATAATATTGTACTTCAAGCGCGGAAATCACTATGTGATCCGTGAAAACTCATCGAACCTTTAAACAAACTTATTAGTAAAGGTTATCTAACCAATGTTGTAATTAGATCTTTGAATATAGTTTACATTGGCACTAATATCGATTTTGTCATCAGCAAATTAAAACATAACTAAATTTGTATTCTTTTCAAACGGGATGTATAAAGACACACCCACGTTCATTCTGATCTATAAAGAGGTTAAACTCCTAACTATCTTACTGTCGATACATTTATTTTTGGCATTGCACAAGTCATCTCTTCTATGACTGTCCATGACGTTAAAATACTAAATCCCTGGGATGTGTTTTAAGTGATTTTAGTCTCTGATGCATGATTTTTTATTATTAATTGTTTTGGCTTTTAACTAGTTGTCAGTAACTGCGAGTACTCTCAAATCGTACTTTCTTGTTTATTTGACCTGTTGATACTAATTGTAATGCTTTTTTGTTATTTATTGTTATTCAGGGTTATATCTGGTCTATATACCAGCTTTGATAAGTGTTTGGTATTACTATAAATTTTCACTTCGTACTATGAACATCAAAATTATTTATTTTGTAAAAATATTTCCTTTCTCTATTGGAACTGTACACATATACCTAACAACAAAATTATTTTCATTTACCTGTGTTTAATATAATTGCAAATGGCTGATATTTTTGTTCGAGCATATTGTTTTTCGTAAGTTGTTTAACATTTCATACCGATATATCATGTTACTTTTATTATTCTTCCCTTAGTTTATTTATTTTGTATTTGCATTGTATCATAGGTCAAATTTATTAGTTCATTGTATGTTCATTGGTGTTAATATGTCCTTTGATTGAGTTTAGCTATTTCAGTTGATATTTTATAGTGTGTCTTTCTATGTTGTGATGTTACACTATTGTTTCAGGAAAAAGCGTGAAGGTTTGGTACCATTAAAACGTTTAAACCCGCTGCATTTGTTTGCACCTGTCCTAAGTCAGGAACCTGATGTTGAGTAGTTGTCGTTTGTTGATGTGGTTCATAAGTGTTTCTCGTTTCTCGTTTTTTATATGGATTAGACCGTTGGTTTTCCCGTTTGAATGGTTTTACACTAGTAATTTTTGGGGCCCTTTATAGCTTACTGTTCGGTGTGAGTCAAGGCTCCGTGTTGAAGACCGTACTTTGACCTATAATGGTTTACTTTTTTAAATTGTGACTTGGATGGAGAGTTGTCTCATTGGCACTCATACCACATTTTCTTATATCTATTAAAAACATTTCTAATGTATATTCAATAATTGAAATTATACAAAATTGATAGGACTTTTCCAAATTAAATATGTTATATTTGTCATGCACCCCCTTTCTCTAATGGATTGTAAGATTTTTTTTTATAGAGCTATTTTTATTTTATTGTTTAAAGCAATGACAACAATGCAGTCACTTTTAATACATTGAGAGTCTTAAAGTGATTCTTAATGTATGAATATAGAACTATTGTTCCCCCAGTTTTTGACATTTTAACCTATTATGTCTGTTTGTTTTGTTCGCATATTGTTGTCAATATAATGAAATGTTATGCGACTGCCATACAAGTGAGAGTTTTAGCTAGCTTTAAAACCAGGTTTAATCCACCATTTTCAACATAAGGAAATGCCTTTGCCAACTCAGGAATATGAAAGTTGTTTTCCATTTGGTATTTTTGCTATTTTACTTTTTTGATTAAAAACAGAATAAACATAATTCATGATATATCTTTACAGATAAAATTTATTTGTTTTGAAAAGTCATATATAATCCTACTATGGCAATATCTGTAGAAGTCTAATCGTCTTATATTCATGTTGTTCTATTGTTAGTGTTTAAGAAACCTTGGTTTTGAAAGTGGCTATAAGTGTAGAATTCTTATTACAAACAGGATACCACATCCTTATTTTTACGGTGATATTGTTTATAGAGCCCTTTAATTTTTAAACAATCCATGTAAACGTATTCGTACTGTTGATCAATTTCAAACCGTAGTGAAATCTTTAAATATTGTTTTTATCGATACCAACCTTGATTTTGATTTTTAAAAATAAAACATAATTAAACATATATGTACAATTATGATTACACATACACCTACATCCTGTCGATACTGTATATCTTTGTTTAGGCATTGCACAAGGTCATGCGTTTCTCAGACTGTTTTTAACGTCTTTACACTAAATCCGTGAATTGAGTACTGATTAATACTTTAGATGGAATAATTATTTCTTAATTGTAATTGGTTTTGAACTAGCATTTCATAAACTGCAAGTACTCTTATAATAGTGTTTTGTGTCTATTATTTGTATTTTCTTTGTTGTTTTTTGTATTCCGTGCCGATCTAATTAATCAAGCCATTTTCAACTGATTTGTTCTGATGTTGTGCTGTTACAGCATTGTCCCTGGTTGGGGAAAGTGCAAACAAACCTGTTTAACCCAGACTTTTATGGGCATTACCCAAGTCAGGAACCTGTTATTCGGTGGTTGTCTTTGGATCGTGTTTGTTATATTTGTTTTTTTTTCGAAACTGAATTCTTATGAATCAAGTCGTTAGTTTTTTCGTTTGAATTATTTCCATTTTTCTTGTCTGGGCCTATTTATAGCTGACTGTATGGTATAAGTTTCTCATTGTTGAAGGCAGTACCGTGACCTAAAATTTACAATATCCACTTAAGTCTGGTGGATAGTTGTCTCATTGTCAATCATATTACAACTCCTTCTTATTATATTTCGTGACAAATTACAATGAAATTAGTGGATTAACATATATATGAAATATGAATATGTGGTATGATAGCAAATGAGATAGCTATTCACCAGAAACCGAATCACGTAGATGTAAGCAACTATAGGTCAACGTTCTGTCAAGTAATGAATAGAAATATAAAATATCGAATGTCTATAAGATATAATTAGTATTTTGTCATCCAATGAAAAGAAAATGTTTTTATCATCTCTAAAATATTTACGGTAAACAAAATATCAAAATTTAAAGTTATCTAGTTTGTAAAACATGCCATTGGTTCACGAATACTTATTTCGTATCCAGTTTGCTATCCACATAGTTAGAAACAGCAATTACGAAATACTAAACAATAACTCATTGTTTAACCGTTATGGAATATTTATGGCCTAGAAGGACTTCGATTATTTAACATTCCATTCGTCGTATCAACCTACCCGTCTTCTTTTCCTCGTTAATAACAAAATAATTTTTTTTATCCATTGAACACGACGGTCCCAAAATAGTAAAACAGAAATGTTGTTCCCTTCAAGAGTATTTGATGTCATCAAGACCCGGATGTGGTCTATCTTACATTATCAAATTAATTGATGGTTGTTAATGCGTCTTTTGGTTTTCGGTGTCATATGTTTTGATATCACCTTGACGTATACCCTATATCTTCTTCAATTACCTGAAATTCATTATTGTATGGTTTGATCAGTTTTTCTATATTTGTTTGAGGGTTTTGATTCTTAAATATTTTGGCCTCGAACATCAAGGCAGAGATACAAATTGTGGAAATACCCATTTGGTACAATAAAATAGGTACCGTAAATGTTTTCAAACTACGATGTATATTTTAATTTCCCAATAGTACCATTTGATTGTTATGTCATTGACACAGTTTAACTTAATAAGGATTCGATACATGTTTATATTTGAGTTACATATGTGGAACGCATATGCTTATTGGGGCAATGACTAAAGCTTAATTAACAAAAAATTATCCGCTTGGTATAGAAACCGTTCCTTGAAATACTTTTGTCTTTTAGGTTTTTCTTGTATTTCTATTAGAATATATTTTGCCCATGGACATTGTATATTCCAAAAAAAAATCAACATAACAGGTTAAGGAAACATGTCCAAAAATAATCAAAACAAAATTTAAAAAAGACTTGAAGAAATGAAATGGCAAAAACGATTCAGAAGGTTTTCCTTTGATTTGAGGAAACCAAAACTGCCTTGTATCACGGCTTTCTTAGTTCAATGTAATCTTAAATGTAGTATCAAAATAAAAATAATACATCTGTATGTTCAAAGATATAGATTAAAGTCTTGAGTGTAGGATGAGTTTAATTTATTATATTGAAAACGGAGCAATCATATATCGTATCAAATTTCTCAGAGTATATACAAATTGAAGTAATTGGCTTACTGATACTACCTTTAGAGCAGATATTGAAATGGTTTGAAGCTTTGAAGTTCACTGTTCGAGATAAGAAAAAAAGGGGGATGAAATGTCAAAAATAACTGAACCCTGCTATTTAATCACATACATGTTCGATGTAAACCAGGAACCTCGTCAGTAGTTATGCTTAATATCTCTTGTTTTACCATTTCGAAAATTTGATATTCATTGCTTATCTCAGATAGCCCATGCTATATTTTTGTACGACCATTGTTTACTCGGAGCAGTTTTAAGCTTGCTCTATTGTATAGAAGCCTATCAAAAGTTGAAACAGTAAGTTGACCCCCATAGATGGTTGTAATATTGTTAGGTTGACATCAAATTATCGTATACAAAGGGGGCATTCAAATGTCATAAGTTCAATCACAACAAAAACTCATCGGTCAAAAAAGAAAATCGACGAAAAAACAAATAACAATAACAAACAGAACAGAACAGAACACAAAAGAGAGACAGATTTGTAAAAGCAACTAGAAAACAAATTTTGTTAAATGAATTTTGCTTGTTTTGGAATCCTAGGTATCCATTTCAAGTGTGCTATATTGTTATATGATGATTTATCTGAATAGATATTGTTTAAACAAATACTAAAGATTAAAAAACAAAAAACCACCCGTGCCCCTACTAACAAACCAAATACTCAATAGTAAGGTACAGCGGTATACTACTGTTGCCTTTACTTTCTATTATTTATAGGGTAAATAAGAACTGTCTGCTTATTATGTTAAATGACTTGAACATAGAATTGTAATGTTGTATTATCTTGTTAACACGTTCTAGTAATGCTGAACTAATATTTTCTCAAATAAAACAACTCTTAATTCCGTGAGTGTTTGAATATCTCTTTATTAAGTGACAATTGTATAATATAGTTTAATTTAGAATTTTTTACATAATTGATTCAAATAGATATATATAAAACCAACTATCTCTGACAGACATTCTCCAAAAATATTTCAGCTGGTAGTCATTGACTTCAATCGCTTTGTTACTATTTCCTATTTGAATCGTTGATGACTATCGGAAATGATTTCTAATTCTAGATGAAGTATGTTTAATTTTGTGATATCGTTAATCTAAGATGTGTTGAATCATAGACAGCTTGACATTTAAAAACTTATAGAAGCATTCGATTTTTCAACTTATACTAATCTGATAGGGTTTCTGAAAATATGATATGATAAGTGTCATGGAACCCCTCTCTACTGCATTATCGGATTTTGTCACCTTTTGAAGCAATTTTTATTTAATTCTTAAAAGCAGCGACCACAATATATTCATTTTAAATGTGTTGAGAGTCTTGATGTATGAATATTGAACGATTGGTTGTGGCATGGTTTACAGTATAGTTCGATGAAAGCAAACATAAAAATTGAAAAAGGGGTCATTTGTTAAACTTAAAGTACTATCAAGGTACACATTTGTCTTATAAATTGTACTTCATATCTGATAATCAAAGAATCAACTTAATCTATGATCATCATAAATAATTTTACAAATCAAAATTTGGTTCTTTGCATAGGAAATGTACAATCTGATGAACTACTATTGCAATATATGTACAAATCTATATTATTATACTGGTAGTTTAAAAATTAGAAATTTGGCTGCAACTGTAGAATTACTTTCAAAGTGGGATGTCATATCATACGGTGATCTTGTTTATTGATTCCGTTAATTTTAAAACGATCAATGTACATGTAGACTCATTAATCCTCTAAATAAAATTATTCTTAAAGATGATCTATTAATACTTATTGATAACTTTTAAATTTTGTTCTTAATTAACTTAAAATTTATGGTTTGATCAGCTTTTCTACGTTTGTTTGAAGTGTGGATTCTTGAATATTTGGCCTCGAGCATAAAGACAGAGGCATAAAATGTGGAAACGAGCGTCTGGTGCAATACAATTGGTACCTTAAATGTTTGTAAACAATATTGTAATTTTCCCAAACGGACCATTTGATTGTTATGACATTGACACAGTTAAACGTCTGTTCGATCCTTTTCATAAAGGTGAGAAACATGGTTATGTTTGAGTCACAGATGTGGGGGAAGCATATGCTTATTCGGGCAATGACTAACCCTGAATTAACAGAACATTATCCATTGGAAATAGTTTTCATAAAGCAAATGATCTTTGAACATTTGTTGAATGACTTTTTTCTTTGAGGTTTCTTTTTGTATTTTTATTAGAAATTATTTGGTGTTGAAATACTAATAATGTACTACTAATAAATGTCATATGATGAAGACATAATATTTCAATCAGTTTGATTGAGGTCTTTAGCTGGCATGTCAGTAACTGCTAGCAGTCCTTTGTTAGTTTATGTTGATTATTGTCATTTTGCTTTGTTTTAGCTCGTCGCATTTTTGCGTCTTTCCCAAGTCAGGAACCTCTGGCCTTTGTTAGTCTTGTAAGTTTGTTTACATTTTATTCATTCATATGTTTCGGAGTTTAGTGTGACGTCCATTTTCGCTGAACTAGTATACATTATTGTTCAGGAGCAAGCTCAAGCTCGCCTCCAGATGCAGGATTTTCTCGCTGTGTTGAAGACCCATTGGTGGCTTTCGGTCGATTTCTGGTCTTTGGTCGGATTGTTGTCTCTTTGACGCATTCCCCGTTTCCATTCTCACTTTTATTTATAAAACAAAATTCTCACAAATATTATTGTACATTGTACAGTTGTCTCCGTTTTCCGACACCTTTTTATATTCGATTTCATTTGAAAATTAGTTTTTAACATACTTTATTACAGCTGTATTCTCGTTAATCATATAAATATAATGTAAACTAGTAAAGAAAAAACAAATTAGTGAACTCACTAGAAGCTAGATCGAGTGCAAAAAAGTTCATAGCCACACGTGGAATGAAGTTGAAGAGCATTGATGCATGTTAATTGAAGATGTATATCAGCGGTACTTATAATTGATATCGAAGATAGTAACTAATATAAACATTGTTCCAAATCATATATGTCAGTTTGATATTCTAACATCAGTACGGCATGATCTAAAATCTAAAATTAATGACATTGAAAACGTTAGTAGTTCATTTGAGAGTTTTCTTTCGGATTCTGAAATAATCATCACTTTCAAAATAAACAAGTTAAAGAAACCTGTCTAAGTAAACATTGAAACAAAATATAAAAAAGAAGAAATAGAATTTGAAAAATGTTTAATAAGTTTTCTTATAATTATATTTCTTGACAAATTATGATGAAATTGGTGGATTAACATATATATAAAATATGAATATGTGGTACGATTGCCAATGAGACAGCAACCCAGCAGACACCAAATCACGTAGATGTACGCAACTATAAGTCAACGTTCTGTCTAGTAATGAATAAAAATATAAAATATCGAATGTCTATGAGATATAATAAGTTTTTGTACCATCCCATGAAAATCTCTAAAACATTTACGGTAAACGAAATATCAAAATTTAAAGTTATTTAGTTTGTAAAACATGCCATTGGTTCACGAATACTTATTTCCTCTTATCAATTATTCTTTCCAGTTTGCTATCTAGATAGTTAGAAACAGCAATTACGAAAATACCAAACGGAAGGTTTTTTTTTGCAAATTTTTGCTCAAAAGTCAATGTAAATTCTACAAATAACATTTTGTATGAGTATGAGTTTCATTCCATTTGAATTTTCCTTATAGACAGAACAAAGACTTCATAGACTTTTTCAAAAATTTGAAGTAGTGAATGAAAAAAACCACAACGATCACCTGTGATATTCTTCTTTAAAGTAGTATAAAACGTGTTAGACAAATACTATAGCCATGTATTTATTGAAGACAATATGTTGATTACTTTTTGTAATTTTTTAGTTGATAGATTACTGACTGATTTATATGTATCATCCAATTAAAAAAATAATACTTGCAAGCCATAGATTTGTTGGAAATTTTCACATGTCTTAGTCCGTTATATTCTAATTTTATCTCGAGCGTTAGCGTGGGATAGAATAAACGAATATAACGGTTCAGGCCATGCGAAAATGATAACAAATCTAAGGCTTGCATGCATTATTTCGATTTTAATAGGACAAATACGATAATTTGAAAAACTGAAGCGTAGGTAAGACTGCCGTGGCTATTCTATTTTACTCTGTGTAAATTTCAAATAAATCTAAGGCTTCCATGAATTATTTCTTAAATAACCACTAGAAAAAATGTGTTCAATCCTTATATTTCTCAACCCAAACATTGTTTTTCGTTGGTTACTATTTGCTGTGAAATCCACAGTTGACATGTCGTAAATAAGGACTGAATGAGCCGCCATCTTGACTTGCTGAAATCTATGAATGCTCAATTGATGCAATAGAATAGAAAATAAAACAACACCTACCTTAAAACTTCATTTTGAATGCGATATTATCCGAATTTAGAGCGTAAATGTAACGGATTAATCTTAAGCTTGAAAAAACTAAAATAACAAACACTCCAATGAAAATTATAATCGGAAAGTCCTTAAGCAAATGGCAAAATCAAATGCCCAAACACATCAAACGAATGGATAACAACTGTCATATTCCTGACTTGGTACAGGCATTTTCTAATGTAGAAAATGGTGAATTAAACCTGGTTTTATAGCTAGCTAAACCTCTCACTTGTATGACAGTCGCATAAAATTCCATTATATTGACAACGATGTGTGAACAAAACAAACAGACATAATAGGTAAAAATGTCAAAAATAGGGGTACAGCAGTCAACATTGTGTGATAATCTTAATCATTACGAAAATTTTCATTCGTATGACGTCATGTTTTGACATGACGTTAATGTTCCAAGATCATTCATGAAATTTCGTAGATTATTTTATTTTGATTTTATACATTTTTAAAGATCTTATGGATTAATTCTTTTTGTTATGCATTAGAATAGGAATAACGGTTCTGTAGTTTCTTTTTCAATTTCAATTTGAATACAACAAAAGCCACAATGTGTTTGAACATAGGTTCAGATACATGTGGATTTAGGTGGGAGGTAAATAGTAACAGCCATTTATATGTACATCTCTGAGTTTGCGCTAAGTATAGATATATCGAAAATTTTATCACGCTGTTGTTTACAAAGCGAAAGGAGCACGTCATATTAGAATGTTGGATATACACCAATTATGTGTACATACCATGAATACAGCAATGTCCCTTTCATTAAATATCTTGTGCAAAAGAAATTGTTATGTCTTTTATGTTAATCTTGTATTCCTCATACACAACCTATAGACAAAAAGGGACTAATAATTCTTTGTCCATGGTAAGGGTAAATTCAGAAAAACGTTTCAGACACACCAGATTTATCAAGTGTTATTTTCCCTGTGTAATAAAAGTAATCTTTACTAACAGAAGACGTTGTGAATTATCATTATGACAAATGGTTGACCGATGCGATATGTCTGTTTCAAAACTCACTAGCGACATATTTAGATCTTTCGATAACACAAAAGTCGTCATATATGTAGCATATGTAATTTTGCAACAGTGTGTTATTTCCACTGTGACATACTGACTGAGTATGGATTCTCTTACCCTGTGTCGCCCCTTTTGGAGTTCATGCGATTTTCTCATTTTTCGTGTGTTTCCTTGGTTTGCCTTCCTAATCTAATCATGATAATTCAACGTTGGTATTTACCGTTGCCTTAATTGATGAAACTTAATCGTTTTGTTGATGATCAATGTATTATACTTTTATGGGAGTTTTTTTAATTTATAGCATCAGACGGTCGTGATTCCTAATTGAATGCAAGGTGCTCCGTCTTCTGCCGACTTATTTCTTTGTCTGTATCAGAAAGATTTCATAAACATGACAAAGGGGCTTTACAATAAATAATTTTTAACCATTATGGAAAATTCATGTCCAAGAGGACTTCGATTATTTAACATTATATTGTCGTATCAACAATCCCGTCTTATTTTCCAGGTTTATGACAAAATACAATGTTAAATGGTGTTTTATTCTATTGCGCAACACGACGGTCCCAAACAGAAACTGCTTACCCTCAAGAGTACTTGATGTCAGCCCGACCCGGATGTGGTCTATCCTACATTATCTTATTTGTTGATGGTTGTGAACGTCTTTGCGTGTTTTGGTTTTCAGTGTTACATGTTTCAATATTACATTGACGTTTACTCCCTATCGTCTCTAATTAACTTGAAACTTATGATTTCATCAGCTTTTCTACGTTTGTTTGAGGGTTTGGATTCACAAATATTTTCGCTTCGAGCATCAAGGCAGGTGAAAACAATGTGGAAAGGCGCTTCACGTGCAATACATTTGGTACCGTAAATGTTTGTAAACACTATTGAAATTTTGCCAAACGGACAATTTGATTGTTATGACATTGACACGGTTAAAAGACTGTTTGAACCTTTTCATAAAGATGCGTAACTGATTTGTATTTGAGTCACAGATGTGGAGGAAGCTTATGCTAATTTGGGCGATGACTAAACTTTAATTAACAGAAAAATATCTATTGGGTATAGTTGCTATAATGAAACAGTTCCTTCAACGACTTTTTTCTTTGAGATTTTTCTTGTATATCTATTAGAAAATATTTTGCCCATGGACATTAAGTATTGGAAAAGAACAAAAGACTAAAAAATGTTTCCCACTAAATCATGCGAGCTAGTTATTTCAATACAACTTAAGCTATTGTTGGCTTTATATCAATCGATATTTGTAAGTAAAAATTAGAGAACAATTTAGACTTTTCGTTAAAAAAAGTCATGAGCAATATGTACAACAAAATGCACGTTTGACAGTTAGAAACAAATGCATTGCTTTATTTCTAGTTTTCCTTTGATAACAGTGAACTAGAAATGCCTTGTGACATGGCTTTCTTAGTCATCTTAAATGTAGTGTCAAAATAAGAATTAGTACATCTGTGTGTACAAAGATATGAATTGAAGCCTTGCGTGCAAGAGAAATCATACAACGTATCACATTTCACTGTATAAAAATCGCAGCAAATATGTTAATTTAATTTTACAACAAATAATTACGGTAATATATTGGTTACAAGCTTAAGTACACAATTCTTGATAAAAAGAGGATGTTGAGATGTTAAAACAAAATCAAACCCCGCCATTTAATTACGTTCCGGTCGAATGTAAACAAGGAATCTCGTCAATAGTTGTGCTTGAAATCTCTTGTTTCATCATGTTGAAAAATGATTGTAAGTCTTAGATAGTCTATGTTATATTTACGTACAACCCTTTTAGACTCGAGGCAATTTTCAGCTTGCCACATTGTGTAGAATCTTGTCAAAAGTTGAAACAGTATGTTGACCCTCGTAGTTGTCATGTGGTTGTAATATCGTTAGGTTGCCTTCACAGTAGCGTATACTTTAAATTTTGTTTAATCATGTTTGAAAATTCCTGTAAAAACCTTAACTTCTCTATCTGAATAGTAAATTACTATCTGAACATACCAATTTTATTGTGTTTTATGAAATCATAAAGTCTTTTAGGATTCCTGTATGTATAAGAAAGTGGAGTTACTCAAATATTTTAGCATTTACAGGATTCCTGAACCAGTTTAGAATATCGTCGCTGCGGTTCCAAAACGTTTATGAATGTTTTTACCAAAACTGCTTTTCCACATAAATTCCAAAATAGCATACATTGAGACCAATCAAAACATTAAAAAAAATTCTTTGACAAATTGTTCATCCAAATTGTTTGTAAGATTTGCTTCAAAAATATTGTATGTGAACTTGAAAATTGTTGTATACTGGCTTTGAGAATCAAGATCTTGTACATTTCTTTATTTTTGTTTTTGTGTTATCCATAAATGTCCAAGTTTTATTTTCAAAACCATTTACAAAAATGTTAAAGTTCAGAAACGACTTTTTGGAAGCAAGCATTTCATTATTATTTTAAGACCTGTTTGTGAGATTTTTTTGTTGGTGAAAAATTGGCAATTTTATATATTTTGAAAGCTCATCGACGATATAATGTTACTTGAAACTCGTACGTTTTGAAATTAAAACAATATCAAATGGTGTTTCTGGATTAATATCATCTAATCTGATTGGGCATACAGAAACACAGAGGAAAAAACAAAGGGCAATAAAAAATCATCAGTTCAATTAAAACAAAAATACACTACTTGCCAAAAAGAAAATCGACGAAAAGACAATTAACAATAACATAACAGAAAAATAAAGATTAAACAACACGAATCCTTTACAAAATCACCTACTCGTATTTAAAGAAATCTACCCATCATTAGGAAAACAAGAACGGTCTGCTCACTGGGTAAAATGAAATTATTACTGTTGTAGTATCTGGTTGACATATTCTAGAAATGCTAACTCAATATTTTCTCGAATAAAACAACCATAAATTCTCTCAGTGTTTAAGCATATCTTTATCAAATGAATCTTGGATAATAATAATTTGAATTAGAATGTTTAACATATTTAAAACAAATTAATGTATAAATTGTTGATGACTATCGGCCTTGATTTCCAATTCCTGTTGGAGTATACTTTATTTTGTGAATGCATTTATATAAGATGTGTTGGATCACAGACAGCTTGACATTTGAATATATTTCCGTTGTTCAGAGAACAAATAATTGTTTTAGTAGGTCTTATTTTCAGAATGTCAAAATGTATACTAAGACTAAACAATATAATCCATCAAAGAAAAATGAAAGTTTAATTTGTGTGAAAAAACCCCCACATTATTTCGAAAAATAGAGCATGGAAAAATTCAAAGAATACAATATCCCACGCGTCATTGGGAAACAAAGACTATTCAAAAACTAAATCTTTGAACTGCAGAAAGTGCCAGATATAAATCTAATTGTTTTCTGTCCAAAGTTAAATGTCTATAACAGGTTGTATATATATATATATATATATATATATATATATTAGCAAAGTGTAAACAAAAAGAGACTAACAACATTTTTACTTTATGGAAGCTTTTTTTTAATTCAAATTATACCAAACCGATAGGATATCTCAGATTTCAATATGATTTGTTTCACAGGCCTCTCTCCCCCTTTTCACTACTGGATTATCTGATAATTTCAATTTTAGCGCAATTTGTATTTTATTCTTATTAGAACCTACTATAATGAAATCATTTTGGTATATGCATTGTTATATATATTTGTTATCTATATATATAAACTTGAAGTGTGAATATTGAACAATTTGTTAAGGTTTTCTTTACTTTATCGGAGAATTAATATATACAAGATGAAAATATAGCCATTTTGTTAAACAAGTACTATCATTTCCGTTCGCCTTTATCTCTCTGCACAGTCGCTCAGTTATTCTCGTATCACGGTCTTCAGACGTAAGCAGACAATATCAGCAATGTCACAACGCATAAGGAGAAATAATCAGCGAAGTCATCATGTGTGAGGAGATGTAATCAAGCTTACTTTCGTCAAGCGTACAACTGTCTAAAGACCAGTAACTGAACGATAAACAGATTATTGTGTTTTCTATTATAGTTATAGTGTCATACCGGACAGGTTTGTTTCGGGGTTTTGTTAGACAATCTTGCTTTAACAACTTAATTTTAACCCGTTGCATTTTGTATGTCAAGCCATCGATTTTATTTACTAGGCAACTTTAACGTAATGCCCACGATCGAAATGTTAAATTGCATCATTCTTCTTGAAAGAATAACAAAATGATAAATCTAATTTCCAACATTTTCGACAGGGGCTCGACCATATTTTTCTTGTTAACAAACAGTGATTAGAATATTTCAGCTCATACATTATCTTTTTCTATCAATATGTAGGTGTTTCGGTGATGACGTTTATTCATATCTACAAAATTAGAAGATGCATGATTGCCAATGACAGCTATACACCAGAGACCAACTCACGTAAATGTAATCAACTAAAGGTCATCGTCCTGTCTAGTGATGAATATAAATATCAAATATCAAATGTCTTTTCGATATTATCAATATTTATGTCATCCAATAAAAAAGAAAATGTTTTAATTGTCTCTAAAATATTTAGC
Organism: Mytilus californianus; assembly: GCF_021869535.1. NCBI lineage: Eukaryota > Metazoa > Mollusca > Bivalvia > Mytilida > Mytilidae > Mytilus > Mytilus californianus. The sequence continues at coordinate 65,445,713 of NW_026262712.1, forward strand.
GTAAATGTTTTCAAACTTTTAAAGGAGAGGCGAAAGTTACCAAAGGGACATTCAAACTGAAAAGTCGAAAGTGAACTGACAACTCCATGGCTAAAAAAGAAAAAACAACAACAGTACACAAAACACAACATAGAAAACTAACGACTTAGCAACACGAAACCCAACAAAAACTTGGGGTGCTCCGAAAGGGTGAGCAGATCATGCTTCACATGTGGCAACCGTCGTGTTGCTCATGTTAGTTATTTAGTTTGTTAATCATAATATCTGTTCACGTTCATCGTCTTCATCAATTATTGTCTCAAGTTTGCTATCCGTATAGAATGAAACAGCAAATTTGAATGCACAAAGGAGTAATTTTATTTTTTTGTTCAAGATCTCAGATTCTACGGTAGGATGAATATGAGTTTCGTGTCAAATATGTATTTTCTTTAAAGAGACAAAACTAAGACTTCATTTAATTTTTCACTTATTTCAAGGAGTGAACACAATAACTAATTCTCCAGTTCAACTGTATAAATATTTCCAACATGACACTGTCTTTTCAAGCCGATGACTTAGACATGATAACTTAAATTAAAATTGTTTGTAAACGAGTTTCTTTAAAGAACTAGACATATAAACAGTTGTCTAATGAAGACCATATATTGACCAGTTAATATCTTTTTTTGTTCTGATAGATAATTGTCTCATTGATGTGTATCCAACATTTAACTAATGAGGATATAAGATATACATTAATGAGACATTAATCTATAAACTTTACACTATCAAAATACTTAATTTATTGATAATATATATAATTTATACTTTTATGGGCGTGTTTATGGTTAATATCAATAGAGAGTGGGCATTCTAAATGGAGGACACAGTATTCCTATTTGTGCCAACTTGTTTCGTTATTTGTATCAGACAGGTTTCATACAGGAGCATCCCAATAGTCGTTGGCTTGCCGTTATGGAATATTCAATGTCCAAGAAGATTTCAATTATAGTACACTTCATCTGTCCTATCCACAATCCCATCCCTTTTCGTTTATGACAAAATACGATTGATAAATGAAGTTTTTGACCGTCATGAGCAACACGAGGGTCGTCAATAGTAATACAGAAACTTCGTACTTTTCAAGAGTGTTTGATGTCATCCCGGCCCGGGTGTGGAATATTCTTCATTATCTTTTTGGTTTGATTGTAACCTGATACTTGTCGTTCCTTTTGAATTGTACAGACATACATGTATTTAAAAGCGGCTGTTAACTTTTGGCTACTCTTTGTTTTCTGTGTCATATGATTCATTATCATATTGACGTTTACCCTACATCTTCTTTAAATGGTTATTCAGCTCTTTAACATTTGTTACAGGCTTTGAATTTTTAAATATTTTGGCCTCGAGCACCACTTTAGAGACATTGATTGTCGCGATCTGCATATGGTGCAGTAAAATTGGTATTCTAAATGTAAATATTATTTAACAATATTAGAATGTTCCTAAAGGACAATTTATTTGGTATGACATTGCCACTGTTGCAAGACTATTTGATCCCTTTAATAAAAATATGGAACAAATGTATTATCTGAGTCAGAGATGTGGGGAAACCATATGCATATTATAGAAATAATTAGATTTAATTAACAGAAAATTCCGCATGCAATAAAGAAACACTGCCTTGATCTACTTGTTTTTTAAGGTCTTTATGGTTTTTTTAAGCAAAATCTTGCCCTAGGACATTTAATATCTGAAACGCACTGAAATTTTTCTATACAATTAGGCGAATTAGTTATTTCAACACAACTGTGGCTATTATAGACCATAAATTAACCGTGTTTTCCTTTCAAAAAATACCAGGTCAGTTAGATTAAACGTGATACATCGTTCTGGGTCGTGCTAAATAAACACATCGAATAAAAAAACAAATAAGGTTCGCAATGAAGAGCATTAAGAACCCCGAAATTCCGAAAGGTTTTATCAAATACAGCCAAAGTAATCTATTCCTTGGTAGAAAATCCTTAGTATTTCGAAAAATTGAAAGTTTTATAAACAGTTAATTCATAATTATGACCATATCAATGATGATTCATGTCAACACAGAAGCCCATTGTTTTGTACAGTCCTCGCCAACATCCTTTCGTAACCTACAGTTTTTCTTCTAATTGATGGGCTACGGAATTTTGGACCTTTGGCTTAAAAATCTCGAAGTTCTTAAGTGATTACGAAGTAATGGTTTCCAGTTATAACATGATCTACAGGACTATATTTGTATAAGGATGATGAACGTTAGTAATCGCCAAGTTTGGATTTTTTGGAGGGTTAAGGTATGTAATTGAAAATATTTTATGGAATATATTTGGTGTAGATATAAGAAATAGCAGATGTGGTTTTATCTTTGGAGACACAAGATATTGTTTTCTGTACAGACTTTTGATAGTAAAAATCGCGAATATTGTTAGCTTTTAAAACCTAATTAGAGATTTCTACTTTTAACAAACTACGTCCATTGTCTTTTGAAATACCCGACACTGTTCTGAAATCGTGAATTGAGCTTGGATGTTAGTTTGGAAATAATTTGAATACGAATATGATGAATTCCCAAAAGTTTTTTAAACAGAGCATGACAGACCATCCAAAAAGGACCGCAGGTGGTGTATATTTTCAATGACCTTGACTTCTATTGCGATGTGCATATTTGTTGAATAGTTTTAATTTGTTGATATCACTATTCACAAAAAATATTCGCAGAAAGGTAGTCTCCTGAACTAGATTTCATATGAAATGTGTCAAATATTGAATTTACATGAAATCATACTGTATACTAAGAACCTTTCCAGAGCAAACTGTGAAGTTTTCTGTTGTTTATTTTTCAGACGTGCCAATTTAGAAAGTTACTATATAAAATGTTAGCTTTGAAATGCAATCCAAGCAACCAAAGATAGGAGATGATCTTGACAAGTTAAACATGAAACAGAATATAAATACATGTAATACCTATTTTCTAAAAAAAAAAAGACGACGTTGTAAAAAACATGAAAAATACCACATTGTAAATATTTTAAGTTAATATTGTAACGGAATAATATTGACATAAGTATACTGATACCATTTTGAAGAGTATAAAAAAAACTATGGATTTCAACTCCCTTAGCCAAATTTGACCCTAAATGGATTCAGTTATTCTCTCATATCCCTTTTGGTCCTATCGCATTTCCCTTTTCATTACTTATTTATTTCACGCTGTTAATTTATTTGCTTGATACCTCTCCATTTGCATTTACTACAATCTTTTCAGAATATACATTTAGCAAAAGAAAGACATTTCAGGTTGGTTTTTTTTTGGTGATGATTGCTTCAATTTTGCACAAAATTTGATTATTGTTGACCATTTTGAAGAATGTATTCAATAGAACAAAAGTCCTATTTGAATATGAAGTAAGCAGGTTAACAAAAGGTTGCCAGTCCAATTATATCTTGCACGTTGTCCCCAATATGCAAGTCTCCTGGCGTCATGATGGCTATGCAGATCTTGTTTGCTGGATACAACGGTCTGTTTTGATGTATTAAATGCAGGAAGTGTTTATGTGTTTATTTTTTTCCCCATTGAATTGTTACTTGTTTTACTGCCTTTAGTGTCAACTAAAGTGCCTCGGAAAATACCCCATACACTGTATCCTAGAACCACAAGCTTTACATTTGTTCATGCGAGGCGTATACAGTTGTTTCATGGGTATGTATTGTTCATACTCTGGATCATTTTGTAAATTTATAATCAGTCATGATTACATTTGAAGATAAATCCTTTTTGTTTAAATTTTATGGTGTCAGCATTGATGTTACAGATTATTTTGTTTATTTTGAAAAAGAATCATTATGGAATCAGTGGACTGAGTGCATATGTCTTCATTTTATTTTCATTTAATTATTACTTGTTTCACTGCCTTGAGTGTTAATTAAAGTGCCTTGGAATGTATCCCATACACTGTATCTTAGAACAACTTCCTTTACAGTATACATCATGGGCTTTCAATTTTTGAGGTATGGGCGTTCCTAATGAAGGTATATTCAGAAAAGCGCGTCGAACGCAACAAATTTATAAAGTATGTTTGTCTTAAAGAATTTTATTAATTTAGCATTGATTCAGGATGGTACGCTTGATATCTTTGATGAGTTTTAATTATCTTGTGGTATGAATGCATCGGATGTCATACGATTTCAAGGTCACATCAATTTAAAATATATCTTGTATCTTAAAAGTTGAAACACTGAACATAGAAAGACTGGTAAAGTGCGTTGCAAAACTTTCAGTATCTCTTTAATACATTTAATAAATATGAATCACAATTCCCTATCGTGGTTGTATCCTTACTTTCAAAGTTATTTCAGAGGACTGCGATTATATACACTTTTGTCGTGTCAACAATCCCATCCTCTTTTCGGTTATGATTATGACAAAATAGTAAACCAGGAACTGCTTACCCTTTGGGAGTACTTGATACCATCGATGGATGGTTTTTAGTTGCTTCAAGTCTAGTGACTATTTTATGCATGTTCAGGACGAGAAGAACTTAACAATAAATACAATAGATAATTGTCATCGGGGGTGGGGGATGAGGTTGATCTGTCCTCCATTATCTAATTAGTTGATAGCTATTTTTTCACCTCTTTGTAGAGACTCTGAAGAGCCTGTTTCGCTCACCTATGTCTATGTGCATCTTTGACAATGAACACTCTCCAACATTGTGACCTCGAATAGAATCTATGACAAAATTCTCTTTTTTGTTGATATTGTATAATTGATCATTTTTTTTCTTTTTACATTTTCTCCCCATGTTCTTTACTTTTTGCCTAAAACATAAAAAAAGGGTAAAAGAAATTGTCATTTAAGGGCAATCACTTCTACAAAGAGTCAACTAACGATTTCGGCAAAATTTGACTTATTTGTAGATCTTATCTTGTTAATTATTTTTGCTTTTTAAAGTGGGCAACTATCTATATTAGTTAAAGATAAGAGGCTAAACACTAAAAAATGGTAAAAATCATCATTAAAGAGCAATAACTCCAATAAAGAGTGAAATGACAATTTTGAATCGTACACTTATTTGTAGATCTTATCATGCTGATCATTTTTGCTTATTCAAGTTCATGTCTATCTATTATAGTTTTTCAGATACGTGTATTAGATGCACAAGGTCATGTTTTTTCTCTGACTCTGACCTCTTTACACTAAATCCATTGGATGTTGGATGTATACTGATTGATATTTTAGTCTTAGATGCATGATTTTTTTATTAGTTGTTATTGGCTTTGAACTAGCTGTCAGTATCTGCAAGTACTCTCAAAGTATAGATCTGAGAGTACTCGCAGCTACTGACAGCTAGTTCAAAGCCAATAACAAAAGTTGCACTTTACCCCTATTTTCTATTTAAGCAATGTCGCCCATGTTGGTGAGCAAGTGTAGACATGGATCATACTCTAATGATGATTGTGGCCATGTTTGGTAAAACTTGGCCCAATTGTTTCAGAGGAGATGATATTTGTAAAAATTAACGGACGACGGACGACGACAGACATAGGACGCAATTGATGGGAAAAGCCTTCGGGCCACGAATTTTCCATAAAGGACAATGTTATGAGGAACATTGGTCAATTATTCCCCTTTAATGATAACACAGGTGGCAGTGCTGTAGATCAGGTCCAACACACACAGCATCTCTTATCTATAACCTATATATTTAGAATTACAGTGTGTTGATTACTTGTTTACAAGATAAAATAATAAGTTTTTAATCACTAAAATGCCATTTTGTTGTGTACCTGCATGTTCTAATAGAGGTGGATATACATGTGTTTCCATATTAAAATGGGAAGTTAAAAAATGAAATGGGCAATTGCAATAAAACGAAATCCAATGGATAAAACCCACAAAGAATGGACACCTAACAAAAGAAGTGTAGTTTTCTATGATCTTTTTTTTATGAGTGATAAAACATCAATAACAAAATTTGGTGAATGAAAAGTATTCATATTCCAAAACAATAATTAAATAAATATGATCTGCTTGTTTTAAATATTTTCTAAAAAAAAGTTAAAATATCTTTCATTTCAGCAACACATTTTTAATTTCTTTGAATTGATATTAATTTCTGATCTTAAATATGTACATAAGAAATCACATGCTTGTTTTCTAGATCAAAACATTTTTCATTGTAGTTGAAAGTATAATGATGTTTTTTGGCTCAACACTTACTCCCCATTTACCTCAGACAAGTAAGGAACAGATTTAGGTGTGAACAGTTCATTTTGGAATGTATATGGGCATTTGATTACTGATACATGTACTATATTGTTTTCTGTTAATCCACCTGGAGAAGCAAATGTTGTGATCAAGTTTTCTCTGTCCTCAACTCCTTGAAAAAAACAAACTGTCATACCAAAACGAACTGCATTTCATGATACATGTTTACTATGAGCTGTTGTGACTATACCAGCAGCACAGTCACAATTGGACACAATAATAAAGAGGTCTCAATTTTTTCGCAAAACATCAACTTTGTATGAGATTTTCTTTTCATTTAAGTATAACACTTTGAATTGACAAACAATAAGTTATTTTCGATTCCCAGTCGCAAGTATTTCAGATATACTGTTGTACAACTGCTAAACTGTAGTACCTAGTATTTTTTGCTTTGAGTCCAGATTTACCTCTGTTGGTTTTGATGTAAAATGTACACAGTCATTTCCAAATTTTGCTTTCTGTCAAATATTCTTATCTAAGAGTCCTGAGAGATATTTTTTTATAGTTTTTTTGTTGAAAAACCCATCAATCTTTTTTAAAGCTAGATTTGGTTTATAATTTGTCATATAGATGTATATAGTTTTAATTCTAATTACAAAATCTAATTAATTAATACATTTATGAAATTAATTGCAATGAAAACCAAAATGAAAAATTCATTATAATTTGAATATTTTTGTAAATAAATTTAATTAAATATTCAGTAATGAATACATGTTTCTAAAAACTTCTCTATATTCCATTTGTTTTTAATGAAGAAAGACATGATAATAATGCATTTATATTTAAATTTATAAGTATATTCTAAACCTATCCTTCAATCAACTCTCTAAATTGTCTTCTTGTTACATCTGCACCTCTTAATTTCAATTGTTTTTCTTATTTAAGGCAGTGTTCAATTACAAAACTTTTGACATTATATTGTATCATTAAAATATTTGAAATGGTTAAAAATATAAAAATTAAAACAAAACATCTTTATTAAGAGTAGATTATCAGCATACACATGTATGTGTATCATGCCTATGAAGGTATAGAACCACTAATTCAGGCCCGGTCGGAAAGAACATACAAGAAAGTAGTACATATTTTAAACAAAATAGTTCCTACGCATAGCTGTATCTTTGTCAATAGTGGGAATATTTGGGTAGATTTAGTATTAAATGAAAGCTTGGGGACTTGGGATCAATGTGAACGCTTGTTGAAAGTTTTATTTGAATAATAAAGAAGTATGGGAAATTTTAATAGGAGGGCTCATTTGGCCTGTTGTTCAGATCAGAAGTTCCTGTTTGTGTACTGTCAAACTTCCGGGAACCAGTACGCTCTAATATGCAATTAAAGGTATGTTGATTTTTTCAGCACAAATCAGCATAAGGTACAGTTTTGACATGAAATAACTGCCACTTTATTTGAACTTAAGACAAAGTAGCCATTTATGCTTGAAATTGCAGAATTTAACATAGAAAGCAATGGGGCTATGAATTAGTGGTTTTATACCTGAATGCATGCTGACTTCCTTATCATACAAACAGATGTTGTTGGACCTGATCTACCACAGCGCCACCTGTAATTAAGTGGGGATAATCTTCACCAATGTTTCTCATTGCTACGACAATGACACTTTACAAGACTGTTTTTTCCTTTCAATAAAGACATGGAACATGTTTATATTTGAATCATAGATGTGCGGGAGCATGTGCTTATTGGGGCAATGACTAAACCTTAATTAACAGAAAAATTTGCTGAATATAGTTGTAACAAAGAAACAGTTTCCTGACTTACTTTTTTTCTTTGAGGTATTTATTGTATTTCCATTTGAAAATTTGTTTTCCCATTAATTATCCGATAAAAGCCCGCACTAGGAAATATTCCTACTAAATCATACGAGTAAGTTATTTCAACATAACTGTTGATATTGTCGGCTTTAAATTAATCAATTTTTCCTTATAAAAATACAAGAATAGTTTGCTTTATATGATACGTATTTCTATTGACAAAAAATTGTACAACTAACTACACGTTTGAGTGTAAATACATTGCTTTATTTCTTCATCCAAAATATAACAGAGCCAACATTTTAAGTTGAAATATTATATCGTAATGGAGTAACAATAACATAGGTATAATGATGCCAGTTTAATATTGTAAGTCCAAGAATAAAAAGACAAGGCAAGAGTTTTTAAAATTCACATTTATAAGTTATTTGAATACCGTTGTTAGATTATTGGCGTCTTTTGGAATTCTGTGTAATTTGATTTATTATCACATTGAAACATACCCCATATGTTCTTTCATTCACATACACAATATTAAAATTTTCTCTATTAAAGAACAATTGTGTTGGTATGGCAATGACACTTTTTCAAGACTGTTTCATTGTTTGAATAAAGACATGGACCATTTTTATATTTGAGTCACAGATGTGAGGTAGCATGTGCTAATTGATTAAACCTTAATTAACAGAAAGATTCGCTGGATATAGTTGTAATAAAGAAACAGTCTCCTGATATACTTTTTTTCTTTGAAGTATTTATTGTATTTCCACTAGACGTGTTACGAAATGGTATATATACTCGACGCTTAGGTTGACAAATTAGACTTCAAATGCGGGTATCGTATCAAAACACGAATGTGATTTAAAAGATTTAAATTACCTGTGTATCAATTGAATCTTGTGTTTAAGCGGTGTCTTCCTCGAATGCCAACATTTTATATGTTACCTATTCCTTGAACGCCAAAAAAAATATTTCAATAGATGTTTATATGATAACAATAGGTGTTTTATTTAACTGTTAAAAATAATTAGTGAACTTGAGAAAACTGCAACATTTTATCACTTTTTGATAAGAAAAAATAGTAGATTTTGTGAGTAATAATTATTATGAATTTTAAAGAAATAAAGAAAATTAAAACATTTTTATTACTTTTTGTTAAAAAAAAGATATTTTGGGAATTGAAATGTTTATTAACATAAGACATATTAGGAATATTAAAGAAATTTTAGTTAAATACAATTATTTCAAACTAAAAAAAGAATATTAGAGATTTATTTAATTCCATATCATTTTAAATATTTTATAAGTTAATATGAACTATATGAAATTTTCAATTGTACAATTAATTAAACTTTAAAAATCATAAGAAATAACTAAGTAAATGTGATCAATTCCAAGCTGGAAACTGGGTGAGCATGAGTATGAACACAACCCAAGCAAACACTGAGTGAGCACAGGTCCAAGAAGATAATATGCACATAAAAGGGGAGGATAGACGGGTCATGTCATTCACTTTTCGAGTATGGCTAACGCACAGTTAAATATAGTTTTTCGAGAATCGTCTTGGCAAAGAAAACTTGGTCTACAACAACTTCAAGTACAAAGTAAAGACTAAACGGGGAGACAGATGCTACACTTGTAATAGACTGTTAAATGTGAAAAGTGCTTGTATAAACTATTCAACAATTGTTATCAGATCACATATGTAGTGCTTTTTGCCAATCTGCTAAATGTTTGCTTATGTTATATGTATTGTTTTCTGTGTGCTCTGTGTACAAATAAATAATTATTATTCAAAATTGATTTTTTTCTTCTTTTTATGCTAAGAAAAAGTAAGAAAATATCTTCCACAACTCTACAAAGTTTCAAGAAAATCCATAAAATAGGGTAACAAGAATTCCGATGAGTTGCGAACATAACAAACACCTAATCAATATATTATGAATCACTTACAATAAAAAAGGGTGTAATATCGTAACCAAGAAAAATATCCTGAACAGCAGAACAAAATGAAACATAGTAATCTAACACGAGATACAAAGTTTCAAGAAATTCCATCAAGTAATATTGGAGGATATTACAGCACACACAACTATAGAAATATTGAAGAAAAAAACATCAAAGTCCAAAGAGTCTATTGTAGAATTTGTGCAAACTGGAATTCCTATCAATATGCACATGTTGACTTTGTGATGCAACACTTTTCAAAGAAAATCCATATTTGTTCAAGCAGTAACAGCAAAAAAATGATTTTCAACAATTTGACAAACATGAACTAGATTTAGCTACCTGTAATTTACCTATCTGTTTTTAAATTAGTATGATTGTTTTGATAAGCATGCACATTTGTTGTGATAACTACTAACACCTATTCCTCGAACGCCAACATAATTTTACAGGTAAATTGTCGGTAGACCAAAGGATGTTGGCATTCAAGGAATAAACCGTTTAAGCCGCATAGTACTGTTGTACGACTTTGCCCCCAGCAGAGCTATAGAAAAACAGTACATTAACGGGTGTTACACGGACACTTTTTAGATGATACACGGACACTTTTTAGTTGTTACACGGACACTTTTTATGAATAGAATCACTCGTGCATGATCAGTGAGTTCATGGGCACTTTAAATTTCAATTAGATTTGAACTTTTTGTTTCACCGACATATTTCCTGTCTTTTTATTAAAATATTTACGTTGGCATCAATAACTATAATTTTTTGAAACAATTCTAGTATATAATTACTATTCATATCAATACGCTTAGGGGTTGACCATTTAACTTCAAAGGGTGGGGAAAGGGGGGGGGGGGTATGGTTTTTTTCCTAAAAAAATATTCTGATCCCCAATTTTATGAGAAAAAATATATTGTGGTCAAGCAGATGACAAAAGAATGTTCTGATTCCTGATTTTCCAAATATCGTATGTAATAGACTAAGTGCTTATTTCGAAAAAAAATATTTGGGTGATAGCATTGAAAAACTAAATAATTTTCTTACTCAGAAAAAACATACCCCTTTGGAAGCTAAATGGTCGGTCTGTAAATATATTTTTTTCAATATATGGACATGAATAGTATTCTGGACATTGCTGAAAGTAAAGAAATGCTGGTACCGACGTTTATATTTCAATAAAAAAGACAGGAAATATATATAAAAAAATCAAATCTAATCGAAAGATAAAATCCCTATCAACTCACCAATGCACGATTGATCCTATAAATAAAAAGTGTCCGTGTAATACATGTTCAAACAGGCAGCAAATCTTGAAGAAAATCATTGAACTTATATCACCAATTTTGGACGGTAAGCTCCGATTGGATAATATTGTGACACGTGTTTAATCCTGAGCAAACCCGATAAGAGACATATAAAAACCTATAAGCATGAAAATTAGAAAAAAAAATCCAAAATATATGCCTATATATATCAAATAACAAGACAAAATCCATTTTTTTCATAACATTTCATTCACTAATGAAATAGGAAATTCATTATTTATATCCATTTATATTGTAACAGTTATTGAATTCATATATATTGAATTCATATATATGGGAGCAAACGAACGATTTTTATGACTTCTTAAGGGGAATGGGGGAATGGAATGGCACATCCTGCATTTTTTCAACAAAAAATGATCAAGCCTGTTTATTTTAAATTTATTTTACACCCCCCCCCCCCCCCTTTTCCCCCTTTTCCGTTTTTCCCCAAATAAAAATCAAATGTTAGCTTGCTTACCTCTGAAATCTTTTTCATACATTACTTACATGCAAAGTTGCATTTTAAAAAGTCTCAAATGTGAACGACATTCATCTTTTACTTGACATGGTTCTATTTTATAAAGTTATTAGATTCTTGAATTTCTTGAGAAAAAAAAAACTCTCGGCTGAAGGGAAGTGAGAAAAAAGTTTGTTTAGATTGTAACTTACATTAACTGGTATATGGCCATTTAAGTTTCTAATCTGTTTAATTTTGCTACATCTTTTAAAGGCAAAATGTAATACTTCTTTCTTGAAACGTCGTACAAGTCAGATACAAAACAAAGGTAACAAAAAAACAGGCCGGAAACAACTTGCCGTATAGTTCTTCTGCACTTGAAGTCAAGTCAAGGTCCTCGGCTATCGCCTCGGACCTTCACCTGACTACTCGTACAGAAAAACTATCCGGCAACGGTTGTTACCGGCCTGTTTCTTTGTTACCTTTGTATTGTATCTAATACATATCTACGTATATTTGTTACTTACAACAGACGTCCCTTTGAAAACATTATTATATACAATTTCATTATATAAATATTCCTTATGGAACAAAACTAATATTCCATAATAATTATTTCGTGGGGAATGAATAACATCAACAGTTACAATTTTTCTGCACCAGATGCGCATTTCGACAACAAATATCTCATCAGTGATACTACATAAATAAACATGATAAATCCCAAACTATTTCGTCCTTTTGGAACACTGACAGGAGGCTAGGGTATTGCAAAAAAGATATAAAATTCAGAAAAAAGCCGAGAAAAAGGAGTAATGGATGAGAGAAGCAAATTCCCCCGCCAGCCCTAAAGAATTAAAGCAATATGTACTTGCCAATCTTTGTTTTTGCGAGTTCGAATTCAATAGCGACAGACCATTTAACTTAAAGAGGTGTTTACCCGAGGTCAGAACTTTTGGACGGGTTGCACACAATGCAGAATCGACTTATTATGTAATATGATGCAATCAAGCTGGCGGGCGGGTGGACGTGCAGACGAGCGGAAGAAGAGGGGTAGCCGTTTGGAGTAATAAACTCCTAACCTAGGCGCTTTTAAACTTTGCACAATGTATTATATACATCAAAAATGTGCAACTCTTTTCATGGATTCATTTTTGATATAGTTTGCTGTTTTTTCAGAGGTTGAAACTTTGTGAATTTTTGGCAATTGCACATATGACCAACATGACACATCTATGGCCTCGCTAGGCTTTATTAGACCCTCAAAATGATTTTATATATAATAATCTGTTAATACCTACTCAGGAATAGCTTAATTTCCCTTGTATTATTTTCATGTAAAATATGACTAGTTCGACCCAACGAAATAAGGATCTTTAAAAAAGAGACATTCTATACATATTCATGCAAAGTTTAAAAACATTTTGCATTGTAATTTCTGAAGTATGAAATTGTCTTACCCATTTGACCAGCCTTTCAAAGAGTCAGAAAAGTACTCTCTGTCATATACCCTCTAATGCATGTATGTAAAATGTGACTCCCTTTTCTCCGGTTTGATATCCTTAATATATATTCCTGCATATTTCTCTTTGAAGTTTCTTTTCATGCTGCGAGTGCACAGATAGATGCTTACATACCGATTCTTTGTGAAATATGTGCACTAAATATCTTTATTCGACAATAGAAATTTGGCGACAACTACGTAGAGGGTGGCGTTAGCGGCAATTGACAGCAATTTTCGTGCCATTTACAGACCACACACGTCATAAATTTATATCAACATGTAGACCAAGAGCAGAAAGAATATAATGTAAGAAAAATAACTTGTGATTATCGTTCGGGTGTCGGGGAACACGCTAGTAGGCGGTTAAAACTTTTAAAGTTAATGGAAGCGTATAGAGACATCCCAGACTGTAGAGCTTTGTGTGGGTTTAGTAGAGATTGCTTGATTGTTTTGTGTTTTTCGTCCAGTGACAAATATTTCATGCATTTTCAGGTTTTCATGACGAGGTTCAGTAGTGGAGTGACAAATTGAATGTTCGAAGAACAGTAATTAATATAAAAAAAATCAAAGTGGCTTATTATGTGATTTTTTTTTTAAATCCACGTACACGTTTCCCATCCTATAATCATTAGCAATGATATAAGTAAATGATTATTCTAATTTAATTTTAAATGAATCAAGAAGTGTGTAGGATACCTGGCTAACTTCACGCAATTGAATTTTACCGGTTTAAATCGAGAATCAATGTTATGACACGGTCACCACATTGAAAGTCTAATTTGTCAACCTCAGCGTCGAGTATATACCTTTTCGTAACACGTCTATTTAAAACTGTTTTGTCCATTAAATATCCGACAAAAACATGCACTAAGAAACCTCCCTACTAAATCTTACGAGTAAGTTATTTCAACACAACTTTAGCTGTTGTCAGCGTTAAAAAATGACCGATTTTCCTTATAAAAATACAAGAACAGTTAGACTTTGTATCATAAGTGTTTCTATAGACAAAAAATTATGAGAAATATGTACAACAAATTACACGTTTGACTGTGAATAAACGAATACATTGCGTTATTTCTACATCCAAATTATTTATTCATTGATTATCAAAATCTTAATCCATACTGGAGATTCAAGAATCTTCTTAGATTGTTGAGGATTGATTTTTGATTTTTGGTGTTTTAACGCCACTTTTAAGCACCGCTTTTGGGCTATTTCGTGGCGGCCAGTTTTTATTGGTGGAGGAAGTCGGAGTGCCCGGAGAAAACCACCGACCTTCGATAGGAAAACTGACAATCCTAGTCAATTAAGATTGGAGTCGAGTGCACCTGCACGAACGGGGTTCGAACTCAACCTCAGTGTTGACTGACTAGTGATTACAGTAGTAACTACTTTGACCACTCGGCCACCGAGGCCCCATAGGTAGATTATTGAGGTATTTGAATATTAATAATTTATATCCAAACGTCCAGACAAGTCAGCTATATATCGTTCATTATATGGTTTGGTGTGAAGTTCTAATATCCAGTATTAGACCTTTTCAACAATTGTCTACACCTACAGTTGAGAACGACTACGACAGGTGAGATATGAAGGGTCGTCTCAAAAATGAAATTAAAAAAAATATTATTGATCGCATATGATTATTTAGATTGCTACTGAGAACTATTATATTCAACATGACGTGTATAAAGCATTTGATGTGTTACACTACCTACCTTATTTTGTTTATAAAGTATTTGCTTATCAAAATTAAACTTATTTGTGAATTGACTATGAAGAAAAGGAAGGACTTCAATGTTTCATTTCTTTTAGACGTCGAGTTGGAAAATGAAAACAAAAAAAACAAACAAACAAACACACAAACACACAAAAAACAAACCTGTATTTTGTAGTAGATGTTTAATTAATCATTGTTTTATATCTGTCGACTAGGGCAGTACATGTTTTTACAATGTCTGTTAATTTTGGCTTCGGATGCCTCAATGTACTCATTACTTTATTTCTTTTTAATTCATCAATTTAATATTCAACTTGAAATCGATATTGAGGGACAATGCAATTTAAATTTCGTCTCTTTCTCTTTAAATTATCCGGTTTACTGTGCCGTCGCTAGCCCTGCTCCCGGCCGGCAACCAGATGCCGTAGCTGCCCAGAGATAGAGGAGGAAGCTGATGAATTGCCTCGCCCTAAGGAACCTCATTCGCGAGAATCAGCTGGAGTACAATAAATTCACAACAAAATAGATACCAAGATTTTGAAAGGCACTTGGTGTTTCTTCTGATTCAGATTCAGATTCAAATCGTAATTTTTTGCCCTTTTTTTGCTATATTTATGACTTCCGCAGTAGGAAATAAAATCACACAATGCAACATATAAAACAGATATTCAGATTGACTCATGGTCTGTATTTTGGTTAAAGACCCCCATCCCTAACCCTAAAAGAGGGGAAAAGAAAAAAAAGTTGCTAGCTTTAATTGAATAAACAGGAAATAAATATGAGAGCGAAGCATAATGTCAAAATATTAAATTGTAAACTAAAAATTCTATCGTGACAAAAATATCAATTGTAATGACCTACTTGTTCAGGAATTGTTTCATGCGTATAAAACATGCGGCGGGGTTTAACTAGTATAATTGGATTTAAAGCTCCCCTATATATGGTCAGAGATTAAATTTATAAAACCATGATGCATGGGAAAAAAAGAATAAAAGAGTAGAAAACCAAAGCTATTCCCTAAAAAGGGGTAGGGTAAGCAGTTTTTGCTTCTTACAAGACCCACGAAGGTCATTTTTCGGGAACAGGGAAAGTAATCTCCGACAAAGGGACAAGTTATGTTGTATTTCGGGACACGGACGACCTATAACGGCCAATCAGTCCAATAAGACACTGCAATGACAACAAGCTCTGTTGAGATGTAAATATCATACGCATTACAGAAGAGACAATACTTGTTAATTTGAGTATGTGGCGCGGACGTGAAAAAATGGTGCCGTTGATGTTTCCAGTTCATTAAGGAAACACATCATCTTTAATATGGTATCTTGAAGCGGGGTAGTCCCTCGTAACTAAATTATCGATGTAGCCTTTTCCGTTGACCTATAAACCAATGGGCGTTTACCCCTCCAAAAATTGAATTTGTACAACAAGTGACGTGAAGATCGGTTGAGAAACACAAACTCTAGCGGACGGACCGACAGTCCTGTTACAACATAAAAATAAGGAGATGTGGTATGATTGCCAATGAGAAAAACTATTCACCAAAGTTGTAATGAAGTGAATTTAAGCAATAGACAACCGTACGGCCTTCAACAAGAGAAAAACACATACCGTATAATCGACTATAAAAGGCCCCGACATGAAAAAAATGAAACAAGCCAATTGAGAAAACTAACGGCCTAATCTATAACAAAACAATTTAAGAAAAACAAATATGACAGACATGAACCAACGGCAACCACTGAACTGCAGGCTCCTGACTTGTGACAAGCAAATAAAGAATGTGGCAGGGTTAAAGATTTTTGTGAGCGCTCAACCCTCCCCTAACCTGGAACAAATGTGTAACAGCACAACATAAGAACCAACTATAAATATTTCCTTCCGCCAATTTTATAAATAGCAATACAAAATCGAGTTTATCGCTATTGGAACAATCTGCGTTGACAAACACGCTTATCTAAGGGAAGGACCATTTAACTTCAAAAAGGGGGGGGGGGGGGTTGTGGTTTTTTCCTAACAAAATATTCTGATCCCCAATTTGATGAAAAAAATATTGTGGTCTAGCAGATGAAAAAAAAATTATTCTGAATCCAGATTTTCCTCATACTTTATAGTGTTAAATTTTGAAGAAAAAAAATTTGATTGATAGCATCGAAAATCTAAAAAAAAAAATCTGACTCCGACAAAAAACCATAACCCCCCCCCCCCCCTCCTTAAAGCTGATGGTTGCTCCCTAAATACTCACATAAAATTTAACAAGAAAAAACTCAAAAAGGCGGATGACAATGTGAAATGATTGCAGTAATTATTTCCTTGAATGTTTAATAAATTCAACGTAAAATGTTGTATAAATACATTTTATTATAATATTAAACAAAAGAGAAAGGTATAATTCATATTTGTTTGAAATATGTTCTTTCCTCAAAAAAGTGCAAAATCGATTTTTTTATTTTGAGACGACCCCTTCATTTTACCTTAAAACTGTAGGAGTCATTATAATAGACATTTGCGGAAACTGTCATACACCTACGATTAGGATTACAATTACACTTACAGGTAGCATTTAAATCTTGGGATTTCTCAAAGTGTAAAAATAAACCGTCGATCCAAAACAATGTAACGACAGTGATGTTTTTCTGTAGTTGAACAACGATTTTTTTCTAATATATTTGCAGCAATGTGTTAACATTAATTATTGTATACGGTGTTATCCAAGTTGAAAATGTTGTAATTGTACGAAGTATGATAGAATGAACTAACATTATTTTAAAAATAAATTTAACATAAGACACACAAAATATCGCAATTGTCGTTGCAGTAGCTAGATTGGAACAATTGCTGAAAAAAAGTCAGCAATACTTTGTGTTAGGAAAGGTGCAATCAACCATGGAGCATCTTAGCATGTTTATGCTAAGACATACTTTCTCTCTTTTATTTTGTTTTAAAGAGAATGAGGAAATACAGCAGACGGATGTTTTTGAGCTATTTGTTCTTCATGAAATTTCACTTGCCGTTCGGTATAATTTTGAAATCTTTTTTTTTCCTGATTAGGACAAACACTTTTTTCTACGTTTTTGGTTTTAATAGAAAAAAAATCACAACTATACGAGAAAAAAAAAAAAAAAACAGTTATCAACGAACTTCTCTATGTCGGAAAAATATTTAAGACTGTTCGCCAGACTCAGTTGAAATGTAAGAATAGGTGTACTCAAATAGTTAAAACTTTGCTATCTATGTTTTCAACAGCAACAAACAAAAAATGACAAACGAGTTCCAAGTTGTTTTTCTTTTATGCAATTATTACAATAGAGATCTTGGGAATCATTAGGTATGGACGGTTTTTTTTCGCGGTGTCGATAATTATCCCCCATGAACATGGGTGGGACTGGTATGCTCGAAACATGAGCTTTAACGCCTGTTCCGAGACTGGTACTATTTTCATGGAATTGTAATATAGAGTGCACTGACGACGCAGGGGTCGATCCAGCCATTTTCAAAAGGGGATCCCAACCCAAGATAAAGGGGGAGGGGAGGGGGGGGGGGGGGTCCGACCATATGTCCCTATTCAAAAGCATTGATAGGCAAAAAAAGGGGTGTTACAACCCCCGGAACAGCCCGTGATCTCTCACTGCGACGTTGTTCATTTCAACACAACGTTTATACGCAGATCTATTCAATTGATTGTTAGGGATAAAAAATGCAAAAGTGTAGCAGGCGAGAAGAAATTGTTCAAAAAATCACAATCAATTCGGCAAGGCAACAGTTGCGGATACAAAGTTGTAATCGTGCATAACAAAAACGCCACCAACATTACTATTTCAAATGAAAGTTTGTAGAGTATCCTCTGAACAATATTTTTGCTGGTTTTCGTATACTAACCATTGCATTAAAAGTACCATGTTTCGCGGGAAAGTCTATTGCTCCTGCTAATAATATATATATCATACATCTATCTACACCTTCGGTCCTTATAAATCCTAGTCTTCAAATATTTGGCTTTGTGCGGTCCTGATGGTAAATCCAGAAAAGCGCTTCGGACACATGAAATTTTAACGTGTTGCTTACATCTTTTTTTTTATAGAAGACACCATTTGCTATTTTGTATCTGTATTTTTGGTTTGTTTTTGTATTTTGAGATGACCCCTTGTTTTTGTCACCTGTAATCGTAAGTCTAAAGTGTAATCCTAGGTATAGACCTAGTTTCCGCAAATGTCTATTAGTCGGTGTCGAGAGTTGTTGAAAAGGTCTATTAAAAGATGATTCATTCCTCGTCCTTCATGTTAAAGAACATGAAAAAAAAAATATTGCCAAGATTTTAACTTAAATTATCATATCGTAATGGAATAATATTAGCATAGGTATAATGATGCCAGCTTAATAGTGTAAGTTATGAATAAAAAGACAAGACAAGAGTTATTTAAAAAATACGGTTCAAACTCCCTCGGGCAAAGTTGACATCGGATGGATATTCTTTCAGACCCCTTTTGATCGCAAAGCTCTCCACGTGTTCAAGTTGTAATACATTCTTGGCTTTCAATTTTTGAATTATAAGCGTTCTTTATAAAGGAATATTCAGAAAAGCGCTTCGAAAGCACTTTAAGTGTTATTTTGATTACTTTTTAGGGGGATTCAGTAGCACCGGTTGTGACGCCAGGGACTATCAAATGTTTTGATACAAGGGCCACTCGAACCTGGTCCGTCTGTTGAAGACAGAAATGGTTTAGATAATGGTTAAGTTTAAAGTAGTTCATCAGTATCAATTTGAGAGATTTATGATATAAATATGAATCATAATTCCCAAGTGTGGTTTTATCCTTAATTTTAAAGTCATTTGATATACGAGACGAAAAGGATCACTAAAAGGGTGTAATGAATTAACAGACATCATCGATATATTTGAAGGTGAGATGAATTTCTACAAATATTGAATAAATATGAGCAGTTTAAGATTTTTCAGAAATCGAACATTTGAACATTACATGGTATAATGACTGTGATTGAAGACATATAAATCTGTAATCAGTGGTTAATAGACATTTTCGAAAAGTCATCTACACAGACCCTTTTAAGTTACACCGACACCGACACCTACACTGACTACAAAAATATAGGAACCGTATCAAAATGTCAAAACATACTGAATGAATGACCTCGTAAAACTTGGTTGCAGATATCCAAAAAATACATTTTGTATTTTTTTCAATATGATTTTTTATTCGGAATCGGAGCTAGAAACACCGAATGCTCTCATTAGTTTTGGATTATTTTAAGTAATGAATTTGTGACATTCCATCTGGTTTTTTTTTAATTGTCTCCGTTTGCAACCAATCAAACGGAATACAGTTTTGTGGTAGAATATACAATTGGCGAATTGAATTTCTAGAAAGCATTCGGAACATAAATAAAGTATCTTATTTCTTATGAAGCAAGCAAACATATTTTTAACAATATAAATCAACAGGTCTTAGGATTTGTAATGGACGTTTCGGTGACTCAGTATAAAATAAAAACGGTTGTAGTGTAAATTCCACCAAAAATAAAATGCCAAAAGTAAAATATAACTGCTAAAAGTAAAAATGAAATGCAAAAAGTAATTAAAAAAAAATCATCAAAAATTACAAAAAAACTAAATTTTGTCCAAATAAAAAAAAACTTTTCTTGCCGAAATTCCAAAAAATTCAATTTCCCAAAACTAAACATAAAAATAAAATGTTGAACCCCACCCCCCTCTTTACAAAAAAAAATAATTATATCAACGTTATATTTGACAACGCGCAGCAACACCAGTGTTGAATTGTGAAGTGAAAGTTCTTCATAAGATTTTTTTAAATTTTATACCCAGGTATAATAAATTGCTTCGTCGAGCGCAGCTGGATACGACCGCAGAGGTCCAATCCTGAACAGTTAGGGTAAAAATGGAAACAATATTCAAGCTTGATACAGGTCTGAATTTGGATTGTAATTAAATAATTGACACATTATAGGTTTCTGACACAGAATAAATGTAGTCAAAGAACTTGAAATTGGTTATATGATTTGAATTTATATTCAATGGAAGATGTCTTGCTGTTGTGCAATACTTAGTAAATCTGTTTTCAGACTATATACAAAAAATTAGCAAAATAAATTTTGACCCCCATTTTTTTTTAAAATTGATAATTTCTTAAATCTTGAGGAAAAAAAATTGACCCCCCCTAAAAAAAATTTTTACCCCCCCCCCCCCCCCCCCCCTCTTCCAAAAAAAATATTTGAAGAAATTTTCTTTTTAATTTCTTAAATCTTGAGGAAAAAAATTTGATCCCCCAAAAAAAATTTTGTTTACCCCCAAAACACATACTATTTGAAGAAATTTTCTTTTTGTAAAATGTGGTACAATTTAAGAGACATCCATACACTTATACACAAGTTATTGTCCTGAAACTAGAAAAATGCTTGTTTTGGGCCTCTTTTTGGCCCCTAATTCCTAAACGGTTGGGACCATCACCCCCAAAAACAATCCCAACCTTCCTTTTGTGGTATTGAACCTTTTGGTCAAAACTAAAGTTATTGTCCGGAAACCAAATGTCTTCGGACGACGACGACGTGATAGCAATATACGAACGCAATTTGTTTGTGGTCGTATAAAAATTAGTAAAGGCTTAGTGTTATCAGGGGTGTACGGAATTTTACAATGCATTTTCAACACCGGTGTAAAGTTAAAGATAACACATACTAAAATACGTTCTGTTTCACGCTATAAAAGACTTTACACATTCTTGTTTCTGATTGAAGATTTACCAATTTACACAAAGCTCCCCCCCCCCCCCCCCACACACACTTTTTTTTCCAAAGTACAATATTAAGATCGGTCAATTCTCAGCTACTAAACAGGGCTAATAAAGTAGCAAATCATTCAAAATAAAAGTTTTATACACTATTTAAAATGTAAGATTAGAAAAAAAAATATAATATAAATGCCTGTGGTCGTTGTACATATTGAGATGACCCCTTCTCAAAAAGGTTACCTGTAGGCATAGGCGTAGGTGTAAGCGTCGGTATCGAATAGTTTTCGAAAATGTCTAATAAGGTGTAGCCCGTTTGTCGAGTGTAGACGATATACTTCCAATGTTAATTCAACAAAACAGCAAATTTTGTCTGAGAAGGCGTTTGTGATCGCATTCATTTGAAAGCAATCAAATTGAAAAGCCATCCTTATACAAAATAAACAAGATGGTTGATTTTTAAATGCATGAACATTCACTAGATAATAACGATACAGAAGACAAATACTGATCATCGACTTGCTTTTGAATAAAATTAATATAAAATGCAGTACAATATAATAAAGGTCATACAATAACCTTTATAAAAGAGCCCGCATTGTAACCTGGTGATATTTATTTATGTACTCATTTATTTTCATAATAGGTGCAGATAACTTCTAAAAGGGCACATTCTCAGACTTGCTTGTATGTATTAAGATAACCGTAGATCTTTAGTTGTTTGTTATTTACGTTAAACTCAGAACGTTTCACTCAGGTAAAGTAAAATATATTCAAACCAAAAATGAAACACGCTTAGAACCAAACGATAAAAATCACCTTTTTACAGACTAATCAAAAAGGAGCATGTTTTCAAAATAAGCTTAAAAAAATATACCACCGTTTCTTAAGGAAGTTGAAATCTTGATTTTTTTTTAAACTGACAAAATACATTAACAGTTTCGTCATTCAAAGTATATGTGATTATGAACCATAAGTAGAAAAAAAGTAGACAACACAATGGAAAAGAAAATAGTACGAAAAGACAAACAACTATTTCAACAAATTACACAGAAAAATACTTAGCACCACATAATCTTAATGTCTTTTGTCTAACCGTAAGACCTTTCCCAATTTATAAACCATGGGAACATGAACATTTTCTAATCATGATAATAGGAAAGCTTGAAATGAAGAAAAAAAAAAAAAACAGTTTTCAAACATGGAATCGACAAGAAAATCAAAACAAAACAGAAATTGGAGGATAAGCTGCAAACATACAATATAGAAATCTAACGGTAAAGCAGAACCAAAACCCTTAAAAACTAACAATGAACTCATAAATTCTTCAATTTGAACGGATCAAACATAACGTCATCAAATTTATCTTAGACGGAGAGTAAAAACATAATATTTGTGACTTCCTACAACTGACCACTCTAATATGTCTCGTTTGCTAATATAATTCAGACAACAATGTAGAACAAGACTGAAGCCAATGCATACGCAAATGTCTTCAAAGTCTTTGTTTAAACATCAATATATATAATTAAAATGCACGAAATACTGATTTGGGTGATCAGAGAAGCTTTGTCATCACTTATACATTACCAATTGACAGTAGATTATGACAAGTTTTAATGGAAGAACTAAAATGGAATAGATTGAAATCGGATATCTTTTACGGCTAAATAATGATGTGTAATGAAGTATAAGATCATAAAGGACATAGTCGCTAGTCAAGGATTTCCGCTGCCTACTGGAAAAGGATATTGAAAGTATTTAGAGACGCGTCTTGATATATTTTTCTATCAATATTTTGACAAGTGCATGCTATATGTTAGAGCAATGTTTAGTATACTTGTACTGAATGCAAAATATGAATATTAACCATTGTGCAAGAGTGTACTTATTAAACAAAAGAAATTTCTGTTATTAAATCAAATCATAAACACCTTCACCAATTTCACTGTAAATTATATAATGTAGCAAAGATTTATTTTATCAATATATATATATATAGCAAACTGCGCGCTCATTGTACAGTACTACATATTTCACTGCGTCAACCCAAATTAAAAGCTTTAAAACAAAAGTGGAGGTCACCAAAAAGAGTTTGCTTTTCTTTAAGTCATTTTGGTATGATTGTTGTAAAACATCCAAAAACAAAATAACGAGCTCCAAGCTAAATTAAAATAAAAATAAAACTGAAAAACTGAAAATACAGAATGCTCAGCTTTACCAACGGAACGACAGGAAAACAACCGTCTATTCCTGATTTGGTACAGGCACATTGGTAGAGGTAGTTTATTAGAAAAAATCGTGTCTATTTTTTTTCCGTATGGTAAACGTATATCTATCCATTTTGGTTCTCATTTGTTGCAAGAGATAAAAGTATTTTAATTTACCCTTCACTTCTTTTTCTAAATCATTGTACATGATTTTTGAATTCATAAACGGTTTAAAAATTTGAGTTATTGCAATCTCTTGTAACAATATAGTGTTTTCCCTTTTAAAAATATGATTCAATTCATGTCAAAAAACATAATATCCTATACATGACAACTTATCGATTTGGTAAGATGCAAGTGTCTGAAAGTAAATTGCCTACTTTTAAAATTGAAGTCTTAAAAATAGCTTTAATCTTATGAAAAACATTTTGTCATTTAGATTGGGTAAATGCTTCAATTAAGTACAATTACAAGTTCAATGTATTCATTTAAAATTTACTGTCTGCTTTTGAAGAGTTGTTTTCAATAATAAACTTTCATAAAATTGTAAAGGTGCTTAGCCTAGTTTAGCCCAATAATAATATGTTGTAATGGTTGCTGAAACCCTTTGGATAGCTGTGACTGTGCGGTACGACGGTTATATTTCGTCTTGTACATTGTAGGGTTCGAGTTCATGCCGACATATTATTGTTATGTTGAAATGTGCTTTTGAAAATTGTAGTATGAAAGGTATAAGCCTTCAAAATCCACGACTTCGACTAATTAAATTACACTAAAAAAACTTCTTTTTAATGTTTTCTCTATAACTTATATTTTATATCACAGTATAAATGTCATTGTACACTGGACTGTTTATTTATGAAAAAGACAAGATACATGCAAGGTCAATGTTTTTCTTTTGAATTCGAAGACCTCAAAATATCGCAAATCAGTCTAACAATACTCATGCAATTTGTCTGTCAGGTATGAGTAATAACATAATACACTTTTTATTACGTATTTCTTTTAGGCCTTAAAACTCTTCGCACTGTTAGGGAACAATAAAACAGAAGATGCAAAAGAACAATAAAAGAATCATAAAAAACCCAACAATACCGTTACAAAAAAAAAACGAAAAAAGACAAAAAGTTAATCAACAGTCCACATAACACTACAATGAATACTAAAGACTGGTCAACTTCGATCCCATCAAAAACCGAGGACAATTTCGTCGGCTCCGAAAATAATGGTCAAATAGCCATCTAGGTCAAATATGTCAATTATGATTTTACAGTACTATCATAAAAAACATGTCTGTACTAAACATTGCTAAATTGATCGAACTATATCGTCATTTTCATGCAATTTAAAATACCGAATTAAAAAAATTTAAAATAGATATAAGAAGATGTGGTATGAGTGCCAATGAGACAACTCTCCATCCAAGTCAAAATTTAAAAAAGTAAAACATTATAGGTCAAAGTACGGTCTTCAACACGGAGCCTTGGCTCTCACCGTACAGTAAGCTATAAAGGGCCCAAAAATTACTAGTGTAAAACCATTCAAACGGGAAAACCAACGGTCTAATCTATATAAAAAAACGAGAAACGAGAAACACTTATGAACCACATCAACACACGACAACTACTCAACATCAGATTCCTGACTTAGAACAGGTGCAAACAAATGCAGCGGGTTTAAACGTTTTAATGGTACCAAACCTTCACCCTTTTTCTGAAACAATAGTGTAACATCACAACATAGAAAGACACACTATAAAATATCAACTGAAATAGCTTAACTCAATCAAAGGACATATTAACACCAGTGAACATACACTGAACAAATACATTTGACCTATGATACAATGTAAATACAAATAAATGAACTAAGGGAAGAATAATAAAAGTAACATGTTAGGGAGCTACCATTTGATTTTTATGGGGGGGGGGCTAGGATGAAATTTGAAAAAAATAGGCAGGACAGGAGTTTTGAGTAAAAAAAAGGCAGGATGAGACACTTGCAAAAAAAAAAAGAATTCTACTACATATTTGCAATATTTGGGTGCAAATGGCAAAAAGCTGTTTTTTTCTTCTTTGTAATAGAAAAAAATGGCTATTGTATACATTCCAATTTGCAAAAGTCATTACTTATAGAAATATTTTACGACGAAGAAGAATGAATTACAAGGCCATTGTTTTACTTCTAGACTTTGAAAGTCATTAAGTGTTACGAATCATTTCAAATCCTTCATATAGTTCTAATGAATACACATTATTGAGAAAGCAAATTACAATCTTGATATTCAGGTCAGCCAGAATTTGCATTGCAATAACAACGATAATGCAGCGCATCTCTCATATGACAGCTCATTCATCATCTGATTTAATCTTGTTAAAGGCAATCAACTGTTGAAACAAGAGAACATTTTCATTTTTCTCAATCTAAACGTAACACAATTTTCAGATTGCTTTCTATTTTGAATGAAAAATATTTTGTCATTTAGATTGGGCAAAATGCTTCAATTAAGTACAAGCTTCAAGTTCAATGTACTCATTAAAAATTTCATTTTCCGGTTTGAATCTGCTCTTAAGGAAATGTAATTGGTTGCCGAGTTAACTTTCACCTTGAGGAAGGGATCGAACGACGAAAAACGCATTATAGAATATTGTTTTTCATTCTACTTTGTCTTATCTTTTTTTCGAGCTGCTTCCTCTTCTCCTTATTTTGTTATTTGTTTTCTTTGTTTGAAAACTAATAGGTTTTCTTTGTTTAATATTCAGAACACCTTCGTTGGAAAAAGAGATACGATATATTTATGCATGACATAATAACACGACTACGTCAAAATTAAGGCAACGGAACAACACATGTTTTACTATTAATCATCTCAAAGTCACAGCAAGGTCTTCAACACCGATAACGATAATTATTATACATATAAGAATAAGTTGCTTTTCAAAAAAAAAAAAGTCAATACGTGAACCTTAGTCCTTTTTTATGCTAATTATTAATTCAACTGAATTAGAAATTATATCTCAGTGTTTTCATGGCCATGTGTGTGGAGGATAACATTTTCTTTTTATTGTAAATCATGACAATTTTGGCATGTTGAGAGTGGTGTTAAATATAAAGTGATGAGATAAAGACTATTTTAATTTCAATATTCATTAACGGCTGGTGTTAGCGTTCATTTTTTTCAAGTGTGAAAGGTCAAACTACTACCAATGGATGACACTTCTAGGGTTTTTATTTGTACAGGTACAAATGTAGTATTTCACTTAGAATCCATCTGTTATTTTATTTCTTTTCTTTTCTTTTAAAAAAAATATATTTCAGAGCAAGTACGATATTTTGTTTCATGGAATGTGGAAGGTTTATTCCTACCAAATAAGACAAAATAAAATGAGTCAGATTCAAGGTAAACCAAACAGAGTGCTGCTGAAAATGAAACCTCGAAGAAAAGCTACTTGCTAATCATTTCAAGTATGTTGTGCCGTAAAACCCCGTTCCACATTAAAAATGGGTTTGGATCCAACTAATACATTCAATTTGCTGCTTATACATGTATACTTAATATACCTACTAGCTTACATACTAGTATATGACATTTGGTCTTTGATAAAAAGTTGTCTCAATGGCAAGTATACAAAATATTATATAATCATATCAGTCGCAGGATAATTCGATTATTATGAAATGCAGTTCCTTCAACCAACATACGTAATAAATATCAAGACTTTACACCGTTTTTTTTGCTAACTTATGTGTGTTGCAGAATGTTAACAGGGTTTAAGGATTTTTTGCTTAAACTTGTTTTAACATGGGTCCCTTTTCAAAAATCTCCCAACTACTACCCTGATTTCGCAAGGTATTCTTTAATATTTTTGTTGCGTTTATATGCTATGATAGATACTTGGGTGAACATTTCACTGCATTGTTTGTCTTTTTGCAGATTGTTCCAATGTTTTTTTATGATTTTACTCCGGTTTTTCACTATTGGGTTATACTATTGTAATGAGAGTACGTGGATTTTTTTTTTTTTGTTCTATTGGTCTTTATTAAGGTAGTTTGTCTATCCGTTGCATTTTTAACATTTTTATAACATTTTCTGTTTCCTCTTTACACTATCCTCTATCAATTAACGTCTCTTGTAAGTTATTTAATATTTTATTTAATTCAATGATATCACTATCATTTCTGATTATGACATATAATATAGATTCATACACTGTACGTACTACTCTTAAATGTGTGTTTTGGGTGTGCACTCGTGATTGGTAAATATTGATGCGTTTCTGTTGTTTTGATATCAAGAATTCCGTAATAACGGAATCGTTCACAATTCGGTATCAATAGGTCATACTAGATATCGACACATAGTAGAGGGTCAATTTCGTTCGCTTTTTTTAAGAAATCTTCAACATGCTCTAATTTGCCACTGAAGACCATAAAATCGTCATCTGTATATTGACAGTGTAATTTGATGTTTTCTCTCCATTGGAACTTATCTAGGATTCTTATTGATTGGACAAACAGATGATCTGAGCATGTTGGTGAAAATATACCACCCATGGGTGCTCCTATTATTTGTTTATATAACTTAAATTAATTGTTTCTTAGAATCAATTTAACAAATGCAGGTAAATATTTTTTGTTGAGAATCTTAACAGTATATTCTTGTGTGTCAATGAATTCTAATGCATTGATAACAGTTGAATTGATTATATAGAGAATCACTGAAGCATGAATGGAGCGGGCCCTCTCTTAGGGCAGTCAGTGCTCCCCTCCTTATGAATATTTCTGGGTCGGCCACTGTTACATCAAAGGCAATAAGAATGCATTCTTTTTCAACATCGTGCGACTCTATTTTATTAATGAAATCTTTTGTATCTTGAATGTAAAAGTTATGCCTCTTCAATAATGGTTTAATAATTAAATCAAGTAATCTCTCAATGCGTCTCGTGGGAGAAATACACTTATTGATGATTGGTCGGTAAGTAACATTAATGTGTCTCCTACTAGTTGACTAGTTTGCAATGCCTCATTAATTATTTCTAGATTAATTTTATGAATTTTTGGAAGAATGTTCAGGTGTCCGTGTTTTGAATCATTATTATTCTTTAAGAAATTTCTTTTTTTCTATATAGATTTTCAACTTTATCTTTTATTGTCATATAGCAGATATCATTAGTGACATAGCAATTTATGAAAAGTTCTTTATTGCGACGTTTTAAATATCTGAAATACCCCGTATGGAGGTGCTCTTAACTGCAGGAAGCTGATACAGATAAGAAGAATAAATGTTCCGAATGGACAATAATTTAGCTTCCGAATATTCCCCCATAGACCATATTTCTAACTAATTTATATGCGTGAACCCTCAAGGGTTCACGCAATAAGAAGATGTGGTATGATTGCCAATGAGACAACACTCCACACGAGACCAAATTACACAGAAATGAACAACTATAGGTCACCGTATGACCTTCAACAATGAGCCCATACCGCATAGTCAGCTATAAGAGGCCCCGAAATGACAAACGTGAAAAATTCAAACGAGAAAACTAACGGAAATGTGTATTCCACTTCTAAAAATCTAGCCAGATTGTAAAACCATTCAAATCAGAAAACCAACGGCCTGACTAATATGATATACAATAACAATTGAATTGAACTACATGCTCCTGACTTGGGACAGTCATTAAACATTTTTGCAGTACTCAACCCGTCCCCTAACCTGGTACAGTGGTGTAGCAGCACAACATTAAAACAAACAATAAACATTTTTTAATGTATATGTGTGTTTAACATGCTTGCTATTCATGGTCGTTTTAAATCTCGCATTTGACAAAACTCTCACTTTTAAATGCTAAAGAGCAATCTCTGATAAGATGTTATTATACGAAATATGTCTTTATCATATACCAACTGTTGCTCTACTTGTGACGTAATATTAATGTATATTTACATGCAAGTACTGTTACCATACATGCACAAATTGATATGGGACCACAGGAGTCTTTTTGAGGCAATATGATTAAAACAAGTCTAACTTCAAATTAAAGGCTGATGAAAAAAATATAAAAACAAAAAAATACATTCCATAAATCCATCGCGAAAGAAAAAAAGGGAGCTAGCAGTTGATCAAACAATTGCAGTATGAGACCTATTTTAGTGTCTTGGCACATTCTTGTTTTCTACTATACATGGCATTTTCAGCAGTGTTCTATTAGTAACTTTCAAACTATACGGGATGAGTAATTGAAACAGTCGGCACATTAAAGGTATACAAAGTCAGTGAGTATATAGCTATTGTAACGTTATAATATAACGAGATTGGTTTTCTAAACTGTTAAAAATCCGTTTATTTGCTATAAAAGTGTATTATCAAACTATCAGCTTTAAACGATTTCATGTATTTGTTAGCCGTTCTCATATTGCCTTTTAAACATGTTTCATGTGATGTATCCTAGAATAAAATAAATGCTTTATACAGTAATAAGAAGATATGTTATGATTGCCAATGCGATACATGACATGGATGGAAGCAACTTAATGTCATTGCACGGCCTTCAACAATGAGCAAAACCCATACCGTTCCTATTCATACAAGGATACGAATGGCTTAATTTATATACAAAACAATAAACGAAAAACAATTATGATTGACAGCGACAACCACTGAATTACACGTTCCTGATTTAGGACATGCGCGTACAGAATTTGGTTACTTTTTTATGCAAGTTTGTATTGTCCAAGTCAATTTAGCTTAAAAGATAATTTCATCGTTTGTCTGTATAACTTTGTTCTTATTCCAGCTCCACATGTATATCTTGCCTAATCGTACACGTAATGAGTGTCTCGTCATAGGTTTGAATTTAAGAATTCAAGATTTATTACATTTTATTTTATATGTCCTTTGTTTCTAATTCCCTATTTTTTTCTTTATTGCTCAAAACGAACAGAGAGTGAAACATAATTTATCGCTCAGATTTGTCGGATTATTTTCTATTCAAACAATAGTATAAATAATAGTTACAACAGGATTGTAGATCTATATAATATATAGATTCTACCTTACTGCTGAAGGTTTCCTCCACGACGGATTCACTAGCACAGTAATCAGCACTTATGTGTTGACATGCATTATCATTGATATGGTAATGAATTAACTTTTTACAATACTTTTTTCGAAACATTAAAGTTCTCTACCACCAGGAACTGATTACCTTAGTTGTATATGGCAAAACCTTTCCGAATTTTTGGTCCTCAATGCTCTTCAACTTCGTACTTTATTTGGCCTTTTTCATCTTTTGGGATTCGAGCGTTATTGGTAGGTACTGACTGTAGACAAAACGCGCGTCTGGCGTACAAAATTTTAATCCTGGTATCTATGATGAGTTTTTTTACCACCGTTGATTACGATATTTATCCACTCAAAACATTTGAAAAATTAACTGTCCGGAGTGAATAAAATTATAATCAATGGGATAATGTAGTAGAATCTGATTCTCTAAGTATTTAAATGATGAATATACATGCGCACACTGCTGAATAGATATGGCGGGAAATTAACTGCGTCAAATTCAATTAAAATGTTGCTAACGAAAATTTATTGAACTGGTCATAACCGGTTTAAGGACACACAGCATTATACAAATACTATTACCTAACCATACTCCAGACATTGTTATTTCGTAGGCAGATACTTACGTTTAAATCTGCAATGACTGAAGTTCTCATTAATCATTCAAGCAGTCACTCTTATGTTGTTGAGACAGATGTTAAATCAATGCTTAGAATATCATTTTCTCCTTTTCATGATCATTTTATAAATGGGTCATTCTTCTTTAAACAGGATATTCTTTCAGTGTCGCAAGTTGTGCAATATAGTAAAAATTTGAATTGAGGCTGAAACCCGTGCAAGAAAAGATAACATTTAACGAATCTCGGATACTCCAAAAAAATGTTTAAGCCCCGACTTTATTTGAAAAGGGTTATTTAAAAAAATGTATTAGTCGTACAGACTGACATCTAAGCATGAAAATGTACATTTGAAAAATTACTCCCTGCTAGTAATCAGTTTTGTATTAAAGGAAAGATATACAAGATAAAATTTGATTGAAAGGTTTTTGGTTGACAAATCAACGAATTAGGTTGGAGACTATGTAAGGAAAAGTTTAGAGCAAATTATTTTGGCTATTCTTTTACAAACTTTTCGGGCTTTCGTGGTCTTTAACATTTAACATTTAGTATTTGTATTGTAATGTGTCTTTGTCTTTGATCTTGGGCGTACCTGTTAAAGTTTAGTCTATGACCACAAAATGTCTAAAGCAGTAAAATCGGTAATATACGTTCACAAATTATCAATATCAGAAAATCATTATTCGCGTATGTATTACGTTGTAAAGGTTACATATTTTTAACATAACCGTTCTCAACTAATATATGAACAATAATATAAAGGTAAGCTTTTTGTCATTTCACTTTTTCATAAATGGGTGAACACAATTTTAAGTTTTAAGGGGGTAACGTTATCTAAAATAAAATTATTGCTCTGAACTATAAAACAAACCAATAAATCTGTATTGCTTTGCTTTGATTTGCCTTGATTTATGATATATCTGTTAAAATTTTATCAAATTCAAGTCATGATCTATCTAGTATATTATTAAATTCTTTGTCTGCTTTTTTTCAAATTTTATTTTTTTCTCGTAAATAGATATTATATTGGAAATTACCTTTTGAATACATAATAATTGTTCAATTAATGTCCCTAAACGTACCCAATATATGATTAAGATATGTTGCTTTTCAGTACCTATTCTCGCAATAAAAAAAGAAAACAACACTTTAAGTTACATGTAAAGGATAAGGAAGACTTATAGTGAGCATATTTAAGATTTCTCCATCGATGTAGCATACATATAATCTTTATTGTCTAATCATATTATATTAATAGTCATTGCTTCCATTTCAAAGGGAAGATACCACAATAAAGGTAACTTATGTAAGAATACATGAAAAGTGGGTCAATTATTATGTTTATTTCACTTGTCTCAAGGACGTGACGTCACAGTCTTTCGAGAATTAATTGCATTATTGCATAATCCTACATTAGTGTACGCTGATAGAATAGATTCCATGTATATTGTATGAAATCTGCAAAATCTATTTTAAGTACATGCAATAATTCCCCCTTTCCTATTGCAATAATGTTTAATCGTCCGTTATATCTACCCTGTATAATTATGATTATTTATCTTTTAAAACATATTTGAAACTTAATAAGGTATAAAATAAATGGACGACATTTGGTGGGACAAATCTTTCTTTAAAAGAATAAAGATATCTAGCAAAACGTTTTGATCTTTTTCAGCATCAAGTTTATTTTTTTGTTTTTGTTTTTTTGGCTTTTTTCTTCATCAAAATGTATGATTTGTAATAAATCCTTTCCCCCTCTACTCATGATCATCGGCCTAAGACCACAATTAATGACTCTCATTTTCGGTCGTTGTTTCCTTTGATTATAGTGTAGTTTTTTCTTAATTTTTTTTCTTTCACTTTCTTACTAATTTCTAAGTTTTTGTGGCGTGGAAATAAAAAAAGAGAGTTGAAATAAACTTTCGGATAACATCGGACTCGGACTTTTTTTAACTGAATTTTGCTGTGCGCATTGCTGTGTGTTTGTTTATTCCACATTGGCTAGAGGTATAGGGGGAGGGTTGAGATCTCACAAAACATGTTTGACCCCACATTTTTGCGCCTGTCCAAAGTCAGCAACCTCTGGCCTTTGTTAGTCTTGTATGTTTTTTTTTTAATTTTGGTTCATTTATGTTTCGGAGTTTAGTGTGACGTCCATTTACGCTGAACTAGTATACATTATTGTTTAGGGCCAGCTGAAGCCCGCCTCCGGGATTTTCTCGCTGTGTTGAAGACCCATTGTTGGCCTTGGGCTGTTTTCTGCTCTTTGGTCGGGTTGTTGTCTCTTTGACGCATTCTCCCTTTCCATTATCAATGTTATTTCAGATGTTTTATTTTAACTGTTCAGAGGAGGTTAAGAGTGATTAGGCCAGGTGCAAAAAGATAATATTTACAGTTTTTGGAACATCTCTTAACTTGTTCATACCAGTAGAAATATGTAATGGCTTAATGTGTTAACTTAGTCAGTATTACTTTTCTAAATTTTGTATATATTTTGGACTTGTACTAAACATTGCACTCACCAAAGATTTTGCAGAAACCGCTGGTGGGATTTTCTAAATGTGACAAAACGTTATAAAGAACATATAGGGGAAATTAATTGTTTTCTATTGCCCACTCAACTTACCCTATATTTACGATAAGTAGATGTCACACAAAACTAAGCCAAGCATTATCTATCAATAACATCAACTTTGCTATTTTTAGCTTTTTTGTGACATAACATCCCAATACCAACTGCATGTATAGTATAAGCATGACATTGTGTTTGTTGTTACTATAGCTTGACATGTGTATCGTAAACAAGATTACATAATTTTTAACGTTTTACGTCATCATATTAACTGTTTTGAATGCCCTACTTTATAGTGTCGTAGATGATCAAATTTCATGTTACAGTCGCGTATAAATATTCTCGTTACTTTTCTAAGTTTATGACTTAATAAAGACCCGATTTATTCAGGACTTGACTTGTTCAAGGAAACACAGCGGTAAGCACTTTAGTTCGGAAGTGATTCCCTTTCCATCGCATCTGATAGTAAAATAGCTGTCAATACGGTATGAATTATATGAATCCAAAACGAAATGAAATTCATAATTGGATAAGCATTTCCTGTCATGCATGACTCCCGAAGGATAATTATTTTTCGTCATTCATGACTCTACCGTAATACCAAACGATAATCATTTCTCGTCATGCATGACTCTCCCGTTGTGCCAACAAATAAGCATCTCTTGTCATGCATGACTCTACCATAATGCCAAAGGATAATCATTTTTAGTCATGCATGACTTTACCGTAATACCAAAGGATATTAATCATTTCTCGTCATACATGGCTCTACCGTAGTGCCAACAAATAAGCGTCTCTTTTCATGCATGACTTTACCGTAGTGCCAACAAAAAAGCATCTCTTTTCATGCCTGACTCTACCGTAGTGCCAACAAATAAGCGTCTCTTTTCATGCATGACTTTGCCGTAGTGCCAACAAATAAGCGACTCTTTTCATGCATGACTTTACCGTAGTGCCAACAAATAAGCGTCTCTTTTCATGCATGACTCTACCGTAATACCAAAGGATAATCATTTCTCGTCATGCATGACTATACCGTAGTGCCAACAAATAAGCATCTCTTTTCATGCATGACTTTACCGTAGTGCCAACAAATAAGGCTTAGCGTCTCTTTTCATGCATGACTTTACCGTAGTGCCAACAAATAAGCGTCTCTTTTCATGCATGACTCTACCGTAATACCAAAGGATAATCATTTCTCGTCATGCATGACTATACCGTAGTGCCAACAAATAAGCATCTCTTTTCGTGCATAACTTTACCGTAGTGCCAACAAATAAGGCTTAACGTCTCTTTTTATGCATGACTTTACCGTAGTGCCAACAAATAAGCATCTCTTTTCATGCATGACTCTACTGTAGTGCCAACAAATAAGCGTCTCTTTTCATGCATGACTTTACCGTAGTGCCAACAAATAAGCGTCTCTTTTCATGCATGACTCTACCGAAGTGCCAACAAATAAGCGTTTCTTTTCATGCATGACTCTACCGTAGTGCCAACAAATAAGCGTCTCTTTTCATGCATGACTCTACCGTAATACCAAAGGATAATAATTTCTCGTCATGCATGACTCTACCGTAGTGCCAACAAATAAATCATCTCTTTTCATGCATGACTCTACCGTAATACCAAGGATAATCATTTCTCGTCATGCATGACTCCACCGTAGTGCCAACAAATAAGCGTCTCTTTTCATGCATGACTCTACCGTAATACCAAAGGATAATCATTATTCGTCATGCATGACTCTATCGTAGTGCCAACAAATAAGCATCTCCCGGCATGCATGACTCTACCATAATGCCAAAGGATAATCATTTTCCTGACTGCCACAAAGCTATCGAATAACAAATCTTGTCATGCATGACTCCACTGTAATGCCACGAATAAGCATGATCTTTTGCCATGCACGACTCTATCGTCATATAAGATGATAATCATGTCCTTCAAAAATCATATATCATGTAGTCAGCGTCAAGTATGTAGTTGATTTGATATGGTGTATACGTCAATGAGACAGCAACCATGCACCACAATATAACCGAAGAAGATGGTGTTAATATCGAATGGGCAATATCAAGCACATTTGAAGAAGCAATGATCTAGTTAGTTAAGAAATTTATACAATGTAACGAGCAATCAACTCCTAACGATAAAGATATATATCTTGTGAAGAGGTAGTCTCATTACTTGTTCCTTGTGCACTTCTTAAAATTCATTTAGAGTTAGCTGTTTTTGGTTGAAAGGGTAATATAAAAGCATGCTTTGGTTTATCGTATCATTTCATATACGAAGGTCCGTATGGGGTTTACAGAAAAGAGAAGAAAGGCTAAACCGTGCAAAAAGAGGACAATAAAAATACAGAATAGAGAATAATGGGGTATTCAAATATAAACTAGATGTGTCGAAACGACACAAATGGCCCCGTTTGCAAAAAAAAAAAAAGCATGTAGCCATTTTTAGGACTGAAAATTTGAGAATGAAAGTCTGTATAACTGTTATTGTCACGAAATTTTCGAAGTCCAAAGCCCATAATTTCAGAAAAAAATCAATTTAGCGGAACAAAACGTTAACTCGATCTGTAACTCATCATAGTAGACTCGGACCTAATTTCTATTTCAAAAAACAACGGCAGACATTATCTATTAACCAAGCTCCGTTCTTTACCTATAAATAAATTAAATAAAATTTTAGAGGATTGCAACACATTTTCATATTGCAGTCCTAAGTATGAAATCGTTCAAATTATAATGGCATATTGTTATTCTAATTAAACTGTTTCCCAAAATTGATCGCCCTGAAGATCATAAAAAACATTTTATTAAAATAAAGTATGTCAATAAAGGTTTTGATTTTGTAAATATTGCCGGTATTTTTAACGACCATTCTGTTAAAGAACAAATTCCTTGATATTTTGATAATACTGAACTCCCTCTTATTTGTTATATTTACAAGAAATCTACCCGAAAATTTGTGTTTAATTATAGCCAAGTCTGTAAAGATGTAAATATCAGTGAAAATACACCTCCGTCATGTATTTGTAGTAATTCCGAATACACTTATGTGAAAACTGTTGTTTCTTATTTGTGTTTGTAACTATGTATACTGTATTGTTCATTATATTTGTAAAAAATAATATTATCATGATATTATATTATGCTCCTTGTGAGCCCATTTGATGGAAATAAAGCATCTTCTTCTTCTTCTTCTTCTTCTTCTTCTTCTTATGGCCCCATTTCCCATGTTATAACAGGAGACCTTAACATCGTTCGCGACCGAGAGTTAAAATCATTCCTCAGTAAAGGACCTAAATATCGTCCCCCGTCAATTATTAATTGGAATGAGTGTCGTAATATCATTCACGACTCACTTTGTGCTTACTGTTTGTAATGGATAAAACGGGAAAAAGCTGACAAAAAATCTTTGGACTCTTTTTTTAATTCAGTAATGAAGATAGTTGATATACGTATACAACATTTTAAAGAACATTTTACTCTTAACAACAACCATAAAAATCCTATCTCTCGTATCAAACATAAACTAAAAGAACTAGCCAAGGAATTTGTTTTTGTCCCGGCTGATAAAGCTGCTAATAATAATTTTTATCATTATAGTTTGACGTAAATTTTACATTGAGGTTCTGCAAAAGGAAATCACGAATTCACCAACATTCCAACTGACTTCATTTTCAGAAAACGATATCTGTAACAAACATAAACTATTAGCTACTTCTTTACAAGCAGAACCAAATACAATGAAAGTCCCAAATATGTACTGGCTTCCCAAGCTACACAAATCACCTTACAAATATAGATTTATTTCGTCTTCAAGTCATTGTTCCACTACTAAATTGTCTATTCTACTTACTACTACACTTGGTACAATCAAAAACCTGATAATAAATTGTTCAAATAAGGCCTTTGAAAATAGTGGAATTAACTACTTTTGGAGTGTCAAAAACTCGTTGGAAATACTTGATAAATTGCATGCATATATTGGTGATTTTGAATCTGTTCAAAGTTTTGATTTTTCTGACCTATATACCACTTTGCCTCATATTCTTATTAAGAAAAAATTCACACACCTAATTAAATGGGCATTTAAAAAGTCGGAATGCGAATACATATGTTCAAACTCTTTTAGGTCATTTTTTAGTAGCAACAAACAAAAGAGCTATGTCAATTGGACATGCTTTGATACTATATCTGCCCTTGAATGTTTACTTGATAACATTTTTGTTCGCTTTGGAGATTCCGTATATCGTCAAGTTATCGGAATTCCAATGGGGACTAACTGTGCACCACTTATTGCGGACCTGTTTTTGTATTGTTATGAGTTACAATTTATGACTTAAATCAGCAAAGACCCATCGAAACAACATCTGATACAAAAATTTAACAATACTTTTAGATATTTGGATGATATATTGGCTAACGGGAAGGATTGTGCCTGATATTCATATGATGAAGACATAATCTTTCAATCAGTTTAATTGAAGTCTAGAGCTGGCATGTCAGTTAACTGCTAGTAGTCTGTTGTTATTTATGTATTATTGTCATTTTGTTTATTTTCTTTGGTTACATCTTCTGACATCAGACTCGGACTTCTCTTGAACTGAATTTTAATGTGCGTATTGTTATGCGTTTACTTTTCTACATTGGCTAGAGGTATAGGGGGAGGGTTGAGATCTCATAAACATGTTTAACCCCGCCGCATTTTTGCGCCTGTCCCAAGTCAGGAGCCTCTAGCCTTTGTCAGTCTTGTATTATTTTTAATTCTAGTTTCTTGTGTACAATTTGGAGTTTAGTATGGCGTTTATTATCACTGAACTAGTATATATATTTGTTTAGGGGCCAGCTGAAGGACGTCTCCGGGTGCGGGAATTTCTCGCTGCATTGAAGACCTGTTGGTGACCTTCTGCTGTTGTCTGTTCTATAGTCGGGTTGTTGTCTCTATGACACATTCCCCATTTCCATTCTCAATTTTAAAGAAATTTATCCTGTTGAACTTACTTTAAATAAAGCTAATACTAACAATGACTACTGTCCTTTCCTCGATCTTAATATCTATATCATTAACGGGAAGCTTAATACCAAAATTTATGATAAAATAGATGATTTTTCATTTCCTATCGTTAATTATCCATTTTTAGATGGTGACGTTCCCTTGTCAACATCTTATGGTGTTTATATATCTCAACTTGTACTATTCGCTCGTGTATGTAACAACGTATTAGATTTTAGCGAGAGAAATTTATATATTACTGAAAAATTATTACACCAGGGTTTTCGATATCATAAACTAGTCAAAACATTTACTAAATTTTATCATCGGTATAAGGACATCATTCGTAAATATAACTCAACATGCAGACATCTTATACGTTCGGGTATTTCACATCCAATCTTTTATGGTAATATTCTTTACAAAGCACAAAAAATGTCGGTATTCACCTCAAAAGCAAACAAAACCTTTAAACAGACTTATTAAGAAGGGATATAGTTACGATACTGTTGTCAGGTCATTAAAGATTGCATATTTTGGCTTTAATATTGATTCACTTATAGGGTCTTTGCATCGGAATTAAACATATTTATTCTAAAACCAGTTGTTGGCATGACACGGGTTATGTTCTTCTCATATATTTTATGACGGTATAATACTAAACCCCTAACAGGAGGGATTGTGCCTGATATTCATATGATGAAGACATAATCTTTCAATCAGTTTAATTGAGGTCTGGAGCTGGCATGTCAGTAACTGCTAGTAGTCTGTTGTTATTTATGTATTATTGTCATTTTGTTTATTTTCTTTTGTTTCCTATTCTGACATCGGACTCGGACTTCTCTTAAACTGAGTTTTACTGTGCGTACTGTTGTACGTTTGTTTTTCTACATTGGCTAGAGGTATAGGGGGAAGGTTGAGATCTCAAAAAACATGTTTAACCCCGCCGCATTTTTGAGCCTGTCCCAAGTCAGGAGCCTCTGGCCTTTGTTAGTCTTGTATCATTTTTAATTTTAGTTTCTTGTGTATAATCTGGAGTTTAGTATGACGTCCATTATCACTGAACTGGTATACATATTTGTTTATTGGCCAGCTGAAGGACGCCTTCGGGTGCGGGAGTCTCTCGCTGCATTGAAGACCTATTGGTGGCCTTCGGCTGTTGTCTGCTCTATGGTCGGGTTGTTGTCTCTTTGACACATTCCCCATTTCCATTCTCAACTTTATCACATACTAAAAATTAGCTCAGTATGTGAAGGCGTTACGAAAAAAGTCTGTATAACTGCACAAAATTTTCAAAGTCCAAAGCCCGTAATTTCAACAAAAATCATTGGAGCGGAACAAAACGCACTCATTATCTGTAACTCATCAAAGTATGACTCACATACTAAAAATCACAATATGTGAAGGCGTTTAGGAAAAATGTCCGTATAACTGCTATTTACATGACTTTTTTCAAAGTTCAAAGCCCGTTATTTCGGCAAAAATCAGCGGAGGAGCGGAACCAAACTCAACTCGGTCTGTAACTCATCACAGTAGTCTCACATACCAAAACTCATCTCAATATGTGAAGTCATTTATAAAAAAAAGTCCGTATAACTGCAACTTTGATGAAATTTTCAAAGTCAAAAGCCCGTAATTTCGGTAAAAATCAGCGAAGCGGAACCAAACGTAAACTTCATCTGTAACTTATCATAGTAGACTCATATACTAATCAAAGAACTGAAGTACTGTACATCCGATGACCGCAAGTTCTGGTGAATGGTCACAAGCACTTGTTTCAGAAAAAAAATAACATCTCTATACCTGAAAGTTAGATTAAGGAACACAGATATATTTTTTTCTGAGACAAGTTCCTGTGTGGATGATGAATAAGACCCCGTTCACACTAGGACATTTAGACCGATTTAAACTGGATCGGTTCACTTAAGATCGATTTAAGAGCCAATGTGAACGCTTTGAATCGATCTTCAATCGGTCTAAACTAAAACACCAAAAGAGGTAGTTTAGTTTGAATCGATCTAAAGTTAACCGATCTTACCTTAAATGTGAACGCAGAAATCGGTTTAAACTAGTACGATTGAATCGAAAATAATGTATGCGCATGTATAGCGGCAAAATATATCAGTGGCTTGTTGTTATTTCTCTGTTAACAGACCTTTTAAACAAACTGAAAATATGTTGTCTTCGCCGTAGCATAAATTTGCGAAATCTGTGTTTTCTTTTCTTATCAGTGTTGATTTTTTTTCTTTTCAGGAACCGCAGTATTTCGTCATGTTATAACTTCGTTGCTAAATTTTTTTTTTCAAAATTAAAGAACACTGTAATTACACCAGTATCAAAATGTTAACTTGTGATTCAAGAGAAACAATAAATTTATCCATTTTTTTTTCAAGTGTGTGTATCAGACTCAGTGTATCAACACATGAATTTGATAAATAGTTCAATCTATTTATACACAATGTTTACAGTTTTACGGGTAAAAAGGTCAAATTGATTGCATTTTTAATTGTAATGTGAACGCAGTGGTTCAGATTAGACCGATAGAGATCGTTATGATTAAAGATAGTGTGAACGCTAACTGATTTATTTAGATTGATTCAAATTAGATCGATTAAAAAAAATGCCAGTGTGAACGGGGTCTTAATGACAATGAATTCAACCTCACTGTTATAACTATTATATTGTTATCAGTATACTATGGTTTGTTGTTATATATTATATTAATATTTGTATAACAGTTATATATAATTTTCATCTATTTGTATATCATTCTATTCTACTATTCTAATGGTAGTGCAGTGCAAGTGCATGGTGGACACTCTTCTGTAATAATTCGTTTTTCTAATAGATTGGATTTGAGTAGGCATTCATATTTTCCCGCGTTTGTTACAAAACGTTCTTGAGATATTCTTCCGCATGCGTTAACACAAATTTTCGGTATTCTTGATATGTTATTGATATATGTATTTCTCACGACAAAACATTTTCATATCATTTATCTATGTTCTTAAAAATTATTTTCATGAATATTTATTGATGAAATTAATATATAACAAGCGATAAGGAATGTTATTTTGCACTCGATAATATCCGCGTAATTATACGAAATACGTTCGGTTATCAGTCAAAAACGCAATTCACGTGAGTAGAAATGTCTGCGGCAACATAACGACGGAATGCCCTCACGGTCATCCGCTGTAAAAATCAGCTAAATATATTTAGGCGTTTAGAAAAAAAGTCCGTTTAACTGTTTGTTGCGGAACTTACAGAATGACGGAATGACGGATAAGAGTGAACCTATATGACCTTGACAACTTTATCGCGTGGCCATAAAAATTATTAAAAAATTATAGGCAAAA
Source organism: Mytilus californianus (assembly GCF_021869535.1). Lineage (NCBI taxonomy): Eukaryota > Metazoa > Mollusca > Bivalvia > Mytilida > Mytilidae > Mytilus > Mytilus californianus. The sequence continues at coordinate 65,488,304 of NW_026262712.1, forward strand.
TAGGTATAGAATAGAGAAAATGGTATAAAAATAAAGAAAAGAGAAACATGGTCTAAAGTAATAAAGAATTAATAAAGGGAGGACCAAACAGTACAAACGTTGTTCCATTCTTTGGGTGGTTTTGTTAAGTGCGTGCAGAAATAAGTCTTCCGTGCTATGAATCAATGCACCATATGTCTTCTTGACAATATTTGTTTGTTATGTTGCTATACGTAGGTGCAGTATAAGGTTTCCTAATGCTGTAGGTTCGTGCTGTCAGATATTTACAGTTATTGAGTATTTATTTTAGAGCTAACTTCTTTTATACGAACTCTGCTATTTTCTCTTTCAGTCTGTATGTTTATTGATATTGTTTCATAAGTCTGTCGTCATTACTTGCCCTTTACTTGCTTGCCCTTTTCACATATCATATATTATCAAGTTATCTAACTAATATCTCGGTGTGTTTTAAGTTGGCTAAATGTTTGTATTGTTTTTTTTTTATTCTACAATTATATCGTCGGGCTATTTGGTATTTTGTTATATAATTTCTTTCCTACATCTTTGTATGTCAGGCTTCAATGAACTGCCATAACAACGTCAATCAAAGAAATCCGATCAAACTGATTTGTGACCGTCTTGAACTTACAATGATGTGTGGGTTTTTGTTTCATGTTGAATGCCTCATTTTGACGTCGAGAGAAAGATTCAACAAACGCGTTGTTTCCCAGTTTTTTGCCTTGATAAGTACGTGTAAGGAACTTGTGTACAAATTTAAAACATCGTTTTCGTTTATGTTTTCATACTAAATAACGGAACTTGCCAATGAGGAAAATCGTTTGCGATTTTTGTCGATACTCAGTACAACTATCTGGATCGCATTAAAATTTTAGATTAAGAGAACATACTATTCTTAAAGCGTTCTGAACCTAAGATTGAATGATTGACTAGTATTTGCTTAACATCCAGTATAATATGCTTGTTCAGGACAAAACCAAATAAACAATAAATCGAGTAGGTTTATGTAGATTCAGAAGAGTGGATTGACCGTGATGATGAACGGAAATTACAGACTGCTACTTGAAATGAGAGTCTGCTGGGTAGAAGCAGAAATTTTGCCATGCAATATGCCACCCAAGGACCCCACAAAGTGATACGGGTTCATTAACGTGAAACGTGCGTGGTACTTTCACTACCCAAAGAATCGCACTTAAAGTCCTTATCCCGACTGAATACGGCTGCGTATTTATACTCCTTGCACAGCCAAACCGATTTCCTTGCATTGTATGATGGATATTTTGTTCATAATTTCAAGAAATCATACATAGAAAAAGGTAACAAATTCACAAAAAATCACATTCACGAGTACTACCTTTGCTCTGTAAAATAAAAATTGTATACTCAAATGTTATCAACACTTTATAATACTGACGTTTTTGGAGAACCCTTCTCTATCAGGAGAACCTGGAATTTCTTCCAGTCATTGTGTATTCAATATTTTTGTTAATGTTGTTTATACATAGAAACCTTTACCTTCTGTAGAATTCCATTAATGGATATATGTTTTGTTAAAATTAAAATTTAAAAACATATCAAAATTGGTAAAAAAATAAGAATTACAACCAGTTAAAGGTGTGGCATCCTTAAACCCTGGTAAAGACTGATTATTTTATTTTATAATGGTTATATCAATTTTATTGCCATGTATTGATATCAAACTCTAATCGACCATCACGTTTTCGAATTAGGTTTTATTATACATTTTGCTAGCAGTATTTAAAATAAACTGAGAAATGTTAACTTCTTACTAAAAAAATGTAGACTTGGAAGTGAGAAATGTCAAGTTGGAATTGAGAAATGTTAAGATGAAACTGAAAAATGTCAAGTGTGAACTAACAATGTCAAGTTGGAGCTAACAATGTCAAGTTGGAACTAACAATGTCAAGTACAACCAACTAACAATGTGAAGTTGGAACAACTAAAAATGTCAAGTTGGAACTAACAATGTCAAGTTGGAACTAACAATGTCAAGTTGGAACAACTAACTATGTCAAGTTGGAACTAACAATGTCAAGTTGGAACTAACAATGTCAAGTTGGAACCAACAATGTCAAGTTGGAACTGAGAAATATGAATGTCGACCTCGAAGGGAGAAATGGGAAGTTGAAAATGAATTTTTGAAAGCCTAATGTCACTACCGGTATCTCATGCAAATGATAAATTAGGTATTCGCTCGTCGTAGCCACATTCATATCCTCTTTTCTCGATTGCGACATAACCAAATGTGACTTATTATTGAATGTCTACTTGCAATGAGTAACACGCCGGGTACCAATAATGAAAGAAGCTGATTACCATTCTGGAACACCTGAGTTTATCCCTGGTTTTTTTATGGGGTTCGTGTTGCTTAATCTTAAGTGTGTTGTGTAGTGTTTTGTTTGTCTTTTCGTCATTTTTCTTTTTGGACATAGTGATCCCTTTATTGGACTTTTTGGTTGTCTCTTGCTATTTTTTCCAACCTATTATTTTATAAAATACATGAAAATTATTAACATGAACACAAGACCAAAGAAAAAAGTAAAAACAACAATCAAAGAGGTAAGGTCTATACTCGTTTGAATTGTTTCACGTTTTGTCACATGAGCAGGCGGATCCAGCCATTTTTAAAAGGGGGTTCCAACCCAGGATAAAGGGGGGTTTCAAGAATATGTCCCCATTCAAAATCATTGGTCGTCAAAAAAAAGGGGGTTCCAACCTCTGGACCCCCCCCCCCACCTGGATCCGCCACTGTGTCATATCTCTTATAACTGAGTGTACATTATTTGTTTCGATTATTGTTAAAGGTCGTACGATGACCTTAAGTTTCTTACATCCACGTCATTTTGACTCTTTACTTGAGAACTCATGATACCCGTTTCATCTATACGAGACTCGAATCAAAACAGTACAATACTGCAAAGTCATGCTAAGTATGCCTACATTTTAAAAAACAATATTATTCACTTGAATTTAAGGAACCACAGAAATTGATTGTCAAACTACTGACATATGTCATACATTTTTCAAGGAACGTTAACGTATAACAGCTCTAATTTCCTGCTTTGGGACTGTTCTTGTATTCATGTCTTAATGTTTTATGTATATTTTCTTACACTTAGTCATACAAATGCAGGTGTGCAAATCATTGGGTCCTTTTAGTTGACATTTTAAAGGGCACTCGCTTGGGTATTGTTTTCACAGCAAATTGATGGCATATATTGTGACACCTCAAGCACAGTATTGATCGACTGTTTGTGTTTAACGCCACTTCCACCACTCTTAGTTTATGTTAAATTTTAAAAATAAATGAACTATTTAGACCGCTTAGCCATCGAGCTTCCATGGACAACAAAAAACATTCAGTGAAATCATTAAAAAGGAGTATAGAATCATGAAAACAAACACCTCTTAAATTTCCCTCAATGGTCGTCAATTCAGGCAAAAAATCAAGACTACGGTTTTCAAGCTTTTCATTGCGTAAACAGAAATTTTTACATTAAAAATACAATAAAATACGTTCCCTATTGAACATTTACTTACCAATATTAACCAGTGTATTCATTTTCGACCCCGAACGAATCCACCGCTTCGACTATCTTACTTTTTCCCCGACTTTGACTGAAAAAATACGTGACATCTAAAAATGCACTAACAAAGCATTTCTCGAGATGAAAAGAAAGTCAGTCAAAACAATAAGTCGCCAAACCAAACACCAAAGGATAAAGACGAACAAAAATGCTGATTATTACTTATTACAATAAAAAATCAGGAAGTTAGTAGCCTTCAGTTATTTCATAAGCGAAGAAAGAAGGAGGGGATGTGTGGCTATCTATGACGCAGATATTTCATTATTATTATAATAGTCAATTATATCATTAGCATGATTATAGCAACATATTTCTTACAAATTATACAATCATGACATACTACAAAGTTACGCTTCATTTTAGAATACCATTAGAAAAACGTGAGATATGACATAATACAACTACTCACGATGTTCCTGTATAAAAATATGGTATTTAGAAAATAACATACCGTACTCCACTATCACTGTGGTTAACCACAATACGTAGTAATTTAAGTATTCCATGCATGTATATTTATTACGTTATTGGAAATCTAAAGGTGCTCGGGTGTCTTGTGTTATTATTATTGGTACGCGATGCATCTAATGTTTCTGTGCGATACCTTAGATCTTATCAAAGGCCGCTCATTTGGTGCTAATCTATTTTTGGTTTAATCAAGCCATCACGCGCATGGTCAGATGCAATTAATTTTTATGTTTATGTAAGTAAACATATGTAGAAAAGTTGAATAAAAGGTCAGGTAATCAAACGTTAGTAATATTAGACAAGACTTCGTGTGTAAAGAAGAACATGATTATTTAATTGGCTCTTTGTGCCTTGTGTCTATCATACTTGTTTTTATGTACCAGAAAACTTTCCACCAAGGTTCAAACGAAGTGGGTGTAAGCAATTATAGGCAACCGTGCGGCCTTCAACAATTAAAAAGCTCATGCTATATAGTCGTTTATAAAAGGCCCCGACATGAAAATATGAAACAATTCAATTGAGCAAATAACGGCCTAATTTAAAACAAAACAATTTATGAAAAACAAATAGGACAGACATGAACGACAACCACCGAACTACAGGCTCCTGACTTGTGACAGGCACACAAAGAATGTGGCGGGTTTAAATATGTTTGAAGGCACCAACTTTCCCCAACCTGGGACAGTGGTGTAACAGTACAACAAACTAGAAAAATCAGTTGAAAATGGCTAAACTAATCAGATCGATACAAAGCAGAAAAACATCTAACAAAAACACAGACCGGACGTGGCAGGGGGACAACAAAAAGACAAAAAAGTACAGATCTGAGAGTACTGGCAGTTAGCGTACCCCTCTTTATCCCACAGATTCTTCTTTGCATCTTTAAGATTTGTTTCTAATTTTCAATACACTGGATTATCTGTATTTTTGTCATACAATAATACGGCCTTATTTGCTCTCTTTGTCTCGACTTAATTATGTCCATCTTGTCACCTTGAAAATGTGAATTTTATACCTTTCAGTATTGAATTTGAATATATAACTAGGGAAATTTCATACAGGATCCTCGTATTTAGGATACAATTTATAATGAAAGAAATTTCAATCGTCATTTATGTTGCATTTTCATGTAAATATTTATTTTTCCCTTTTTTTTTTGGCGCAAATGAAATGATGCATTTTTAAAGAAAAAGCGCAAATGCAATGTGCCTAATTTTGATATCGTTATTTTTGTTGGTCAATTTTTACACGAAAATTGTTTTCGATTTTCAAGAAAGACTAGAAAACTTTAAATGTTGTCTGTCACTAAGTAGCATACGAACATTACCGATTTATTATATCAAATGCGCAGAACAATCTTTGAAGTTTTATTTATACAAAATGACACATGTTCTTGTCGCACCTTTCATTTCTGTCGACTCTGGTACATTTTAACAGGAAATAAATTACATACAAACAAATTTGTCCTAACATCAACTATAGTTTTAGACTAATAGGTTCTTTATTGCCTTCTTAACTTATGTCAATAATACTGTGTCATAGTAAGATTAGCAAGTGAATAAACTGAAGTTTATTGCAGCTTTTTGAATAAATATCTTAATCCATGCACAGGAAATTAACTTCAGGACACACTAACACACTGTATAGTTGAATAGAAAATTACCCTACAACATATATGTATAAACTACATTGAGGACAGTTATAGAATGTAGTTTTTCCCCCTTATATTTGTAGAATGTACTGTGGTCATCCTTAGGACAATTAAGACTATAGTCATTGTATATGTTGTAAGTATTTGAAAAGGACGATACAATTAATTTTATAATTGAAATAATTGAATGTATAATTAAAAGGTTTTAAAAAATAAAATATTTGCTGCCGAGGATCTAAGTGATAACCAAGGTAATATGACCGACAAAGCTGTTTTGCAACTAATAGTTATAGAGTGCAGGTATTACAATATTAAACGACAGCAGATTTACAAAATCCAGGCCTTTCCGACAAAATTAACATCCTTAAAAAAATATGCAAGAAAAGAATTAAATGATGAAACTTACGGTCATGGGTGTAACAAAAATGATAAAATGAAACCCATAAGACATGGTCAAGATTCATGTAACTTGCTACATCATGTTTTATATTCTATCATGTCGTGTCCATGTTTAGACTCAATTTGTCGTTGTATAATATCTCCATATCGTCGGACACGACATGTTTTCTTTTTCTTTTTCTTTTCTGGTCCATTAAACAATACCTGAAAACCCTAATGAAAACATCTGCCCTCATTGATTAAAAATTTGTATTTTATTATTTCCCAACCATTTTATCCATTTTCATTTAGATATAAAATCAATGTACAATCTAGAATAATGATGGCAGTATATTATTGACTCGGGTAACTGCCAGTATTCTCAAAATATCGAATTGTTGCTTTGAATTAATATTCCTAGATAAAATTGCCTGTCTTTGTTGATAAACAATCCGTTACATTAGTATAAACTGTAACATGATGGTAGATTTGCGTTAAAGTCCTGTTATGCATTTAGTAACTTTGTCTAACAATAAATAGTCGAATAATTGTAACTCGACTATTACCGATTTGTTAGTAATTAGTAATTAAGCAATACAATTTAAAGATGTGTATTCGATAGAAGATAAATGAAAACGTATTTAGAATAGATTTGTGGAAATAAACGAAGAAAAGAAAGTATCGATAATCTGTCATTATAAAACATCGATCACTTCGTTGATTAAAGTGGTGATGTATAGATCTTAAACAACAGACTGTGTAAGGATTACACCTAAACATAACTAGCTGAAGGACTATTGGTCGCTTATCAATCAAAAGGCGAAATTATCTTTAACGGATAAACATTGTTGAAACAGTCACCAATTATAGAAATATGGTTGATAAACTAAGACACTTCATTGTAAATTTAATCTGTATTTACAGTTTACCCGGGAAAATGCACCCGTTTATCGAAATTTTCTGATAGCAGAAATGATACTAGTGTGTCAATCAAATTTTGTCATTCATTGTGGGAAAGAAGATAATTCATCTTTCAGAACCATATCATTATGGCAAAGAGAAATTACGAAAAGTTAAAATGTGTCACATTATTAATGATGTTAGTTTATTGTGCAAGTGCTGGTACTAATTGTGAAAATGAATGTCCAAAATTTTGTCATTGCTCCGGTTTGTGTAATTCAAGAAGAGTTGATTGTTCAGGAAAAAACCTGACAGCGGTACCGGATGGCATTCCAGATGATGTCGTAAATTTGTAAGTAATATTTTAGTTTTGTATTCGCTAGTGCATTTCTTCACTACAATGATAACTTGGGGTACTTAATTTACATTTGTAGTGTCTGTTAATTATCCTTCAGTTATCTTAATTCGACACTACAATACCTGCAGCACTGTTGATACAGCTGTTCTCTTTAATTTATTTTACCAACATGCAAAATCGTGTGCTAACAAATTTGTTAGAAATTGGAATTAGTGCTTTATACCACCTTTGTACTAACATATATAGTTTCATTAATCTCTTACGCTTAAATAATTAACGTAGCTTACTTTTGTACATACGATTAGATATACATATCAAGATTCTCAAATAGAAATTAAAAAACTTTTTCATGAATATCTTTATGTTTGTGTCAGAAAAAAATGAAATTTGTGCATTAAAACCCAGAATGTACTTTAAACTCATACATAGCTCTTGAAATCTTGCCTTCTAATCTGGTGGTACCAGTAAAAATATTGTGGTCCTATATTTTCGGAAACATTTTACTATCCGTTATTTTCATACATGTAAGACTAGGCCAATTTCAATAATTATATGGTTCCATATTAAATATCAATATACATTGTAATCACGGATCTATACTTAAAACAAGACAGCATAAAAAGAAGAATAAAACAACCAGAAACTTTTGGTTGGACATGAGGACTACCAGTAAACTCAATTTGGCGGACCTACCGTATTTTTTGCAGTCCTTTTCAACTATTTCAACCGATTAACACTGTACGAACAACAACAATGAAGAATTGCTGTTTCTGATTAGTAACTTAAATCTATTTTCATCCTTACTTTGCTTATAATTTTAATTTGAACTCGTTTGTTAACTCGCTTTTCCTTTCTACTATAACAAACATTGGTGAAACCTCTATAGATTTCTTATTAATTTGGATAACTTGATTAATCAGAAAATATAAAGCAGCGTTAGTCTGTAAGTGGTATTAACGAGAAGACAAAAAAAAGATTAAATTCTACAGACGTGTGTCCTCATTTTGCCTTAGCTATATTGGTTTGTTTGTACTACATTCTCAGAGGAATACTATAACGTGAGTTATGTTGTCTCCCTGGGCTCTAAATAGTAATACATGTTTCAGTGTGTAAACATAAACATCAATTAGTTATCGTGTTGCTTTGTACTTTATTGTTCGTGTTATTATTCAATATTATGATCCAAGCTCTGCAAGTATTCATCATATTTAGGGGGATTTCCCTGTGCACAGAAGAATTATAGTTTTGTACCAACTATGACGTAAAAGAAGACCTTTGTTTTCACTCTAATAGTGAAGTTTGATTATAGATGTATATCGTTAAAAACTTACGTTTCAGTACAAATAATTATTAGTAAAAATTATACATGTACATGTATCAAATGAAAATCCCTTAAAAGAAACCGTTATTATCATTGTAAAAGTTGCTCAAAAACAATACGTCATCGCAATGAAATCATTCTATTGCTTCATCATACTCCTTTTAAAATATTTCATTTAGTATTCTCACTGATGCATGTATATAGCAACATAACACACATGTAACATTTATTGATTGAAACTTATAAATAATTAAAGAAAATATGTAGTGTTTATAGATGAGCTTTTGTCTTTAAATTCCCTTTTTAAGTGCTATTTTACATTTAAAAAAAACTGTTGGCATGTTATTGAAACATTACATTCAAGATTTTAAACATAAAATACTGACACATACTTTCGGTCTATTTCTAATTTTCAAATATTGATTAAAATTATATGTTGAAGAACTGATATGAGTGATAGTATAATGGCATGCAATATCACCTTGAAGTTAGTATTCGTTTCTAGATTTTTAACAATACGATAGTTTTTCTTGTAATTCCCAAATCCCTGTGGAATTTTAATATTGATTTCATTATCTATCATAACAGTTGGAATTGATATTGAGGTTCCAGACAGAGAAATAAAACTGTAACAATAATGATTCAGTTAGTACACTTAATTATAAAAGAAGACATGATGTCACATTAGCTGCGCGGATTAGGGACGCGGGTAGGGGAAGAGTAACGCTCTCTACACGTGAAAGAACCCTAGCTACAATTCTTTGAGGGTTCCGTAGATGACCCGTTATACGGCACAATTTCTTTCCTTATCATTATAATTACCCTCAATTCCAGTGGTATTATAGTTTACCAGCCATATGCATCTTCATGTTAAGACAAATGGCCACATTGTAGAGCCTATACAGAATTTATTGTGAATTTGTTCATGAAATGTATTTGTTACTGGATGTGGAGAAAACCAGAAATTAACATTCACCCTTTGTAGAGTCATCTCATTCATTTCCGATGTTCAAATTGTAGAATAGTATTGATGTTCTTGAGAATCTATAAAGACGGCCCAACATTGTAAATGTTAACTTTGATTATCCAATAATGTAGACATAATTCTGAACGTCAATGTATACAGGTTATATGTTGCATGCCGTTACAATCTGCACTGGAATTAATGTAAAGGCTAGAAGAACAGAAAATATTAGAAGCAGCATGTTTCAAATGCTGATTTAATTTAAGGTTGTCCAGACGACTCAATATCGACTTCTTTTGACTAACTACAGAATTGACAACATTGCGTCATCTTTGATAAGTTTTAAGTCCAAACTGGCTTTTGGCCTTTTTGCGAAAGTCTAAATCGTGAGGAGATAAAATAAGAGATTATCAACAAATTGAATAAACACATGTACATGTAGGTTAGCTAATAAATAAAAACATGTTGACTTTTAGCAGCAAATAACATCTTTATTCGGAGGCTTCAATTATACATGTATTGGTTTCTGTTTTCGGAACTGAAACGGGCAAAAGTGTTAGCAATTTCTATACAAAATTATCGGGCTGTCTGTTTGTACACTTGTTAAGATCTGTCTGTCCTCTCATATAGTGCATTGTAAATTAAGCCATAAAGCGGTATTGATTTGCCAATGAAGTAGGCAAGATGAAGTAGTTATATTAATGATGCCAATTTTACATACAAGTTAATCAACTTTTTCTAGGATGCTTTATTTGATCTGATAGGAAAGATCATACCAAAGTGAGAAATGTGAAAAAATTACAAAAAAGCGGAATTTGGGAAATGAGCACCCCCGTGTCATTCACCTTCCCCAAATTTTCCCGAGATACATGCTTGAAATTCTTATCATTTTTTTATTTATTTTTTTTTTGGGAACTGTGAAATGGCAGAACTTTGACTAGAATTAAGTGATTGAGGTGCATTAAGATGATATGTTCAATTATGCGAGTTAAACTTTATTTTCTTATACAAATATATTCTTAATTGACGTTTCATGTTTTGCCGACTTGTATCGATGTATAATCTATCTTATACAGTTGTCGCATTTTTCATTTTTGTTTGTTATATGAGAATTGTTGGGGTTCTAGACGGTGTTAAAAGAACAAAGAATAATCTCCAAACAAATAAAGAATAGAGAATAATTGGGTCCTTAAATGTAATGAAAAGAAAATATTCACCTTTAAGTGTTAAGAACGAAGAATAATTGGGTCTTAAATTGTAAATAATATGGAAGTGAAGACCCCTAATATTCCAGACCCTCATTTTTATCTTGTATCACTTGTCTTTGTGATGCCTTTCTGACACAAGTTTCAGTCGCTGTTAAATGTTTGCGAGACAATATTGATGAATGTACTTGCAGTATAATTCATTGCTCATAACGCGTTTATTTATACTAAATCGATCAGAATAACTCATGAATTATCATTACTTTTTTGAGTAAGTGTATCGTCCTGAACATGCATGAACTATTTGCCACTGGACGTTAAGCATCCAACAATCAATCGAGTAAGTGTTCTTTTTGTAACTCATTGACCGGCTAACATTTAACTGTGGATATATGATTTACATGTCTAAATGCGTGATAAATTTGATTCTCAATAGAATTTTGACAGATAAAGATTATTCACTTTACTCTATTTATCATGTTTATGTCACAATACAATGTTTGCATTTGTTTTAGCTAAAACATTAACACTAAGCACTGTTACAAGTACAATAATGTTAGCCTATAAATCTTGGAGTTTGTCCACACATTCTGCTAAAGAGTCATAATTTTATCATAGAAGAATAACATAATTTAACACAAGTCGCCTCTGTAATTTTCAAAATATTATTATCCATACAAACATGAACGTCTTTAATGTATAATGATTTCAATTTTGTATTTTGATTTTTCAATTTTTAAAGTGCGATTTATTGAACCAAATATATTGTTTATGTTGTTTTACTTATCAGTCTAGTTCTTGAGTAAATTTACACTTTTGACATATAAGTTACTCGGAACCGTATAATTGTTTATTCAATTGTGAATTATTTGTTTAAAAATCAAATGAATCCGGTTTTTTTTTGTAATAAAGGTGATAATACTTCGGTAAAGGATATATTTAGTATTGTGGAATAACTGTGTTCTGTTTTTTTTAAGATACACTATTAATTCACCTTTCTTTTCTGTTTTACATTCTGTAGTAATATTTGCACAGATCTTGTTTCCCATCACTGTTCTTTACGTTTCCGAAATAACGTACTTTAATGTACAGCGCCGGTATCGTAGTGTAAAGAGACATGGTTTCTATATCAACAGATTACGTACTTTAACTTAATTTTCAGTAACTTTCACCATTTTTTGTTAATATTATGATATAATACTTCGAGTGATTTTTCTGCATTGATTTTAATTTGTACGTTTTTCAAATGTTTAATTATTCTGCTGACAGTGTACTTTGTGTTACACATGTTAAACGATATCAGATTTTTAGCAGTCTTTTTTGTAACATTAATAGACGACTTGTCTAGACTTCAGCATATATATTGATAAAGACAGCCTAACAGTCAGCACATCTGTATTGACATGAATTATAATTGATATGGTCATTTTTGTTTCACGTTTTGAATTAACTGTTCACAAAACTTTGAATTTTTCGAAATACTAAGGATTTTCTGCCCCAGGAAAAGATTACCTTAGCTGTATTTGGAAAACACTTTAGGGATTTTGGGTCCTCAATGCTCTTCAACTTCGAACTTTATTTGGCCTTTTTAACTTTTTTGGATTCGAGCGTCATTGATGAGTCTTTTGTAGACAAACGAGCGTCTGACGTACAAAATATCAATCCTGATATCTATGATGAGTTTATTGGCAATATTTTTAAAAATGGTATGCTGTTCTCATGCTGTCTTTTGGTGTATTGTTTTGCTGGGTTGCTGTCTCATTAACGTATTCTCAAAATCCATTATTCATATTAACCACCACATTATCATGATAAAAATGAATTACAGTAACAGCAATCGTGGTCCATGTAATATCAGTGTTGTTTTCGGTTCTACAATGTACATCTTGAATATAAAAATATATAAGTTACATACTATTAATAACTCATGACAGCATTTACTTATTTACATAATATGTTCTTTTCACCAGAAATCTGTACTTCACTAGTATGAATGCCCTAAATACCTACGTTTGATCATTTTGCTTATTAATGCAGATATGTATGGCTACAGATTCAATGTCCGAGTTTGGCTATATCCTTGGTCCATTTCGGTTATATCAGTATTTGGTTTTGTATAACGTTTTGGATTTCAAAACATTTTGACCTCGAACATCGCTGAATGGACGCTACTGGTTGAAATTTAAATTTTGTACATGAAAATTGGCACTGTTTAATTGTATTACTACCACTTCTGACCAAATGAAGCCTTATGTTGAGCATTCCGTTTTTATGTTGGAGTTCGTGTTGCCCAGACTTCTATATTGTGTTTTGTGTAATGCTGTTTATCTTTTGGGCGTTTCGTTTTTTGCCATGGATTCGTCAGTTTGTTTTCGACTTATGAATTTGAATGTCCAATTAATATATTTGGCCTCTACTCACTCCCCCACCCCACCCCCATTTATACTGGAAAAAATATTCAAAACTTTCTCGAAAATATGTCACATCAAATTCGGTGGTCATATGTTGTGCACAAATGTAAAATGATTACATCTATGACCAGTACTTTTAATTGAACCCTTTTGTACTGTCGAATAAAAGCCTAATAGATTACAAAATCTGTTTCCAATCACCAAACTGATTAGCAGACTACAATCTTATAGTTTTCACTACACGATGCTTGTAATCAACGTCAATCTCGTCATTCTTAAGAAAACGTTTGGAAAGTGCTAAATGATGCTCACGTGATCACTGTGTCAATACGTGGTAACATATCTGTCATTTTTGTACTACAAATCAGTATACAAAGATTGTGGATTCTGTGGATTTTATAAGTGCTTGTGAACCAAAAACGAAAGAAATGCACTTTATTGCTAGATCCTGCTGACAAGGATCGGCTCAACTTTATATCACGAGTACTATTGAACGTTGATATCTCATATTACGTGTTTTCAAGGAATAATTAACCATTTTTATTGGAACATATAATACAGCAATATAGTTAATTGAAACAGCAATCAATCATAGTACACAGAAAATACGCGTGGTTTCAACAACCGTAAATAATTGTTAACGGAAAATTTGATAAAATTTTGAATTGTGAAAAATATAAATGTTCTGGTTTGTTTCAACGTCGATGAGACTGTAACCATCCGACATAAAAAGTCAAAAGATATCTTGATATTAGAGGTCAGCAATTGAACAGCATCTGGGTGGGGATTACGGAATGAGATTAATGGAACAATAAATGAATAGTGAAAAAAAAGGAAGAATAGATAATAATGGGGTGCTATAACATGATAGATAATAATTGTCAAAAAAGGTATAGGATATAAAAAAGGTATACAAAAAAAAAATGATTGAAGAGCCCCCTTATCCTGACCATCATTGATATGTGGATATACAAACAATACCCAACCTCTTAATCATCCCAAGACTAGAAACGACAAATAAGAAATTAAACATAGACTTCAAAGATTTACCATCAACACCATAACAGTGGATTAAAGGAAAACATAACAAAATGACTAAAGCCAATCAATGACATGCTTCCTTTTTAGCGAAGGATAAATGCACATCATGTGATCAGAATAAGCTAGTTTTGGAGCACATGAATTGCCTTGACCATTGACTTCTACGAATATCTATCAATACCAATTAACTATAATGCATAAACTATGTACGCTCGAGTTCCATTTTTATCAATGAAAACCGCACACAAGGCAAATAAACAAAAAACACCTAGCAAACCTGTAGGGAAACGTTTTATAAACTTGTTCCATACCCAGTATGAACAACAATATAAAACGCCAGTTTTTTAAACTGGAATGCGTTTTAAAGTAAGACTCAATTCTTAAAGCTTGGTTTAAAAATGCATTCAGTTTGCAAATTCGCTTTTTAAGCAATGCTAAGTTGATATCTTAGTAAAAATCAATGTTTTAAAGTTTCAGTGCAGCAAATAACCTGTCATCTTTATATAGAAGTTATATTACATTACGTGATTTAGATGCAATGCTTTAATTGAATATGATAGAGAACGAAGTTATGGTATTGAGGAAGATTGAGAGTCTATTAGTTTTATGTTCAAGACTGCAAAATGGTCTTTACATGCTTTGTATTGCTGCGTCTTTAGTTTTCTATGTTGTGTTTTGTTTACAGTTATCTGTCTTATAGTCGTTTTCGTTATTTGCCATGACATTGTCAGTTCGTTTTCGACTTATGAATTTGAATACCTATCTTTTGCCTCTCTTCTACATGCTAAACAGAGTTTGTCTTATCAGAAGATAGAACATTTAGGAAAAAGCATATATTTTTTTTTTATTTAAGGAATGACTGTAATATTTTTTCTGTCTATGAAGAAATAAGATAAAAAATATGGTGCACACTGAATAACCCGCGAATAGACAGAAAAAATATTACAGTCATTCCTTATAATTCATTTTTTTAAATTCCATTTTTAAGGATAAAATCACGAAAAAAACGTTGATGACGTCACGGTCACATGACAAAATTATGTCTATGAGCTGATAAACATCAAACTTTCAGCCAATCAGAAGACGTGTTACATCAAGAATTAAATTATAAATTAGAAAATAAATTGTTCACACATGATACCAATACGCATGACATTTGTATTTTCGAATTTTATTTGAGTTTGTATGTTTGTTTTCTCGTTCAATTTGTTTTAAAACTCTTTACATATTGTACTGCCTCAAAAAGTTTAACTCTTTTATTTTAGTTGGAAAACACTACATGTAATAATTTCAGCATTGATTGATTGAATGTTTGACTGATTGGTTATAACTTAAGGTGTTCAATGATTCATACACATTATTATCATGAAAAAAGAATAACAAAAATACCAAACTCCAAGGTAAATTTAAAAAAAGGGAAGTCCATAAAAACTGACAAAATCAAACGTTAGACTAACGAAACGAATGGAAAACAACTTTCATATTTCTGACTTGGTACATGCATTTTTTGAAAAGATGGTGGATCAAAGCCTGGTTTTGTAGCTATAGCTTACCCTCCCACATGTATGACAGTTGTTTATAGTTCCGTTATATTGACAGAATCGGGTGAATAACCCAAACCGACATAATAGGTTCATGTGACAATAAAAACACCCCCTTTTTCTTCCTTGGTATACTTGAAACCACTTGAATCCATTGGATTAAACAGAACCGTATTATGCAATAAAATCGGTAAATATAGAATATCCGATGAACAAACAGATCATTCTTTTAGTTTTGCTTTATTTCCTTAAGAAGGATGAATATCTACTTGATCAAGTAACAACGGAAATTTTGGAAAAGTTATTTCAATGTATACATCTTTTATTATCTTGTTAAATGTTGGTATTAAGGCTCGATTAGATGAAAATAAAACGTTGAAAACGTAATACCTCGTCAGACAAACAAGTAAGAAATGTCCTTGCTATGACTTTACAATGTTAGATCTGGAGAAACTAATGATTAATGAGCTACATACCATCTTCTAACCGTGTTATGTGAATGCTTTGTAAATCTGTAGTGAGTTTTGGTACAATTTTAATATATTTATTATATAAAATGAGATGTTATGAATACCTAAAAGGGTAAACTGCCCAAATGCACAATGAACCAGAACATGAGCATTTTTGACCTGGAACTAAAAAAGTATAGTGTTTTCTACTATGTTTTCAAACTGTATAATTATGTTACAGAAAATTCGTATAATTAGGGATTATGTATAATCACTGAAATTTTCAAGGATTATGTATAATCACTGGTAACTTTAGTGCTTGATAATGAAGAAAAAAATTACATAATTTATTTTAAACATCTTTAGAAACATAAATATTAAAGTCTTAAGCACAATATTCTAATACAAATTATTTATTTAACAAACTGCATTGTTAATTTTGATGACATCTGCTATTGAACATTTGCTCTGCTTATAGCTTTTTTTAAACAAAAAATAACTTTTAAAAACCTTGTCCTTCACATATTGAATCTGATTTTACTGCACGTTGAAGAGAAATAAAGTGTTCATTATGAACATCTGAAGGTGCAAAAAAGTAAATCAGATACCTCAAATTGATTCCTTGTATAGGATCTGAGCAAAATACCATGTTTCGTAGCCAGGCATTATCCTTTTCCACCCTTTCATAAACGATGGCCATCATAGTTTGGGTCTCCTTTTCCACGATCAAAATGTGGAATCTGTATCAAAACATTACAGCCAACGTTGGCCTCTTCAAAAATTGTGTTCTGTCAAGTATGCGTCACACGATCTTTGCATTTATCTTCAGAACATGAGCATGCATTTGACATGTATTTTTGGAGTCGGAATAGATCTCCCTTTCAAAACACCTGAATTATCTTCAGAACATGAGCATGCATTTGACATGTATTTTTGGAGTCGGAATAGATCTCCATTTCAAAACACCTGAAATATCTTCAGAACATGAGCATGCATTTGACATGTATTTTTGGAGTCGGAATAGATCTCCCTTTCAAAACACCTGACTTATCTTCAGAACATCAGCATGCATTTGACAATGTTTTTGACAATCAATACAGTTCATGGCATACGTGTACAGTTATCAGTATCATTAAGAATGTTGGTATTATTGATTCAATTTTAAATATTGTTTAGTTTATGAGTTAATAAGGTCCAATACACTTAAATAGAATATTACTAGAAAAACTGTTTACTGAAGATTTGAAAAATGGACAGGGAATGACAACTGACCTCTTAAACCATAAAGGGGTAAGAAATACCGAGGATGTATTTGTTTACATTTGATTTATTTTTAGCAAACAAAGCTTAAGGATATTTGTATTAATGATAATCCTTGAAATCGTTTCAAGAAATTTTTAATAATTCTTAAAAATTTCAGGGATTATGTAAAATCACTGGTCCTTTTCAGGGATTATTTATTATCACTAACAAAAATGAGTTTAGTGATTATGCAAAATCCCCGAAGAAAATCAGGGATTCTACATATTACCAGCTGATAATACAAATTCACTCTATATATTTAATACCTTATGTCAAGAATTAATTACAGAAAAACCGCAAATATTAAAAACCTCAATATCGTGTTGTAATTTTTGATGAATTTATATTGTAACAGTAATAAGCGCTTCGTACGCATGAAATTTATAAAGTAATGATCACTGTTATGACTTGGTTGACAATAACAAAAAAATCTGTATAACAGATAACGATAAATTCGTATCATTCAATGAAACGTAGTTACCATCTTGTCATCATTTCCGTTTCTCTTTACTGTATAGAATTCTATAAACGTTTCGTAATGTATTTTTTTTAGTCGGAATAGATCTCCCTTTCAAAACACCTGAGTTATCTTTACCGAGGGGAATTAATTTTTAATATTTTCTGCAAATATATAACATTAAGCAGTATTGTTTATCTTTTTTTTTTGTTTCCTTTTAAGTAAACACTCAAAAACACAAATCTAACAAAGTCAGTCGACATCATGTCTAAATGAAAAGCAATTATTTATTTAAGGAATGACTGTAATATTTTTTCTGTCTATGAAGAAATAACATCAAAAATGTGGTGCACACTGAATAAACCGCGTAGCAGGTTATTTAAAAGTGTGCTCCACATTTGTGTGGTTATTTCGAATAGAGAGAAACAATATTACAGTCTTTCCTTATCATTTAATTCTAAATTCCACTTATAAGGAGTAAATCATAAAAAAACGTTGATGACGTCACGTTCACATGACAAAATTATATCTATGAGCTGATAGACAAAAAACTGTCAGCCAAACAGAAGACGTGTAACATCCAAAATTAAATTATTATACAATATAACAGTGGAAAACTATTTATGGCTCTTTCATTGCAATTTTAAACCAAATAGTCATACAAAGTTTTTAATATGTTTCCGTATCTTTACGCCTCAAAATATTAAATTATACAAAAAATCAGTTTTGATATGTATTTTATATCATACTACTGTTGTGATATTGTCTTCAAAACTCTACCATAATGATTAAAAGAAGAAAATGCAAAATTCCCTGTTAGTAAAGAGTGGCGCAAAAATAAATTATAACTTTTCTTTCAAATGACATGACAAATTATAAAAGTACGTTCGACTTTCAGTACAAACGATGCATTAAATTTTAACAATATAATCTCTACATTTTAGGGGGTCTAATCATATAGCTACGTGATAGGTTATGCTATTGAGTAGACATACAGATTATATTCCCTGTTGACTCCGTTTTATTCCATAAATATTCACTTTTGTGTATTCTGATGTTGTTATCTGTTATGTAGTGTTTGTGACACTTTAGTACCCCTAGAGATAGATAGCATGACGGAACTGATTTTTATATTGTGTTCTTATGTTGTGCTGTAACACCACTGTCCCAGGTTAGGGGAGGGTTGAGCACTCACACACATGTTTAACCCCACCACATTCGTTATGTACCTGTCCCAAGTCAGGAGCCTGTTGAGCAGTACTTGTCGTTGGTTCGATTCATGTCTGTCATTTTTGTTTTTCGAAAATTGTTTTGTTATAAATTAGGCCTTTAGTTTTCTCAATTGGATTGTTTCATATTTTTCATGTCGGGGCCTTTTAAAGCCGACTATACGGTATGGGTTTTTCTCATTGTTGAAGGCCGTACGAAAGCCTATAATTGTTTACATTCACCTTATTTGAACTTATGTGGATATTTGTCTCATTGGCAATCATACCACATTTCCGTATTTTTACATAGCTGTTCATGTTTACGTGTCGAGCAAATGGTTTTACTTTATCCTAAGATGATGTGATTCTGACTGTTTTCTGTTCATGCAAAGAGTGACACTAGTCAAACATCCGAGTTCATCATCGGGTTTGGCGTTGGTTTGGTGTTGCTCGATTTTTTTGTTTTCTGTATAGTGTTTTGTGGACTGTTGTTTCGTCTTTTCGTAATTTTTCGATTTGTCAATTACGTTGTATGTTTCTATTTAACTTATAATTTTTGATTGCCCTCTTTGAATCTTTTATCTCATTTTGTACTTGATCTAAGATCATATTTGAATGTGTATCCACATAATTACCTTTATATCTATCATATAAATCTAGGTGCCCGAAATAAGCATTTCAGTCAATCACCAAGAATGTACTCAACTTTGTATTACCTCATTTCACGAAGTGTGTTTGGAATTGCAACCTTTGTTAAAGACTAAATATATTGATGCGAAAAAGGACACATTTACAGAGAAAAAAGAGATACCAAAGGGGTTTATGATGTTTTTATCTTTCGTAATATGTTGAAAAAAATTTAAATTGATTAAACTGATCAAAAGAATAGATCTGCAGCAGAACATATTTGTATGATATCATAATTTCATTGATTTTAATAACTAGACATATGAGTGTCTTATAGGCACTTATTCTACAATCGTTTTAATCTTATTTGAAAGATTGTAAATTAAGTTGTATGCAGATATCTTCAAGGCAGTCAATATTAATAATTTTGGTAACTGTTAGTTATTGTGTTTTACTCAATCAAATAAGTGCTTACTCATGATCTGATATTGGACTGGGTAAAAATTTATAGACCCCAAGTAAAACATTAGAACAAAAGTGGGTTAATGTTTTATCTTATTTTGAAGAAAAGATTTAATCAAAATTTTCCTATTCCGATATAAATGTTTTAGATATTGATTCAGACAAAAATGTACGTCTAGTTAATTGTTTTATGATACAGTTTATAGATATATATAAAGATCAAACATACCGGTATTGAATAAATAATTAATTGGTTTGAGTATAAACAAACAAACAACATGGAATGAACACATGTTGAAACTGAGTCTAAATCTGTTGTCTAATTTTATCGATAGGGTGTTCATCTCATGGTAATTTGAACAACCCGTCATAAGATTTCAAAGTGTTATCCAGTAACAAGCTTATATGTCAAAGCCAGGAACATGAGAATGGACCATTGTATACATATGTGATCTATGACAAAGATAAAATATACCTAGCTAATATTGTAACGATCCAAACGATCTGTGATCGCGAGCGTATGACATTGTGCAGGTATCGTTGATATTTCTTTTGAAATTCGAATCTTCAAAACTCAATGCTATGTTTTATTCAGTTGTGGCTTTAACATTGATTTATATAAAATCAGATGATGCGTATTAGTCTACACGAGACAGCAACCCAACGATAAAAATAGCAAAACCACATCAACAATAAACTCCCCTTATCTAAAAAGTTAACAAAGTCATTATTAGTGTTTCATTCTTTCATTCTATTCAACTCAATATCAATGTAATAACCTAGTTTATATTTCATACTGATCCTAACATTTAAGATTTTTCTTACTTCATAATAAACCATATTCTAAGCTACATATGTAGGAAAAAGAGATAGACTTTCATACAGGTAGAAGTCTTTCGCTTGGATTTTGGTTGTTTACGTTCTACTTTCCTCATTCATCACTTATCACTTACCCTGGCAGAGCACCTAAGATCACCCCCGGGTTTTGTGGGGTTCGTGTTGGTCAGTCGTTAGTTTTCTATGTTGTGTTTTGTATGTTGTTGTTTGTCTTTTGGTCTTTTTCTTTTTTGCCATGACGTTCGACTTATGTGTTTGAATGTCCCTTTGGTATCTTTCGCCTCACTGATGTACAGATTATGAGGCACACGTACAATAGGTACCACTGGTGGATCGACAATCATTTTCCCTGCTGAGAGCACACGATTTATTCATGAAAATCAATAGGTTAAAACCAAATAAGACTATATATAATCTTTATATACCAAAACAGCTGTTTGATCTGTAATTCTAAAGATTATTTCCTATTCCCAGTTTTACCATTTTGACTGAGTACGGATTATTATGGCGGGTGATGCATTGATAACAGAAATTCTTTTGACTCATCCGGGCTCTCTCCTTTTGACTCATCCGGTCTCTCTCCTTTTGACTCATCCGGTCTCTCTCCTATTGACTCATCCGGGCTCTCTCCTTTTGACTCATCCGGTCTCTCTCCTTTTGACTCATCCGGGCTCTCTCCTTTTGGATTAATGCGATTCCTCTGTTTTTGGTTGTTTCCTTGATATGTTTCCTCTTAACATCAGTAATCTATTGTGGCCTTAATTATTATAACCAGTCAGCAATGATTTCGTTCGGTAGTTCGTTCGTCAGCAACGAATGAGTTATTTAAACCGTCCCAAAATTACTTATTGGTGATACGATGAGAAATAATGATATTGTGCGACCTAACAATCGAACTAATTACTGCGAGTCTTGGGTAGTCATTTACGTTAAAGATAGGATGTATGCTCATCTGCATATATAATAGATATTTTACATCTTATTTCATGTTGGAGGTTGTGGTTCTACAATCAGTTGTCAATTGATATACTTATTTTCCTAATGGAAACCTTTTATTATCGAAAATGGAATGACATTTACATATTTGAAGCCATATAGTCTAGACAATCATTTCGATACATTACCAAAACATGGCTAATAGGAAAGATCGATTCATATACTTCCACAAAAAATTAAGTACGGTATATTTTAGTCATAATATGACCAAACGGTAAATGTTCTCAGGCAAAACTCTATTGCAAATATGAATCAGAAATACCCGAATTTGAAAAAAAAATTCACAAGGGTTGAATAAATCAGGTAATTATGCCAATAAATTTCTTGTATAAATAGATGTTAAAAAGTAACTTTGTTTTTATCATTGAACGTCTCGGGTTTATTACATTAGCACTCCTCTTAATCATATTTCATGTTTTCAGTTTACTGATCTTTGTTGAGTAATGGTGGTTTAGATAAATCATTCGGTTTGACAGTTTAGTTCAAAGTAGAGAATATTCAGTTTCGTATGATCATAAACCATTTTCTTTTATGAATAGCACTGCGAGTAGGTGATGTGTACGATAAGCTTAAACATCGGGAACACAAGCCCTTTTCGTGTAATTATTTGAGATATATATGGTTTTCTTTATAGTTAGAGGTGGTTCGATACAATGGACACCCCACTGTTCCTTTGCTTATGACGTTCATGTCAATAAGTAAACACATGTCACAAAACTCATACCAATTTTTTCAATAAAAAACGAAATTTGAAGTATTCTTTAAAACAGTTAGTCTTTGTATACTAGATCATATAGTGAACAATATCTCCTTAACGTCTACATAGATTTAACAACTAGTTGTACAAGAAACGTTACATTTTTGTTACTTCAAAGCTTTTAATTTCAATGATCCAATCTACGGACTGACTTTTAGTAAGGTTACTTATCAACTTACCATATTTTAACTAATGCACAAATATGTTCGAAAAACACTTCCTGAAAGTTGAATCACTTCAGTTGAAATCTTACTCTTAAACAAGTACCATGGTATTTTCAAAGAAATTTTTTTAAAGTCTGTCATTTTTGTTTTTTTATATGTCGGGGCCTTTTATAGCCGACTATACTGTATGAGTTTTTCTCATTGTTGAAAGCCGTACGATTGCCTATAATTGCTTAAATCCACTTCATTTGAACTTTGGTGGATATTTGTCTCATTGGCAATCATATCACATCCCCTTATTTTCATATATATAGGATTACGCTTTTGTTAACATTTTTCTAAGGAAATCCACGATGAAGAATGATGCCTTTATTAAGTAATCTTTCATGCTCGAATTTTGAAATAGTGTACTGTGGTAGTAACGTTAAATTTTTATTTAAATGTATGTGTTTTATTGAAATTAATCGTACAAATGTACAAATATATATGTCTTATTGATTTTCAAGCGATTCTTTTATTGAAACAAAACAACGGACCTATATTATTCTAATCAACGGACTTTTCTCCTCGATAATACGAATGTAGAAATCATTTTTATGTCTTAAAAACAATTTATAGAGGCAATAAACGAGGATTCGTTATAATTAATATTTAGTTTTCTTTTATGATATTTTAACATTTTTTTTCGTGAATATTCATGCATTTAAATTTGTTTGCAATACTAATTGTTTATATAAATAAGAAGATGTGGTATGAGTGACATTGAGACAACTATCCATCCAAGTCACAATGTGTAAAAAGTAAACACTTATAGGTCAAAGTACGGCCTTCAACAGGGAGCCTTGACTTACACCGAATAGCAAGCTATAAAGGGCCCCAAAATGACTAGTTTAAAACAATTCAAACAGGAAAAACAACGGTTTTTGTTTTTTCTGTGTTTGATGGCAATCTGGATTTTTGAATTTTATATCAATTCAATCTTTTACTTTGACTTTGATTTGTAAGCTAACATGAAGTGCTAGTGCGTCATTTTGATCGAGTTCTATTATTCACTGCTGAACGTTTAAAATATATCCATCCTTGAATCAATAGTGAGATTTGACATGTTGACTTACCGATGAATTTCTATATCAATGATGGGTTTTGTTTTTGTTTTGCTTCATTTATTTGTATTATTTAATTTTAAGGCCGGTATAATTCTTACATTAATTCATTCTCAGCAAAATTTTGTAAAACTTAAAATTTGTAAAATTCATGTCTATACTGAATGCCTTCAATTCATTTTTATTATAATTTTTTCATTATATATTCTCAACCTAGCTTTAAAATGTTTTTCTGGTGTAAACTAAGAATGTTGGATGAACATATGAGCAGGTTTTCTACCTTTATTGATTTAGAATTTTAACTGTTCGAAGGATCTGGTCTAATTTATTGTAATATGTTACATTTGGTTTAGTGCGTTTGCTGCATGCGTGACTTTAATAATCCAAAATCAGATAAATGTCAATGTAACCTTAATGAATAGCCTACAGTTGTAACTATCATTGGACTTGTTGCAATAAAAGGTAATAGTACTGTCTAGACAAAAATGAATAAATGTATTTTATTTCAGTCTTAAAACAAAAATGAACCGAAAATGCTTACAAACATATTTATGGAATTATTTCGTCATAAATCCTTAATAATTGGTAAAATAATAGGCTGACTAGTCGAAGTTTTATTTGACCATGCTCTATTTCTACATAACTTGTGTTTTTTCTATAGTAAAAGACAGAATATTAAATTGTTTTTTGTTTGTTTGCGAAGTATGGTTGCAGCCTCCTTCTCGAATTTCAAATAATTCAATTTACGTCAATTTTAGACAATTATATCTATAGACATAGTCAAAGCTACTCCAACACTTAACTCCTAAGCAGATGCTGCTTTTAAAACACATGTGGACTAATCAGGATTGTTTTTGTGTTTAATTTCCCAATTATTCAAGTTAAATATCCTTCTGATTCCGATGAAAATGTATTATATGATCATGTTTTATCTTGGGATGAAATTTGTAGATCTTTGAATTGGAATCAATAAGATTCGCATGTACTTCATAAGCTACATTCAATTTACTGCGCACTTTAAGATTTCCCTGACGAACGTATCAAGGTTTAACTGATATTAGGCTTGTGTTATTATTGCATTGAAGTCTTATTACGCAAATGTACAAAGAAAGTCTGCAATCGTAAAAACTTAGTAATTTCAATTCAAACTTGAGACACAAATACCTTCTTTCTAATTCGAATTGGATGGAATAATAACAGCGATTTTGGCTTATAAGGAATATAGACAGAAAAACAAATACTATTTGCATTTGTTACTGATGTTTTGCTTTGGTGATTATTTTTTCAAAATTCTATGAATATTATTAGGACACGTGCACTTTTTGTGATTTTATTTTCATATTTTAACATTTATCTGAATTGCATGATAATTGATCGTTATTTCTATATTATGGTTCGTTTTGTGATATTGGTACATTTTGCAGTCAATTCTCATCTACTCATCTCATACTAATTGGTTATCCATCCATCAAAATAATGTGAACTGATAGGAGGTGGAGGCATACATTTGGTTATACGAGGCTTATTCAGAACTGCAACGTGTGGTCGATTTTGATATTTTAAATCTGACGCTCTGTGTTGACAGTTCATTTTCTCTTTGAACGCTGTCTAGGCAAATGTAAACCCCTACCCCAAACATATCCTGTTTGTGCAAGTAACAGTCCGTATTTACTTCATTTGTGAAGAGCTCCACTGTTTCCAAAACAAAACACACAGAAGAAGGTACCATACAAATGATGGACGTTTTGATCATCAGACAGTATGTATTTTAATGGGTCTTAAATGTGTATTGGTCGAATTTTTCTGTTCATTTCATTGTTTATAGTGTGAATTTGCATAGCCAATGATGCATGCATAACAGGGTGTATGTATTGCCCCTCGCTCCTTTTCGAGTACATGCGAGTCCCTGATTTTTGTTTGTAACATTGTTTTGTCTCTTCCCAATCGGTTGACGAGATTTGAAGACCTGTAATTTACTGTCGTCTTAATTTTTACTCATATGAAGAAAAACTTTCTGAAAGACAAAGAGAGGAAAAAATAAACATCTTACAAAGTTCTTTAATATTACTTTCAGAAATATTGATTGTTGCCTGACACTCAATAACCCACACTTCAATAAGTGCCCGCTTGTCATGTATCATAGTGGGATTGATATTGAGGTTACTACCTAAAAGAGAAAATCTGCCTAATATCTTTATCTTGTCCTTAATATTAGTCACATACGGACGACTTTAAACAAGAACCTATGACAAACGTAATGATTTCAGCTTTGAAATTGTCACTTTCCAATTTCTCAGCCATATCATACCCTCTGTCCGTTATCCTATGGTATTTACATATCTAAATTAATTAGCTGTTGAGGTTTAGCTAGCTATAAAACCAGGTTTAACCCACCATTTTCTTAGGAAAATGCATGTACCCGGTCAGGAATATGGCTGTTGTTTTTCACTTGTTTCGTTGATTGAAAGCGTTTGATTTTTATGGACTTCCCCTGTTTATTTTTGCCGTGGAGTTTCTGTATTTTTGCTTTACTCTCTTAATAAGTTACGCTTGTGCATTTTCACACTTTACGAACCTCATTAACAGCACTCGATATGAAGCCGAATTCGTTGCTAGATGTCCGTACTATTTTGTTTACATTGAGGAACATCGATACGGCGTAATATTAACAGATTAGAAATAATATCGGGAAACTAAATCTAGCTTATAGTGACATAATTTGCCTGAAAATATCATTGTAAAAAAACGGACACCATAAAACATTTATACAACAACATATATAGAAGACAATAGGTTTACTTTAATTTATTTCTAGCTTTGTGTTGATGGTTGCTGTCCCATTGACGTGTAACCATTATCTACTTTATACATATCAGTACAATAGATGCAAAAGATACCAAAGGCACATTCAAACTCACAAGTCGAATAAAAACTGACAACGCTATGGCAAAAAAAGAAAAGACCAAAACACAAACAACAGAACAAAAACACAACATGGAAAAAATAAAGACTGATCAATACGAACACTACCAAAAACCGGGGGTGATACAATATATATATCCACTATCTAGTTCATTACAAGTACAAAAAAAAATGTAGACTGGCAACAATGTATAAAATATGATGATCATTAAAAAGATCTTTTTTTAATTATATGTAAGAAAAACGAATAACAGACAAGTCGTGTAGACTGTGACGGCAAATGTTTACTACTTTTTGTTAAATGTATTTACTATTTGTCTAGATTATTTATTTCATTACATATGACCTGTCTAGAAAAAGAAAAATAACATTTTATAAATTTCGTGCGTCCGAAGAACTTTTGTGGATTTACTTTTATCAGGAACACTATGACTTAAGCACAAACATTTGAAAGTCAGGGATGTAGAAACACGTAGCCACGTTTGGAGATATACTCATTACATTAAAATGAAATGTCTAGAATTATCATAGCATTATATACGAACTGTTCATATACCAATGATTTCCGTTCCTTACAAGTACAAATAGAAATATAGATTGGGTAGCATATATAACATTAGATGAACACGCTCAAGATCGGCTTTGTGGCCGTCTTAAACATGCATTGACCATTTTAATCTTCACTTAAATTCATATTATCCTAACTTCATTGATTTTTCTTTTCTGTTAATAATTCGAAAATGATATATTTGATCTTTTGTTGAAAAAAAAATAATTGTGCGGATAGTGTATTCATCTCGGAAAAGTTTGTGAAATTAAGAAATCCCTCTATGTTTATCGTTCAATCGAAATCACCTGCAAATCAATTAAACCAAATACGGACAGAGTTGATGACGGTTGGTCAACGGTGATACCACGCTTTTGAAATAAAGAAGATAAAAATGACACATGTTTTAAACGAAAAAAAGTAGTTACATTCACAGTCAGAGACACCAAGATTGTTCATTTTCTGCAGAAAAATACCCTTGCAAGGAATGAGACAGAAAAGTCGAAGAAAGAAATTGACAGATCAGGAATACATAGAGACAACTACTTGTTCCACAAAAACATAAAAATTAAACAAATATGTTGTACATTTGAACAGCTGATATTCACTGAGATTATTTATGTGACGAAAGTAAGTAACTACTTAGTATAAGTATCATAAAACATGTGTTACTGCGCAATAGGTTTCATCTGTTTAACCATGAGATGAACTGCCATTGATCTTTTCAAAGATTCGTATGTAAATAACGCGAAAATGAAAACAACCTACATTCATTTGCAAAATGGAAACCAATCTTATAACCATAACAATTATCATGATATGCTGTATTTTTGCGTTTATGTCTATATAGTGATAGTTCACGCAGACTAGAAACATTCTATTCAAGGCGAGCGTTTAATTTGGTTAGGTTTGTGGAATTTGCTCTTTGTTTAATAACTTCCTTGTAAGCAGCAACCCTCTATCAAGGAAATCATGATAGGAAATACAATCCCTGGAGTATCGTATCAACTGGGAGATATATACTCCGTATGCAGGCGCTGCTGGAATGTTGCTACATAAAAATGGAAAGTTCACAATTGGGAAGTTCTTTTGTCATAAAGTTTTATTTTCAACCGACCCACATTGTCAATTTCTAGATGTATGTCAAGATACGAGGCAGACTTACATGTAACTGTAACTGTTTGTATCCTTTATTCCAAGTTCGATGGGATAGATGCGTTCAACATAGTCACCAAATTTTGAATTATTTAGTGAGAGAACATCATCTATGTAGCGGAAAGTAAAGTTAAAGGATACTGTAAACTTCTTTTCTTTCTTCCTAAGAAGTTCCTGTGTGAAGTAAGCCTCATATGAATAAAGAAATAAGTCGGCAAGAAGAGGGGCACAGTTGGTTCCCATGGGAATGCCGATTGTTTGTTGTAAAACACGTCCTCCAAACGTAACAAATATGTTGTCAATCAAGAAATCAAGCATCTTGATAATGTCAGTTTCAGAGAATTTTTTGTTAGAATCAGAGTTTGAGTCAAACAAATAATATCGAAACAAACAACGTCATTGATATCCATTGTTTTTTTTCATGGGAGGTAAACAACATTTTTGTGTTCATTTTTTGAATATTTTTGTTCGGATTGAATACAGATACAGAATGAAATCAATTGGTTGTTGTTTTTCAAATATATTTCTATGCAAAACACAAAACTACAAAATGTATACGTTTAAGATTAGAACATTTCTGAAATGTTAGACCTGAAATATACTACATTGGTTATTTTCTATTGCTTATTACGAAATTTGTCAATATGTAATCTTATTGTATTCATTTAAAAGCTGAATATATTCTACTATTAAACATAGAGTATTTCTAGCCAGGGTAAAAACAATTGGTTTTGAAATAACATGAACCTGTCAGTAAATACATATCTAACATAACCGAATCTATGTCCAAAAGACATAATGTCTATTCTATCTATTCTTAAATTCCTTATCTAATTAGTAAACCTTTATTAGAAAATTTAAGGGTTGTTTTTTTACGTAATGTTATTGACGCTTGTAATAGGAAATTACTAAAATTGCATTTCTTTTAACACTCACAATTTCTATTCATCTTTTAGACATTTATTATGTCGAATAAATGCTCAACTGACGTTTTGCAATGTTTTCTTTAGGAAGCAGTTATTTTTACCATTACAATAAAAGAAATCGTCAATTTTGAGACCACACAAAAGTAATTACAATTATTCAGAATTTACCGAATTCGAGAAACATGATTACCAGAAATTTATCGCGATATATTGTAAAAAAATACAAAATCCAGCTACAGTGTTTGAACTGATGATTTCTAAAATCATAAGAATTAAAGAAGTCTATCAAATAATATTATGATAATAAAACTTCTTGTTTTATGGAAAAAATGAGAAAAGCCTTAATTTAGGATCTATATCTTCCCATCAATACTAAGATTTGAACAGCAGTATAACCAAAAAAGTATATTTTTCTTCAAGTATGTTGATGTATGTGAGATATCTTCATTGAAAAGTCAATATCTATTGACTAAGCTGATTAGAAGAAGGAAATGTAAGGCAGATATTACCGAGAGGTTATACCTTTATTCAAAGACAACATATCATTCAAATTTTGATATTAATGTCATCGTTAAACAGTACCGCTAACAACGAGCGAAAGCTTACATTTTAATTTCTCAAATAATCCTAAACGAGAGTTCAAATATATGCAGTTTTGTAGAAACATTTCTTTGGTTCATTTGCGATCGACAATGAATAATTGGGATGCAAAACCCACACAAAATTAAGTAGAATATTCAAGAACAAGAACTATAAACGTGTATAACTCCATATGAGTTAGGCCCTTTTCAACTGATTTTTGTAGATTGTTCTTATGTTGTACTGTCACACCACTGTCCCAGGTTAGGGGAGGATTGGCGCCTTCAAACTAGTTTAACTCCGCCACATTCTGTATGTGCCTGTCCCAAGTCAGAAACCTGTAATTCAGTGGTTGTTGTTCATGTTGTTTGTTGCTGTATATCATATTTGTTTTTCATTCATTATTTTGTACATAGATCAGGCCATTACTTTTCTCGTTTGAATTGTTTGACATATGTCATTACGGGGCTTTTTGTAGCTGACTGCTCGTTGTTGAAAGCCGTACGGTGACCTATAGTTTTTAACTTCTATGTAATTTGGTCTCTTGTGGAGAGTTAGTCTCATTGGCACTCATACCACATCTTCTTATTTTTATGTAACCAATCTGTTTACAATAAAAGTATTAACAAAAATACCGAACTCAAAGGTAAATTGCAAAAAGGGGAAGTCCATAAAACCTTACAAAATCAAACGTTCGACTATGAAAACTAACTGTCATATTCCTGATTTGGTATAGGCATTTTCTAAAGAAAAAAGTAAGTTAAACATGGATTTATAGTTTTACGGCTCTCTAAACCTTCCATTTGTATGTCAGTTGTTTATAGTTCCGTTATATTCACAAAATTGGTAAGCAACCCATATATACATAATTGGTAAACGTGACAATAGTTGGAATCCAGCAGTCAAAACTATGTAAACATACATTACAGACATAAACAATAGCTATAATGCAACAAAGTACATGTTTCTGTCTGGCGACAGACACGTCATGAACTTGGCATGGTTATAATGTAAGTAGCTTTCATTCTTTCAAGGGTGGTAAACAACTGAAGTAATAAACAACACAAACTCAACAAAAACAAGTACTCATGTGACCGCTACTAATGCGAAAAATACGATTCAAGAAGACAAAACACAGCGAAAACAAAATTTAAACCAGCAAAGTGTATCTAATGATATAATAGTACAATGTAAAAGCAGTATAAGAGGTCGTTACGTGAGTTTGAAAGGAAATGGTGAACAAGATTGTTCGTTGGGTTTATCATAAGATACATTATTTTCCATTTTAGGTTCAGTATTATTTAACTCAATTGAGGACATTTTAGGGTGCTTCAATTCAAATTCAAAACATTTAAATACTCGAATATTTTTAATCATACCTTGACTGTTTACCGAGTTTTGAATAAACCAAATTGTGCTAACCTATCCAACTTCCAATTATATTGTTTTCATTGTGGTATTACGCTTTTAAATAATATGTTAAGTAAATAATATTAATACTTTAGTTTTTTTAAGTTAAATTTTTAAATGAATAGATGAAGGGTAATTTTAAAACGTACTCGGGACAATATTGTATTGAATTGATATGAACTTGTTTTGTACTGGACTGGCACGCAAACGCTTAGCCAGAGTTGGATTCAAGTTAACAATCTGCAATCAAATGGGTCACCCGGATCAATCTTTCTTGCTCCTAATGACTAGTACGTAGGTGGAAAGAATTAGTTGCCACTCTAAAAATTAATGGTTTGCCTCGGTCGTGGATCGAACCAACGACCTCTTGCATGAAACAGCCGTTAATGTGTTCTATTTAAACATGATACGATTTAATATTTGAACATACAGGTTTCATTTAGCAACATATCGTTTTATTGTGCATGTATTTGTGATGTCGTGATTAGAACGTTGTAAATTAAGAAGACCATAAGATAAAGAAAGGATTCCCGCGTTTTAATCTAAATTACGAATATTTTTCACAAAATATAATGAATAAAATCGGAGATAAAAACGTGAAATATTGAGCAGAACAATTTTACATAAAATGAATTATTCTATTTCTTTGCATATCCATATGACAGTTGGTTGGGCAGACTAGATTAATATCTGAAAAATTTCAAGGCAACATTAAGAAAATTTAGAAAAGAAAAAAAATAATAAGAAAGGAATAAATTAAAACGAGTTGGCAAATAAAGAGAAGTTTTTATCCACGTAATCAAAGACTTCATAAGCTTTTTAGTGTTTACAATATACCCCTTTCTATCTTTTGACATAGACATAATTTAGACTTAATGTAATAATACTAATTTTGTTTTTTCTAGGTTTGTTGTAACGTAATTAACAAGTACATTAAAGCTACAACGTTGAGTGCAACAATGTTATTCTTGAAGGCTATGCATAGACAATGAACAACATATTCATTAATTCTTAATCTGTAAATATAACAAATTGTTAAACGATCGGGGACACAGGTTTTCCTTGTAGAAATAGTCAGCAATTCAAAATTAGTTTAACCAAAAATGATTATCAGTCTTTATCTTTTGGTGTACAAATGCAAATATAAATGGGGTTTTTACTTGCATGATAAATAAATATACTCTCAGTATACGATGATCGTATCTAAAATTACACTGTCTTCACTTTTCTGTGTAATGTTTTTCTATAAGAATGGTGAAATGTGGGTAACATCAATAGTTCTAAAGTTTTGTTTGAAGGAAGCTAAATCGACTAACTAATAAAACAATAAATATTGGTTTGAATTTTATGTTTTCCTTTTTATTCCTAACGAAGTTGAAATCCTGGACAACTTTCTAGTTTATTTATTTTTTTGGCCATGGCGTTGTCAGTTTGTTTTCGATCAATGAGTTTGACTGTCCCTCTGGTATCTTTCGTTCCTCTTTTATTGTTTTCCCAAAATCACATTTTCAAACGTTTTGCCGGTTCTTATCATATATGTTCTGCTTGAGATCAGTTGGTAACGGTCTATTGACCGGATCTTTCGTAGACCCTCGGGTGAATCTTAATACTACAGTGTATAGCGGAATTCAGTAATCATCCTTTGAAGTTGAAGTTTCCTTCTCTCAATATTGTTTATTCAGATTGGTTTGCTGAGTGCAAGTATACAGAACAATCAATTGAACTTTAACTTATATTTTTTGTAATCACTACAGTTGGCGTTCCTTACTGCAATATTAACAATTAACGAATTATTGCATTTCGATGCACTGTTGAATGTGATGGTTGGAAGGTCATAGAAAAACAAATTTAATATGATTTACATTTGCAGACTTGATGCATGGTAAATGATTCCTTTCTTTTGACACCGACTGTTTTTTTTTTAATTTTAAGCAGGGGTTATGTAATTTCTTTTGATATGATTTTTTACAGTGAAACCACTGTCTAATTTCACATTGAGATTTGTTTAATCTTTATTTCAATATAATTGACATTTGAAAGCTTTTCCTTTCCTTCAATTCAGTCCGTCTGGTTTGGTGTATATTTTCATTCTAGTTACTTGTTGCTGTCTTATGATAAATTACATTCAATATACCATTTTCGTGGATACTAATTTTCATGGAAATTGAATTTTGTGGTTTTGTAAAAATCTACAGACAAGCACACTAAACAAAACTAAATGTAATTCATTCATGTAAGACACGTGTTCGTGCTATTAACTTCCAAAAACTTCAGGTTGAAAAACAAAATACAGTTAAATTATCGGAAGCATGAAATATCTGGTTTTCTGTTAAGTGTTAGGAACTGATGTTTGTTTGTTTTTTTGTTTTTTTTACCTTTTGGGCAGGTTGTTGTCAATCTCTACTCAACTTGTGGTGTTTTGTTCCCTATATTTTGTACCGTATATCTTTATACAACCAAACAGAACTAAACCGCCCAAATATTTGATAGCAATGTGAATGAAGGGAGTGGAATAACTATATTAATCGGTAGGTATACGATAATTATGAACGTTGTCCCCCAATAAACTATCCTAAATCTAGTCTTACTACATACATTTGTAATTAAAATGTAGGAATCGGTGACCTAAAAAAGGCGAAATTGGTCTCTTGGGATATCATCTCCTTCTGGACGTGTACCACTCCAAAGTAATTTATTGTTTATGACCATGAGAATTTATCAACGTCAGGAACATGACAAAACCAGTAATAATATAGAATGGACAACAGTGGACATGTTGGACCTTGAAACGCTTTAACTATCCATAGGTTGCACTTCTGTAAATATAGACAATGCAATTTCCTATAGGAACTCCCGTTACGGCTAAAACTGTGCCACTTTTACTATGAAGTTTCGTGAAAAATTATATCCTCGAAGGGAAAGTTGATATGCACTTCTATTTTATTCAAAGGTCAAAACATAGGGCTGTGCGGCATATTTTCAACATTTATATGCCCCGAACTTCTAAGAGTTTAAACTTATACTAAAATTCCGTACTACCCCTGTCTTCCCTTTTGGTCTACCTCAGAATTCAAAATTCGCCGCAACCATGTGTATATAATACTGGTAACATTCCCAAGTTATGTCTCTACGAGATGAAACATAGAGATCATGACTGGGAACCAGTACGTAAACAAAACAAAATATCTATGAATAGTATATATCTCCCCAAAAGAGGCGTGGTTTGTGAAACAGCTGTTTTTACAAAGTGCAACCTATAGTTAGATTACAAATTAAGACACTGTAACACAGTGGTGATGACGACCGTAGAAATTGTTCTTCTACGTCGTAACCGCTGGAGTTATAAGTCTTTATCTTGGATGAAGTTATACGTGTATCTTAATCTTGCTCGATTTCTACGTGTATCTTAATCGTGTTTGAGGTTTACGTCTGAACAGTGCTGTAGTTGTACGTCATAATTATGCTGTAGTATATTTCTGAGTAAATAGTAAATGATGTAGAGTTTAAATAACAAATTTCGATATAGCATCAATTTGCTTAGGTTTTTGTCAACAAAGGATTTTGGTTGCGTTCGTACCTTCGTATTTTTCAATATTAAATTTTCTACCGGTATGTAGTTTCTGCTTGACAATTTGTTTTCCTTTTTTAATCTTTTGTCTTTTTTTCTGAGTCCATTGGGTCATTGTACTTACTGAAAAGGTTTAAAACGTCATTGCTTTCGTCATTAATATAATAAAAGCGGCATATGTTATATTTTTATTTAGATTTCGTCAATGCTAATGAATAAATCTTAAATAGTAAATCGTTAAACAAATTCTGTTTACGTAAAGGTCCTTAATTGATCATATTCAATGCGTAAGTTTGTAGCTATTAGAGCTTTTATAACATAAGATAATCAATGACCACTCGTCCAAAATAGAACTACATGCAGATAATAATACTTAAAACATTGAATGGTGTTGTACCAAGTCAACTACTGCATTTCTTTACAAACAAAAGAGTCACTAGTGAATATTAAATTATCTTTCTTTATGATTCTGTTATGCTGTTTTTGCAAATCATCCAGAATACTTTAAATAACAGATTCATACAGTAGTTTTATTTGAACACTTTGATACATTCTATCGCTTTTAAAAAAAAACATATTATTGTATGCTGCTGTAATACTATGTGATAAGTAAGGACAGACTATCTGAGAACCCAATTCAAACTTACTGTATATTCAAAGTTGCTTTTTGATAATAACAAGTCCTCAATGCTTAACAACTGAAGATTTTCTTATAAATTTAAAGCCTGGATCATGTATTTGGTATATCCTTTCGGACTCTTGGTGTTATTAATGCTCTCCAACTTCGTCATATTTGATTTGGCTTTGCAATTGTTTCATTCGAGTGCCCCTGAGGAGTCAAATGTAGACTAAACGCGCGCCTGGCTTTTCTACGTATAAGCCTTGTATCTTGGTTGAGTTTTTATTTAGGAGAATAATGTAAATCTCTTTTAATTCATTGTTTACATGTAAAAACATTCAAACGCCGTTAGAAAAGTCTGTTTAAATCATTAACCTATCTCTTTAATAAAATTGGCATTCAGAGTATCCGCTGACGGTTAATAGGACTCATACAATTATATCTATAAATCTAAAAAATTGTTTCTTCAAAATAACGACACAGTCATCATCAACTTCTTTCATGTCAACTTTTCGTAGGCATTCTACAGAAACAAAATAGTCTGCTTCAAATCTGGATCTGTTATACTGAATTCGACGCTGATGTAAAACTTAAAGTTAGGCATCATGACCAATTTATTAAATTATTTCCCTACTGACATCTTTCCAATCTTTCAACAGTATAACGTATGTTTTTTTTTTTATCATTTTGATTCATTTGTATGTTTCGGAGTTTAGTGAGAAATTAAAACAACACGTTATTAATTTCATGCGTCCGAAGCGGTTGTCTGGATTTACCTTCACCAGGAACGCTTGAAGCCGAGGACGTATAAGAACCGAAACAGTTCAAAAGCTATATAACTACAAAGAACCAAAAAATTGCCAAATCCATCTAAGGTCAACTTTGTCTGAGGGAGTTGACACGTTAATTTCTTTATAATTGCAAAATAAACGAACAATTTTAGCGAGGTGTCCATTTAGAGAGGCGTCTATTTCGCTGAAATAGTATACATTATTGCTGAGGGTCGCCTGCTGGTGCAAGATTTTCACGCTGCGTTGAAGACCAATTGATTGCCTTTTGCTCTGTTTTTTGGTCGATGTGTTGTCTCTATGCCACATTGCCTATTCCAATTTCTATTATAATCTTCCCATCATTTGCCGTTAACGAAAATCAGAATATGCGATATCTTTCTTATGTTAGAGATTTCAAAACCAAAGGTATTATTGTACCTCAAAATCTTCAACACAGTTACAAAGGAAAGCAATTGAATAACGAAACAATTTATATGCGCTCTATAATAATTTTTTTTTCGCTACAAATTAGCCTGATTCCTATTTAGGTTCCCTAACTTTGAAGGATGAAAACGTATCTAAAACCTACATAACAATTATCATCAACCTGACGTCAGTACCGGCATCATCACGTTCGATCCATTGTTGATGGATGTGACTTTTGAGACACATGAGAGTTGGATGGAAATGCTTGAAAATGAAACTGGATGTCGCACTTAGAACAATCCTTTTAGAGTTTGTTCGATTGTGTATGATTTTTTGTGTTTTAGCGTAACTGTGGATGGTTTCGGACGCAGTAAATTAGTTTTGAATTATTTTTGTCGATACCGCTTGTGGTGGACTGCCAGTTTATTAGCTTAGTAGTCAATGCATGACAAGATTTTTTAAATTGCATTTCGTTTTTGACGAGGATAAATCGAGAAAAAGCGCTTCTCACGCATGAAATATTTTATTTTAAAGTATTTTTTTCATTTCTTTAATTCTCCACTGATTAATTTAGAAAGCATAAGGAACCAAGCTACAAACTCCTATAAAGCAAAGTTGACATCAGGTATATTTTGGAAATTTCATGTAGCTTCTCAAGTATTCATGTCTTTATACATCTTATGTTTCCACATTGTTGAGTTCGAGCGTTCCTGTTGGAGGTTAATACAGAAAAGGTTAGTTGCATTTATTCAGGACAGATCCATTGTTGTTACTGCAGAACGGTCATTTGTGATGTCATTAACATGTCAGAATATAAGTATTTGACCTAAAATTGTCTTTTCACGCATATTTTTTGATAAAGATATATCATGAGAAATGTCTTTACCCAAAAATATATTTTACATACATTGACATCGCATGAAATATATTTTTTAGCATTCTATCTTTTTGGACATTGATTAAAACTAAATATTAAAGACATCATCTCAAAGTGAGGCTCTTTTGTAGTTTTTCTGTTTGCACTAAATATAAGTTTCAAGTCTTAAGGTCAATATGTAAGACAAAATTCAAAAATATCAAGACTGCCAAAAAAGTATCATACCTTCTCCTTCATTAAAATGTATTTTATTATTCAAGTACTCTGTCGATACTATTGCTGATAGAATGTTAATCCCAAAAGGGTATCATCAATTCTGCAGTCAATGAATCGGAAGTATTCTCATATTTTGTCACATGCAAACAACATTAAATTGTAAGTGCATGAAATACTGCATATACGTATTAAACCTTAATTTACACATGTTCTATATGTTTCAATCATTTCTAATAACTTATAGAAAATTTTCAATGTTTTATTCAATCGTTGAATATGTTCCCTAAAACAAGACTATTAACCTTTGTTATTTAATGGCATTCTAGGAGTATTGGATTTCTTTTGCATATTCTGTTAGATGTATTGGATTTCGATAGCCTATATATAATTCCAACTACTTGATATATGAACTTGAATTTCCGCTGATACAAATAATTGTAAGAAACTGATCATGTGAAATATTTAACAATTATTTTAAATTACAACATAGGAAGATAAAACAGTGGATGTTTTGAGTAAACGATAATGGCATTTTACAGAAGTCATTGTATAGTCAACAGTTCAAAAGTGATAATGGTTTTGTCATTCCATTTAATAACGTTCTTTTTTCCATTGTCATTGTATCGTTTCTAAAAATAAGAGTTAATGACAAATTTAAACGATGTTTTACATAAAATATTAAAACATTGTTATGGAGATATACAATATACAAAATACATTATCAAACATTATAGGCAGCGAAAAGTGGATTGGATAATCTGTTGTGGCTCACGCAGTTTTAATAATTTGGACTTAAATATTGCGATACATTTACTGGAGGATATCTACTTGCAAAATACGAACGGCAATCTCCTTAACATGAAACGTGTAAAAAAGTCAGATAAAAAATATCAGCTATGGTCCCACTGACCTTTTCCCTTTGGATTATGAATTAACAACAAATACTAAATAGATGTTCGGTACACAATGTACATGTATCAGCTTATTAATGGTTTGAAAACTATGCGACTCATTTCACAAAAGACCTTAAGAGTACAAATACTCGTAAGTCATCAACATTTCAGTATTACCAGTTTTGCTTTTATCTGGACCTCAAAAACCGTTAAAGTATGTTTTTTCTAGTTTAATAAAAACAGATTATTTTATAATGCATTAACATGAATATTTTCCTCGAGATCATTTGATATAGTCAAACGTTGTCAGATCTGATCATAAAGCAGAAGAGAAAAAACATAAACAATTTACTGTTACATAACATCAATTGATAGAAACATGAAAAGAAATATTTTTGTAATATAATTTATAAACTCAAAGAAAACAACAGATTACAAAATAGAAAATAAAACAGACCATACTTTGTATTGGACTCCAAAATAATATTCAATTTCCTATAAATATCCCAGAAAAGAAAATGTAATTACGGGATACTTTGTCCAAAGTTTGCATTAATCAATTTAAAGAGGTTCCCCCAAAAAACAATGCATTTAAATGAAAATATAATGCCGGTTAGACAAAAAGACGTCAAATTTTCATTTCAAATCTTATTGCTACTGCTTTTATATTGGCACTAATTATCTTCCTACTTTTTGTCACACGCAAAATTTTTTTTGATTCCTTGAGATACTGCATATGTTTTGTAAGCTTTAAATTTCACATTTTCTATACGTTTCATTCATTTTTATCGTAAAAACTCTATAGAAAATTTTTAATGTTTTATTCAATCGTTATTATTGTTACCTGAAACAAGACTATTAACCTTTGTTATTTAATGGCTTTCTGGAATTATTGGAAGTTTTTTTGCATATTCTGTTAGATGTATTAGATTTCCACAGCCTATATATAAATCCAACTACTTGAGATATGAGCTGCAATTCCCGCTGATCATGTGAAACTTTAAACAATTATTTAAAATTACAACATATGAAGATAAAACCCGGGTATGTTTTTTGAGTAAATGATAATAGCATTGTTTTATATTAACTTCTTTTCAGAATTCGATGTATGTTCAACAGTCAAAAAATGACAATGGTTTAGTCATTTCATTTGATAAGGTTTTTTCAATTGTCTCGTTTCTAGAAAACAAGATATAACGACTTATTTAAACGATGTTTAACATAAAATATTGAACATTGTTATTGAAATATACAATATACCTAAAACATTACCAAACATTATAGGTCGTGGAAAGTTGAATGGAAAATATTATGTGGCTCACGTCACAGTTTTTATATTTGGACCCAAATATTGCAATGCAATCAGCGGATAACATCTGATCGTCAATGGTCTTCAGGACATAAAACCTTGACAAAAATGAGAGAGAGAAATATCAGTAATGGTACCACTGATCCTTTCACTTTGGACTATGAATTCAGAACAAATTACTGCATAAAATGTTCGATACATATTTTACATTGATTATACATAGTTTTAAAACTCTGTGATCTTAACAATGCGTAAGCAACTCCCGCGAAAAAGATTGTTATAGAAAAATTTATTTTTATTTGTTTACAGTTGGGGGAATATTCTCTGCACATGCAATATCAACGTCAGAGACTGTCTGAAATATACCAGTTTTATATTTATATCAGAAATTGTTTAAGAATTTTTTCTAGTTTAATAAACAAATTATTATTTTATAGTGCATGCACATGGCTATTTTCTTCGAGATTTTTTGACACAGTCGAACGTTGTCAGATCTGATCATACAACCGAAAAGATACAATACAAACAATTTACTTTAAGAAATAGTTGTGTAATATGATCAATTAACTCAAAGAAAGCAACAAATTACAAAAATGTTTTAATAGAAATAGAAAATAATACACACCATAACTTGTTTTGGACTCCAATATAAAAAGTCGAACGTTGTCAGATCTGATCATACAACCGAAAAGATACAATACAAACAATTTACTTTAAGAAATAGTTGTGTAATATGATCAATTAACTCAAAGAAAGCAACAAATTACAATAATGTTTTTATAGAAATAGAAAATAATACACACCATAACTTGTTTTGGACTCCAATATAAAAAGTCAAATTTGAATTTCAAACCTAATTGTCATTGCTTTTATATGCCCAATAACATCTTCCTACTTTTTATAGATCAACGCAGAGAACGGCCGAGATGTCCTAAACAGAATGTATATTAATACATTAATTCACGTCCGTCTGGATGAAGGTGTTTTATACTAAATCCAATGTTTGAGACTATCATGTTTCCTATAAGTCAACAAATTCGTAATCCGCTTTCTTTCCCAGTCGTCCTATTTTGCAGAGCTAACTGGTTTGGTTTACTGTTTCATTTTTTCCTGTCTTGAATATGCATGAAGGACAAGCAATTGACCTCAAAATAACAGTCAATTAAGCGGTGTCCGCCCGTGTATATCATAGGAATTCGTATTGTCTAAAAAATGACGTAAAAAAAGCTTACCAAATGCATTTATCTTCTGTATGTTTGTTTTTGTTTTTATTTTAGCACTGTATTTGGTATTATGATAGTTAAAATCTTGACAAGTTGTGACTAAAAGAAATTGATTACGCATGTGATTGTATCGTTCTCATTTTATTTATACTACGCATTAGGGATATTGACTCATTAGACAATTTATCCTTGTTATTTTATGTTAACAGGCACATATTATATTAAGGCATTATAGTAACTGTACAGTCATTGAACGGCCGTTTTTTTTTTACATGGTCATTCCGATGAAGATAACAGCGTAGTCCTCTCTGATGAAAGACAATAAATGCCGTAATTGTGTTAAGTATTCATGCATCAGAATGTTTTGCCCTAGGTTCTTGAACTAACCTGTTGATGCAATTTCGTGTCTCAAGTTCTTTGCAGGATTTTTTTCTGTGCATTGGGATCTATAAAGGGGTGTTTTGAGGGGCCAAAAAAGGAAGGGTTTACAATATAACCCTATTGGATTTTTCTTTCATTTTTTTTTTATTTTCAAATGATTATAACTTGAAAACAGTTAGTGATAAACACATGGTATCTTCAGTAATGACTATGGGGAGATGTGACCTACTATAGGTCAAAAGGTTAACGGTCACTCATAACCTTGACATTTGATCTTGACCATTTGTTTTTCATTTTTCAATTAACACAAAATATTTAAAATACTTGAAGAAATGAATGAATAATAGTGGAGGCCTTAGTGGTTGAATCTATTTCTCTAATGATTTGTATACTTCCTTTTGAAAGATTTGCAGAAAGTTGTGTTCTTTATATGTGACGTCATCAGGCATGGTCGCCTTTTTTCATAACGTCACAATATGAAAATTCAAAAGAAACCAAGAAAATTTGACGTCGCAATCAAATTTCGACCAATCATTTGCCAAGATCAAATATTTCACTAGTGAGGAGAAATATTTTTCTCACACCGATCAAAAAATGTGAAAATAGCACAAAAATAAGAGAAATAGGATGTTTACATTTTCAAGACTAAATTGTCTTCTTGTTTCCTGATTTTGCTCTGTATATTTGTTTCCTTTTTGTGTATATTACTGTCTAGAAATTGGTAGTTCCTTAGCATTAAATCTAATTTAAATAAAGAATTACTCAATTAAAATATATATAGAATAGTAACATAAAACATTGTTATGGAGATATGCAATACACCTAATACATTACCATATACCCCTTATAGCAGCGGAATGTAGAAAAGTTAGGTGGCGCAAGCTACAGTTTTCATTTTTGGACGTAAATATTGCGATGTAATCTATGGCGGATAACTGCATGCCAAATCTGAATGTCAATGTTCTTCTAAACATAAAATCTTAAATAAAGTGTGAACTAAATAAATCAGTTATGTCCTACTGACTTTTCCCTTGAGACTACGCATTCAGAAAACATACTGCATAGATGTTCCATGGATAGTGTGAATGTGTAAGATTATGATTAGTTTTACAACTCTTGGATCTTGACAATCCTTAAGAAACCCCCACGAAAAACATTGTTATGGAAGAATTGATTTTTTCATTTGTTTATTTGTTTGCAGTTGGGGGATTATTCCCACACATGCAATGTCGACGTCAATAACTGTCTGAAAAATATGAGTTTTGTTTTAATGTAGACATCAGAAATCGTTTCAGTATGTTTTTCTAGTTTAATAAACCCAGATTATTTATAGTGCATGAACATTGATATTTTCCTCTGGAAATGATACAGTCGATCGTTGTCAGATCTGATCATGAATCAGGAGAGAAACAACACAAACACTTCACTGTTACATAATACCAATATTTAGAAACATGAAGAAAAATAGTTGTGTAATTTAATCAATTGATTAAACGAAAACAACAGATTACGAAAAGATTACGGAAATAGAAAATAATACAGACCAACTTTTTTTGGACTCCAATATAAACAAAGCTATTCTCCCATAAATATCATAAAAAGTAATGCAAAACTTTCTTTCTACATTTATTGGAAGTTTAAAATACTTAATTGCTCAGAAAAAAATACGACATTTTGCTCTTTATGCTTAGTATTTAAATGTCTATGTTGTCTCTTCTATTTTTTGTCTTTTGGGCTTTTTTGTGGTAGGGTTCGTGTTGCTCAGTCTTTAGTTTTCTATGATGTGTTTTGAGTACTATTGTTTGTTTTTTTGGTCTTTTTCTTTTTAAGCCATGG
The DNA here is from genome assembly GCF_021869535.1 of Mytilus californianus. NCBI lineage: Eukaryota > Metazoa > Mollusca > Bivalvia > Mytilida > Mytilidae > Mytilus > Mytilus californianus. The sequence goes on from NW_026262712.1 coordinate 65,532,166, forward strand.
CGTTGTCAGTTTATTTTCGACTTATGAGTTTGAATGTCCCTCTTGTATCTTTCGCCTCTCTTTTATCGTTTTTTGCCATTGCGTTATTAGTTTGTTTTTGAGTTTTGAGTTTGAATGTCCCTTTAGTATCTTTCGCCTCTCTTTTATGCGGAACGGGTACCAATTGGGTATTTAGATCAATGCAGAAAACAGCTTTTCATTTTCGTACATAATATTTCAATACAAATTAATTTGCTTCCGTCTGAATAAAGACGTTTTATATTAATTTACATGTTAGAAACTATCATACTTTCTACAAGTTACAAGAAGTCTTGTTCAAACCCGCTTTCTATCCCCGTTGCCCTTGTTTGCAAAGCCAACTTATTTGTTTTACTATTTGTGTGTCCCTGTGTTGTATATGCATAACACATTAAACATTGACCTATTAGACCACAACAATCAATCAAGCGCTGTTAACATGTGTATATCATAGGAATAAATATTCATTTTGTCTCGTAAGAGCGCTTTATTCTAATCAGACGTGCAATGCTTATCATATGCATATATCTTCAGAACGTCCGGTTTTATCATCGTAGCATTGACTTTTACATTCTGAAGTTTAATGTCTTGACAAGTTTTTATACTTAAGTGAAATAAATTATACATGTGACTTAAGTGAAATAAATTACGCATGTGATTGTATCGTACTCATTTTGTTTATCTTACGCACTAAGGATGTTGACTCATTAGACATTACATCATTGTTTATGTCATGTTAACAGGCACATATTATATCAAGGAATCGTGATTGTACAGTAATTGAACGGGATTTATTAATGTGTTTATTTGATGAAAATAAAGAGTATTTCTCTCTGATCAAAGAAATTAAATGCCGTGATTGTGTTAATCATTCAGGCAACAGAATTCCTCGCACTAGGTATATGTACTTTCTTGTTGATGCAATTTCGTATCTCAAGTTCTTTGCAGAATTTTCTTTTTTGTAAATTTCAACATTCCAGTCGACACTTACAAACAATATTTCACTGATCGCATGATTAAACTGCAAATGGCGTCTGCATATCTCATATTTTTTTTTGCAATAACAAATTTAGTCAATAAGCTGCTACACCTTCAGTGAAATGGACACAATGGCTATATCAACTTACGTAGGTCTTCAATTAAAACGATTTCGTAGATTAATTTGTTGAGTCAAACTTGGTTGTTTTAGTGAAAAGCTTTCTTAGAGACATATGATCAACAGACATATATTGCAACTGGCATTTGTATTGATATACTTTTCACCTAGCAGATAGATGGTTAATCGTTCTAGAAAGACATTAATATCAATAATACAAAAGACCTTAAGGTATTATGGAAATGCATAAATTTTATTGTATATTTTTTATTGGAATAACTCTTTACCAAGTAAACTCTTACATATTGATCTCATTCGTCTTGTTTTCTGTGTGATCATATATCGACAAGAGAATTAGAAATTTAGAGGTTTACATCACTTATATTTTATGTATATTCTTATCAATAATGTTATTAATCTTTGAGAGTGTAAAGAGTTCCTTTAACAAGCCTATGTCCGTTACTTTTATAAACATTCTGCTGTTAAATGGATTTGTACAGAAGCCCATGAAAACGTTACTTTATATGTTTAAAATGTTTCTTTGAATGATGAAAAGAATATTGTTCAATGACGATAACTTGATAGTGCTTTACTGGATAAAGATTTTGAAAATAATTGATTTGCTTTATCTTCATTGGACGATGCGATGAGTTGTACCTCGACATGAATATTCAAATAACAGACATATAGACAGTTTTTAAACTATATAAAATGTGTTTTAAGAATAAATATTTCCATTGTTTTAATTGACCTATATTTCTATTTGACATGAGCCAAGAATAAACAAACGTGTAATGAACTTATCTGGTCCAATTGAAATAAAATATGTACAAGATGTTTACATTTTCAGGACTGAATAGTCTTCTTGTTTCATGTTTTGTTCTGTGTATTTTTTCTCATTTTTGTGTATCACTTCCTAGTAATTGTAAGTTCTGAAGTATTAAATTTAACAATGCAAAAGTACTCATTCAATATATATATATAATAGTCGCATTCTACCGTGAAAGTCTAAATAAACCCATATTTTATTTCTTACAATTCAAATTTTTAGCTACATCGAGACTGTCAAGACAGATGATTATTATCGTCAAGTATTAGAATAGAACGAGACGTTTCGTTCCTAGAATAAATTGTAAAGAAAACCGTTTTATACCTTTGACTTAACTTTATTGTAGCTTAAGGGTAGATTTGTCGTCGGCATCAAATGTAGTCGAAGTGGCAAAAGTAAAGGTACAAAAGTCCAACAATGTGTGAAGAGTTAATTATGACTGTTGACAAGCATAGCATTGTTTCGGGCGTGACAATTTTCTTGACAAAGATTCGCGATATAGTAAGTGGACAATACATGAATGAAATATTATAAATGAAATCGACCAAATAAAATAGTGAGTTATACTTCAATATTGCATTCACATACTAGTACATGAAACTAAGTGAGGATTCATCTACATTGTGTTAGATTTTTGTATTTTCAAAAAAGGCGAGAAATTATGTTGTCAACTTAGTCTATTCTATTACTGATATGCTCCATGTTGTTGAAGGTCCGAAACATTTAAGAAAAATATTTATTTACGTTCTCGCTCTCTTTCGCCAGTACTGTTAATAATCAAAACAACGCTCCGAATATTGGTGAGGTTATAATTTATTTTAGAATTATGTGATCTTAACAATCTTTCAGCAGCCCCAAGAAAAAAACATCGTTATAGAAAAAGGTTTCTGATCATCAATCAGGACAGAAACAACACAAACAGTTTACTGTTACATAACTTTAATAGATAGAAACATGAAAAGACATAGTTGTGTAATATAATAAATTAACTTAAAGAAAACAACAGATTACAAAAAGATTTTATAAAAAGAGAAAATAATACAGACTATAACTTATTTTGGACTCCAATATAAAATTCAATTTCCCATAAATATAAAAAAAAGAATCGTAATTACGGGACACTTTATCCCAATTTTGCAATACTAAATTTAAAGGGGTTCCCCCCAAAATGCAATGCATTTCAATAAATATAAAATCTCGGTTACTAGGCAAATGATTGTGAAATTTTTTATTTAAATTTCAAATCTTATTGACATTGCTTTTATACTGCCTCTTAATATCTTTCAACTTTTTATAAAGTTGTAAATGCTGCAATTACTTAGTAAATGAATACCGCATTTGCATTTTATGCACAGGAATGTATATACTTTCGGCAAGTAGACCAATGCAAGGAATGTATTAGATGTTCTATAGAAGTGTAAACATATGCATTAATTCACGTCCGTCTGTCTGGATGACGGCGTTTAATACTTAATGAGACTATCATGTTTTCTTCAAGTTAAGAAAGTCATAATCCGCTTTCGAACTCAGGCATCCTATTTGCAGTTGGTTTACTGTTTCATTTGTTCCTGTCTTGAATATGCATAAAGAATTAGCAATTGACCTCAAAGAAAATAACATTCAATCAAGCGCTGTCAGTCCTTGTATATTATAGGAATTTATATAGTCTAGAAAATAACGTGAGAAAAGTTTATCAAATGGATTTATCTTCACGACGTTTGTTTGTTCGTTTTTATTTTATTTAAGCACTGTACTTGGTATTTTGATGTTTAATTTCTTGACCAGCTGTGACTAAAAGAAATTTATTACGCAAGCCATGTGATTGTATCGTTCTCATTTTATTAATCCTGCGCATTAAGGATGCTGACTCATTAGACAATATATCTTTGTCAATTTCATGTCAACAGGCACACACTATATTAAGGAGTTAAAGTAATTGTACAATTATTGAGCGGCTTGGGTTTTTTTTAAGTATTCATTTTAATGATAACAACAGGGTAGTTCCCTTTGATCGAAGACAATAAATGACGCGATTGTGTTAATTAACCTAATTTTTCATGCAACAAAATTCTTCGCCCTAGGTACATTTACTGTTTGCAAAACTATATATTATTCTAAATGATAAGGATGTTCTTGTCCCAGGCAGAAAAACCTGGCTGTGTTAGGCGCAACTGTTTGGAAGTTTTGGTCCTCGGTGCTCTTCAGCTTTGTACTTGTTTTGGCTTTCAAACTTTTTTCATCTGAGCGTCACTGGTTAGTCTTGTGTGGACGAAACGCACGTCTGGCGTATTAAATTCTAAACCTAGTACCTTTTGTTAGCTATTATTCGTGTGTTTCTTTGTCCTATATGTTCTCCTATTTATTTGTATTGTAGTCATGTCATGTAATGTTGTCATTTTAATGTTATATTTAACATTGCCATAAAAGCGGGAGGTCTGGCATGCCACAAAACCAGGTTCAACCCACCATTGTTTTCTTAAAATGTCCTGTACCAAGTAAGGAAAATGGCCATTGTTATAGTATAGTTCGTTTCTGTGCGTGTTACATTTTAATGTTGTGTTTTTGTTGTGTCGTTGTTCTCCTCTTATATTTGATGCGTTTCCCTCAGTTTTAGTTTGTAGCCCGGATTTGTTTTTATCTCTATCGATTTATGAGTTTCGAACAGCGGTATACTACTGTGGCCTTTATTTACTTAGCATTATTAAACAGCCAACCTGCTGATGCAATTTCGTGTATCAAATTTTTTGCTGGCTTTTAGTCTTGTTAATATCAACATTTCAGTCGACAGTTACAAACACTATTTCACTTTTGTAGCAGTTAACTCAAAATTACATTGCGAATTTCTTCTGTAAATATCCATTTGTCTGTTTCTTAAAACTGAACAAGTTATAAAAATCTGTGAACTGTTACCATTCACTGTATTAAAAGAGAAAATAGAAGATAATGAGAAAAAGCGTTATGAATATACTGTTATAACATACTAACAGTACACCTTAAGCACGTTTTATACAAAGCATGAAAGACAAACTTTGTTAGTTTTACATGTAATAGAACAGACGCTAGGGATACGTTGTTGTTGTTTTGTTGTCGATAATTCCCGTTTGTATTACCCCAGATGTATCATCTACATAGAAAAAAGTGCAGAAAACAAAACAATGTTATTTAATGGAGATACCGAGTTGATATACACTATCACATAATTGTAGGCACGAGTTAAAACATTAAATGCACGACAACAAATACATTTTGGTAGCAGCTCAACATTCTGTCGATAGTTGAAAATAAAAGGCGTTGTTTAAATTGTATCTTATATTTTTATAAGATCACAAATTTAGTCGATAAGCTACATCTTCAGTGAAATAGACACATTGCTTGATCAACGTAAGTAGGACTTCAATTAAAACTAACTCACTGATTGATTTGTAATGTCAAACATGGTTGTAAGAAACTTTGTTAGAGGTTTATAATCATCAGAATGTTTTGGAAACGGCATTTGTATTGATATATTTTGTACCTAACAGATGGTAAATCGTTCTAGATAGACGTTAATATCAATAATACAAAAGACCTTAAGCTATAATGGAAATGCATTAATTTTATTGTATATTTTTTTATTCGAAATCAACTTAATTAGGTAAACTCTTTTAGATTTATCTCATTATACTAGCTAGTTGCGTGATCTCGCTAATAAATCGACAATATCACCTTTCTCCTGCGGTAAAACCATGAATCAAATACCGACAAGAGAATTAGAAACCTTAGACACTCCAGGTTATTTTATATCTATTATATTTTTTGAACATATTTAACCACAATGTAATTACTTCTGTAGGAGTCTAATGAGTTCCTTCTGCAGGACCAAGTTCCGTTACTTTTATGTGCTTGCTATCGTCACTAGTTTTGTCAAATAGATTTGTACGGAAGCACATGCGAACATTATTTTATATATTTGAAATGACACTATAAATAAAGAAAAGAATCCTGATCAATGATGATCATACCTTGACATTGCTTAACTAGTTTAAGATTTTGAAAATTATTGGTTTGTTTTGTCCTCATGCGAGGATGGGATGAGTACACCTTGACATAGTTATTTAAATGACAGACATATGGAAACATTTAATCAATGTACAGTTTATATAAAGACTTAATATTGTTATTGTTTTACTGACCTATACTTAGACTTTACGTTGTTTTATTTAACGCCATTTTGTCCCAGGTAAGAATTGTCTCATTGACACTCTTCCTACATCTTTTTTATTACTACCTGTTACGTCTATGTTATACTGGCACCTACGTTTTAGAATTATATTTATATTGTGTCATAGATCAAACTTATTCGTTCAGTGTATGTTTAATTGTTTTTGTTTTAATGTCTTTTTGATCCAGTTAAGCCAATTCAATTCATATTCTATAGTGTGTCGTTTTATGTTGTAATGTTTCACTACTGTCTCAGGTTAGGGTGACGGTTGGCGCCTGTTTAAACGGTTAAACCCGCTGCAATTTTATGCACCTGTCCTTAGTCAGGAGCCTGTTCAGTGGTTGTCGTTTGTTGGTGTGGTTCATAGTTGTTTCTCATTTCTCGTTTTTATATAGATTAGACCGTTGGTTTTCTTGTTTGGATTGTTTTACACTAGTCATTTTGGGGCCCATTATAGCTTGCTGTTTGGTATAAGCCACGGCTCCGTGTTAAAGGCCGTACTTTGACCTATAAATGTTAACTTTTTATACATTGTGACTTGGATGAAGAGTTGTCTCATTGGTATTCATACCAAATCTTCTTATTTATATTATCACTGAGTTTATACTAACATAAATAGTGATGTATACTTCAATATTGCTTTAATTTACTAGTACATAAAACTAAGTGAGTTTTCATCGACTTTGTGTTATATTTTTGAATTTTCCAAAAAGGCGTGATTTTATGTTCTTAACTTAGTCTGTTCTATTACTGGTATGCTCCATGTTGTTCAAAATACCAAACATTTAAGAAAATCTCACTTTCTCTTTTTCCAGTTCTGTTAAAAATAAAAACAAAACTTTATAAATCTCATGCGTCTGAAGCGCTTTTGTTGATTAACCCTAATGAGGACAGCTTAAAGCCGGATATTGGTAAGGTTAAAACTAATTATACAACTCTGGGTACTTAACAATCTGTAAGCAGCCTCCACGAAAAAACTTTGTTATAGAAGAATTTAATTTTTCACTTTTTATATGTTTGCAGTTGAGGGGCTATTCTCATCACATGCAATGTCGACGTCAGAGACTATCTCATATATACCATTGTTTTTTTTTTATGTGAGACATAAGAAATCGTATAAGTATGTTTTCTAAATCTATAAACACAGATTATATTATGGGGCAAGAACATGAGGCATAGTTTCATGAAGGTTATTAATACAGTTGAACGTTGTCAGATCTGATCATAAATCAGGAGAGAAACACGTAAACAATTTACTGTTATATAACATCAATTGATAAAAACATGAAAAGAAATAGTTTTGTAATATATCAAATAACTCAAAGAAAACAACAGATTACAAATAGGTTTTATAGAAACAGAAAATAAAACAAACCATAACTTGTTTTAGACTCCAAAATAAAATTAGATTTCCCATAAATATAAAAAAGACTTGTTATTACGGGATACTTTATCCCGAATTTGCAATAATGACTTCCCGATATAAAGAGGTTCTCCCAAAAAGCAATGGATTAAAAAAAATATAAAAATGTCGGTTACTAGATTTTCATTTCAAATTTAATTGTCATTGCTTTTGTGTTTCCCCTCAGTATCGTCTAACTTTTTGTAGAGTTGTAAATAATGCAATACTGCATTTCAGCACATGAATGTATATACTTTCGGCAATTAAACCAATGCAGAGAACGGCTTAGATGTCCTATACAGATTGTAAACATGTGCATTAATTCACGTCCTTCTGTTTGGATAAGACTATCATGTTTTCTACAAGTTAACAAAGTCGTAATCCGCTTTCTATCACAGTCGTCCTATTTTGCAGAGCTAACTGATTTGGTTTACTGTTTCAATTGTTCCTGTCTTCAATATGCATAAAAGATAAGCATTTGACCTCAAAGAAACAGTCAATCAAGCGCTGCCAGCCCGTGTTTATTATAGGAATTCGTATTGTCTAGAAACTGACGTAAAAACGAGCTTATCAAATGCATTTATCTTCAGAACGTTTGTTTGGTTTTTTTTTCATTTTAGCACGGTATTTGGTATTTTGATGTTTAATTTCATGACTAGCTGTGACTAAAAGTAATTTATAATGCATGTGATTGTATCGTTCTTATTTTATTTATCCTGTGTATTAAGGATGTTGACTCATTAGAAAATCTTACCTTGTTTATTTCATGTTAGCAGGCACATAGTATATTAAGAAATTATAGTAATTGTGCATGCATTGAATAACTTGTTTTTTAACATGTTTATGTTGATGAAGATACATTGTAACAGCCATATTCTCTCTGATCAAAGACATTAACTGCCGTGAGTATGTTAATTATTCATGTACATGAACTAACCTGTTGATGCAATTTCGTGTCTCAAGTTCATTTGAGGATTTTTTCTCTAGTAAATTTCAACATTTCAGTCGACAACCTCAAACAATATTTCACTGAATTAGCAGTTAACACTTAATAATACTGCAAATATTTACTATAAATATCATTTGTCCTCTTCCTTACACTAAACAAGTATTCAAATCTATCAAGCGTTAACATTTACTGTATTGAAAGAGGAAATTAAAGCTAATGTCAAAAAAAGATACACATTGCCTTCGTTCAGTACACACAGTCTCTTAATGCACTAGACAAAAAAAAAAAACAAAAAAAAAAACAATAGAACAATAGAACAGTGTTGTATTGCTGCTTTTCATCTCAAAGTTAGTTTGATGCCCTTCAACATATGGCAGACGCTTACATCTGACTGTCTTTCATAAGTTTGAGCGAAATTCTTTGCAGATATGGATAACGCTTAACCTGCCTGCAATTATAGTAAAAAGACGCGGGGTAATGTTACCTAATTAAAGATTATAATGGGCAAAGCATTTAGATCTTGTTTACAATGTCCCTGACAATCTCATTGCTAAATACGGAAACATATGTGTAAAATTATTAGCACAACATACTGTTTTTATTAGCACGAAGTAATGTTTTTGAGAAAATAAATTAGATCGATGGCATATAAATTGAACATGGTTATCGAAACAGAAAACACGTTAATGTATGGGAAAGAAGCTATGGATGTGGTGTATTCATTTATTTTTGGTGGTTGTGTAGAGCACTAGCTGCTACATGTATAATTTGAAATATGTTTTTTTTGTCACCAGCTATCATTATTATTGACTGTGCCATCTTATTTTGTTATTTTCCGTCTTCAAAATTTGGAAACATTCTGTTAGTACATGCGTTAAAATATTAAGAAATATCATATAAGAGATTTCCAATAAAATGATATACGTACGTAACTCGACGTACGGACCTAATGGGACTGGTTATTGCCAACCATTGAATTTGATTAAATACGTTGCTCAAATTTAAACAAAGTGTTCCACTACTTTTTAAAATCACACTGGAATTTTTGTCCATATAAAATAATTTTATCATGACGAAAAATGATAGAAATCTTGCATTTTTATTTATCATTAGAATTAAGGTGTGTTCGATTATGGATTGTTCTGTATTAATTTTGTTTAACTGGAATGCTATCGGAGTCCAATGTATGAAGTGGAACAAAAATTAGAAGTATTAATAGGATGTAGGGCCATATATATAAATGTTCATTGCATATGTATTTTACATATGCATATTTAGTACGAGAAGATGAATATGAACCAGACTTTGTATTTTACCGCAGGAAGACATGTCATCCTACCCGGACACATGATTTTGACCCCGGACCGACCAAGTTTTGTTCTAATTCTTAATATTGCGTGCTTGGCAGAGAGGTAGCCAATCTTCGATTTGAAACGGGCCAGGGTCGAGCCTAAGACTTCCGGCCGCACTCGAGCAGTGGTGTAGCTTTCATTGACGCATTGAGGCAACCGCCTAATCAAATTTCGACCATTCAAAAGAGAGATAAAGAGAATTATATACCATGTACGTCATAGTATAAAGTATACTGAGTGACGGCGGTTCAAAACGTTGACTAATTTACTCTTTACTTACTCTTTCCTCATTACTACCGTCTTGAAAATTTTCTTTCATAAAATGAACAAGGTAGATGCAAAAATCATTTTTAAGTAACATACAAAGTATACCTCGCTGAAAACTGATTCAACCAAGAGGTCATAACTGTGAAACTGATATGACGTTTGATTTTTTTTGGACAACAAACCTGTTTCTTTTGGTGGACAAAATTTTCTACAGACACTTGGCACTCTTCTGGTACTCTTCTACCTTGGTTAATATAAACAAGACTTCATAGTTCACCCAGTTATTATCATCCATACATTTTGACAAAAGCTAAACGTATAAATTAAAAGACATAGTGGATCTTAAACTCAATATCCCCAAATCTGTACAAAAGCATTTTAGAGGAGGTCATACATATAATTCTGTCAATTATTTTTGTTTTTATCAGGACCTGTCTGTAACTGAATACTGAGAATTAAACCTTTAACCAGCAGTTTCATTGAAATATATTGATTTAATGCGCACTAGAAATATTATTTCATGATGAAATTCCACAAATCAGGATGTTTCATAGACAAGATATTTTTGCCAGTGTGTGACCTATCAAGAGTATGATCACCTACACCTATTTTGCGATTCATATTTTCAATTAACCGTCCACTCCCTATTGGCATTTACGTCCTTTAACCAAGGTGAGGACTGCGAAGATTCAAATCATTTGCCTCACCAGAAATAAATTTCAAGTTACGCTACTGTCGATTGATTGATAGTTGGTTGCTTAACGTCCAGTGGCAAATATTTCATGCATAATTAACGTGTAGAGAGCCTGTCATTCTTTCTTTAAGAGGCATCGGATTTAACGTTCCCACTCTGACCGGACAGGACTGCGTACTTGTACATCCCGCACAACAAACGAACTCCCCACTTTGGCAATGGTTTAACTGCCGCTCGGAACAAGACCAATAGTGACCATATTTCTATCCCACCGACCACCTTTGAGGGGTTATTGTCAAGGCGAGCGCGCGACCAAAGAGACAGTTATGAATATGGAAGATACATACACATGTACGTGTATTAATCAAAACATTTGCAACAAGAATGTGTGGCCTTAAGACACCGTGCCCTTTCACATGATCATAGTTCCATGTTCAGTGCACCACTAAATCCGGGTCAAACTATAATTTGGTATATAATTTTAAACTTTTTTTTTATTTAGAACAGAACGGAGGAACGGACGGATGCACAGACCAGTAAATATAATATCCCCCTGCTATAATAAGTTGATCATAACACTAAAATGATCATCCTACTTAACAAAACTTCAATCAAATATTCCGTTCATGTCCGTTTTTCATACATATTTGTATAAGTTAAACGCCAAACATTTTAGAAAAACAATGTAAGAGCAATGACGTTAAATCACGCATACGTTTGTACGGGCTCTTCCTAGACTCCATGCATCGTTATAATTAAAGACAAGATATAAAAAAAATAACTGATTCAGTAAAGTGTGTCATATTTTTTTTTGAAGATTTGTCCTCATTAATTCCATTTGATAAAATTCTACGGAAAGGTGACAAAGTACTATCAGAAAGGTGCAGTGATCTGATATTTTACCTTTGACAAAAGTATCTTGAAATAAATTATAGAAGAATGCTAAAAAAAAAAGGAAAAGAAGCAAGTCGTGTACACGTTTTACATCCCGGCGTGTTTGAAACTCTTGTTTTAATCTTATAACTTTTAAATAAAAAATGAGAATGTGATCTCGCTTCAGATTCAATTATTTTTATTTTTCAAACTGAATTTTGATTTAGTAGCTTTAAGAATTCGTCGTTTGAGAGATAAATATACGGGTCAACAGAAATGACGAAGTAATGATCGTTGCATTTGATTACCGGTAACTGAATTAATTATTCCCTTTAAAAGTTATTGTTACTGAAAGCATTCGAAATTTAATAACAAAATATGTAAAGAATTAAAATAGTAGTTTGTGCTATATTTTAAATAGCATCTATTGCAACAAAGTATGTGTATTTAACGAGCCAAAAATTCATGCAGTCTATGCTCCCCTCCGTCTTCCTTCAATGCAATAGGCCGAGATACGGTCAGATAGGTTGGTTATGTCAAGTAATGTAATTTTATTGGAAATCTCTTCTTAAACGCTAGTCTGCCATACGGCATTACTGCTCCTATTATCAGCGTTTTGTTACCATATGAAAGTCCGGTTCGATTCAAATGGATAGTGTAACGATCATCATTAGTAATGATTTAATGCTTTATAATTTTAAAATCCGAAACTAACATTGTTCATAGAAAATGTTCCTGAATTTATGAACGAATTCAAATTTTCCCATGTAAAGTTTTTTAGAGTTCAATGTTGACTGTCCTTTGATTTTTTACGGAATTTTGTAATACTATTACATATTATTTCCATCACTCACGGAAAAAAACATTCTCCTTCCCTTTTTTTTTGCGAATGACGTTTTGCATGACCATTTGAGAGAGACAAAAAAATGTTCTCAATATTTACCGAATACCTAATCCAAGAATTCAAATATAGAAAAATATTCAACAAGTGACCGAACAACACATTAATTCACAAATGTGCGTAGCGCATGAGTTTATTTTCATTGACCATTGACTTTTTAATAGAAATAAAGTAAAAAATTAAAAGAACTATTTCATTTTCTTCGCATTCTTTGTTGTATTGATGCAACGTCATCGACAACGTCTTGACAACACCCATTGCTGTATGACGTCAGAGGAGTGAAATTATCAGATTTATTTCATGAGAGAAATTATCGGTTTTTGTTTCACTTGGAAATCACGGTAGTTCATTACAACCAATGTAATAAATTTCAATACATGTCTGATGATTAATACATGTATGCTTGTAGTTTTCTATAAATTTTGAAAAATTTATTGATATCATCATTTTGACTTATAAATAACACAAATTGTATATTTCTTGTCTCATTTGTTAATCCTACACCAACTCAGCTTTTGTATTAGACTAGCTCTATAAATGCTTACAAATTGGAGACAACTCTTCAAACAGATTTAACATGAAAATATATAATAGCTAATTTGCGTTGTTGTTGTTGTTGTCGACACTATCCGTTTTCTATACCCCTTTAGTATCATCTACATAAAACTGAGTCCTGTAAAACTAAACAATTGTTCAAAAACAAAAGTTACCGTTGAGTAATTTTACTAATATTAAAGTTTATTCCCTCCTGGTTAACATGATGAAAGAAAGTGTTTATTCTGCTTTTTACTGTTTTATAGTCTCCAATTGTTTTAATCAATTTGGCTTTCGAAATTTGTAAAACAGCTTATGTCGATTAATAGAGAAAGCGATTGAATAATACTTTGGTGTTGCATAATTGAATGTGTGAGTTAAATACTTTTGAATGCAGCACCACAGCTAAATTTTTGTAACCGCTAAACATTCTTCCAATAGTTGAATTCAAAAGGCATCACTGATCTCATAATTTTTTTTCTTATCATAAATGTAGTCTATAAGCTACTACATCTTCAGTGTAACCAACACAATCGCTATATCAAAGTATGTATGACTTCAACTAAAACTAATTCGTCCATTAATTTGTAAAATTATATCAAATATGGTTGTTTCAGTAAAACAATTTGTAAGAGACATATAATCAACAGCAATATATTCCAAATGACATTTGTATTGATATACTTTTCACCTAGCAGATTGTTAATCGTTCTAGAAAGACGATAATATCAATAATACAAAAGACCTTAAGCTATTATGGAAATGCATAAATTGTATTGTATATTTTTTATTCGAAATACTCTTTACTAAGTAAACTCTTATAGATTGAACTCATTCTTCTTGTTTTCAGCGCAATCTTATATCGACAAGAGAATTGGAAATCTAAGACACACCAGGTTACTTTACATCGTTCATGTTTTCTGTATTTTTTTTTATCAACAATGTAATTATTCTTTAGGAGTGTAAGGGTTCCGTCAACATGCTTAGGTCCGATACTTTTATGTACTTTCTGCTGCCAAATGGAATTGTACAGAAGCCCATTAAAAGTTGAAAACGTTACTTTATATATTTAAAATGTTTCTATGAATGAAAAAAAGAATAAAACAATGAAAATATTAATACATCGCACATATTTTCTGTATTTGTTTTATCAACAATGTAATTATTCTTTAGGAGTGTAAGGATTCCGTCAACATGCTTGGGTCCGTTACTTTTATGTACTTTCTGCTGCCAAATGGAATTGTACAGAAGCCCATTAAAAGTTGAAAACGTTACTTTATATATTTAAAATGTTTCTATGAATGAAAAAAAGAATAAAACAATGAAAATATTAATACATCTCTCATATTTTCTGTATTTGTTTTATCAACAATGTAATCATTCTTTAAGAGTGTAAGGAGTTCCTTCAACATGCCTAGGTCCGTTACTTTTATGTACTTTCTGCTGCCAAATGGAATTGTACAGAAGTCCATGAAAAGTTGAAAACGTTGCTTTACATATTTAAATGTTTCTATGAATGAAAAAAAAATATTGTTCAATGACGATAACTTGACAGTGCTTCACTGGATAAGATTTTTAGTATTATTGATTTGCTTAATCTTCTTGCGACGATGAAATGAGTTGTACCTTGACATAATTATTCAAATGACAGACATATAGACAATTTTTAATCTATATAAAAATGTATTTAAAGAGTAAATATTTTCATTGTTTTAATTGACCTATATTTCTATATTTGATATGTGTCAAGAATAAATAAACATGTTATCAAATGAGATTAACTTATTTGGTCCAATTGAAATAAATACCTTGTATACAAGATGTTTACATTTTCGGGACTGAGTAGGTTTCTTGTTTCATGCTTTGCTCTGTGTGTTTGTTTTCCTTTTTGTGTACACCACTTCCTAGTAATTTTGGTATTTAATCTAACCATGAAAAAGTACTCATTCAAAATGTATATACTTACAATTCCAATTTTAAGCTACATCGAGACTGTCAAGACAGTTGATTTTTATCGTCATATAACGTATCTAGAAAGAAAAGTACAAGACGTTTCGTTCTTAGAGTAAAATGTTAGAGATAGCCGTTTTATACCTTTGAATTAACTTTATTATTATAGCTTAATGTAAGTCGAAGTGGCAATAGTAAAGGTACAAAAGTCCACCAATGTGTGAAGAGTTAATTATGTCTCGATTTAATGATTTTGAACATCAAGCACAACATTATTTCGGGGGAGACAATTTTCGTGACGAAAATGTGCGATATATTAAGCGGACAATAAATAAAATGAAATCGACCAAATAAAAGAGGGATTTATACTTCAATATTGCTTTAACATACTAGTACATGAAAATAAATGAGGTTTCATCGACTTTGTGTAATTTTGGATTTTTTTTTTTGTGAAAGGCGTGATTTTATGTTCTTATCTTAGTCTATTCTATTACTGTTATACTCCATGTTGTTGTTGGTACGAAACATGTAAGAAAATCTCTATTTATGCCCCCCTCTCTCTCTCTCTCTCTCTCTCTCTCTCTCTCTCTCTCTCTCTCTCTCTGTGTTTGTCTTCAGTACTTTTAAAAACTTTTCATAGAGTTGTAAAGGTTGCAATCACTTAGTAAATGAATACCACATTTTCATGTAATGCACATGAACGTGTATACTTTCGGCAATGAGAACAATGCAGAGAACGGCTAAGATGTCCTATACAGAATTTAATCATATGCATTGAATGCAGCACAACAGATACATTTTGATAACAGCTCAAATTCTTAAGTTGAAAATAAAAGGTGTTGCTTAAAATGTATCTCATAATTTTTTGCGATAACAAACTCAGTCAATAAACTACATCTTCAGTGAAATAGTATTATTGCTTGATCAACGTACGTAGGACTTCAATTAAAACTAACTCACTGATTAATTTGTAATGTCAAACATGGCAGTTTCAGTTTAAAGCTTTGTTAGAGACTTATAATCATCCGAATGTTTTTGGAAACGGCATTTGTATTGATATATTTTGCACAGATGGTAAATCGTTCTAGAAAGACGTTAATATCAATAATACAAAAGACCTTAAGCTATTATGGAAATGCATTAATTTTATTATATATTTATTTATTCGAAATCAACTTAACTAGGTAAGCTCTTATAGATTTATCTCATTGTAATAGCTTGTTGCGTGATCTCGCTAATAATTCGTCAATATCACATTTCTCCTGTGGTAAAAATCATGAATCAAATACCGACAAGAGAATTAGAAACCTAAGACACTCCAGGTTATTTTACATCTATTATATTTTTGTACATGTTTATCCACAATGTAATTACTTCTGTAGGAGTCTAATGAGTTCCTTCTGCAGGACCAAGTTCCGTTACTTTTATGTGCTTGCTATCGTCACTTGTGTTGTCAAATAGATTTGTACGGAAGCACATGCGAACGTTATCTTATATATTTGAAATGACACTATTAATGAAGAAAATAAGCTTTTTCAATGACGATCAAACAATGTAGCTTGACATTGCTTGACTGGTTTAAGATTTTGAAAATGATTGGTTTGTTTCGTCCTCGTCAGAGGATGGGACGAGTTAAACCTTGACATAATTATTTCAATGACAGACAAATGAACATTTAATCAGTGTACAGTTTATCTAAAGACTTAATATTGTTATTGTTTACTGACCTATATATCTATATATGATTTGATATGTGTCAAGAGTAAACAAACGAGTAATCAAATGAGATTAACTTATCTGGTCCAATTGATTTGAAATATAAATATAAGATGTTTACATTTTCAGCACTGAAGAGTCGTGATTTTTCGTTTATTTGTTTTCCTTTTTGTGTATATCACTTCTTAGAAATTCTGAATTCAGTTGAATAAAATTTAACCATAAAAATCACTCTTTTTAAATGTATATGAATTTTCATATTCTAACGTAATAGCCCAACCAAACTCTTATTTTATTTCATACAATATCAAGTGTAAGCTACATCGAGATTGTCAAGACAGTTGGTTATTATCGAGACGTAACCTATCTAGATAGAATAGAACGAGATGTTTCGTACTCATGGTCAAATTTAGTAGAAAACCTTTTTTATACCTTTGTATTAACTCTATAATAGCCTAAAGCTTTAATTTATCGTCGGCATCAGACTTAAGTCGAAGAGGCAATAGTAAAAGTATGAAAGTTCACCTACGTGTGATAAGTAAATCCTGACTGTTGATCTAGCGATTTTGAACATAAAGCACAATATTTGGCGCGTGCGTGACAATTTTATCGACGAAGATACGCGAGATATTAAGCGGACAAAAAAATGTAATAGAACACATAAAACAGTGATATACTTTAATATTACTTTAAATACACGTAATAGTATATTAAAATAAGTGAAATTTCATCGACTTGTGCAAGATTTTAGTATTATTTTCAAAATTTTACCTATCATAAACAAGACATTTTGCTTTTTGCACGTCATATCTCCGTTTTTGACTATACGTTCTTAACTTAGTCTATTCTATTACTGGTATACTCCATGCTTTTGAAGGTACAAAACATATATGAAAATATCTGTTAACTCTCTCTCTCTCTCTCTCTCTCTCTCTCTCTCTCTCTCTCTGTTCGTAAAGTATCTTGCAGGTAAATTGACTTTTGATATGGTATTTAACTACCATTCATTTAATTTTCTTTATCTTTCCAGAGACCTTAGTATGAACAACATGACTAGCTTTCCTGACAACGCCTTTTTAAAGTTCAGAAAGTTAGAAGAATTGTAAGTATATTTTTCCTGATCTCTATAGCTATTTGTCATCTGTTTGAGTCAGTTGCCTGCCTTTCGTTAAGTTCATACTCTCTTCTCTAAATATGGACTGTCTATGAACCAAACCTAAGAAATAATATATAGAAAGTTGTGCACGAAAATTGCCTATTTTGTTTAAGTTTAGCCAAAAATATCACTAGAGGCAATTCTTGATTCAACTGGTCTGTGACACAAGTAAGTGAAATACGATTCCGATTGTCTCTTTACCGATTAGTTATTTCGTTTGCGGAGGGTCAGCATACACATCGGGAAAGATGCATCATAAAATTCTAAAGAACTCAAAATGAAAGTAACATCTTCTAAAACTGTTAACGATTAACTGTAACGCGCCAAATATACCCAACATTTTTGCTTGTACTGAATTTCATGTTTTTGAATGAGTTGTTCTGTATATTTTCAGTAGTGTTATTACCTTTGCTAATTGATTAATACGATAAGGGGCTTGGAAATGGATATACGAATGCGGAACGACTGAAACTAACGTTAACATACCTAAACAACATTTTATTTATTACAAGGACAATTTTTTAAAAATAGCTTTGATTTTCACACAATAAAACTATTGCTTTTTCATGTTAAGGCATTTTATACACAAACAAAGCTTTTCACAAAACATTATATACATACGTTCTTTGGGGTTACACTGTGTTAGGATCAAATTAGAATAACAATTTAAAAATCCGAATCGGTTTTCTGGATTTACCTTTACAAGGAACGCTAAAACCCAAGCATTTCAAAAGCAGGAATGTATAAATGCATAGAAACAGTCGTAACTGTATGCCCAAAACAAAAAAAGACTCGATTTATCTTTTTACAGCATTTCATTGCGTGGAAAATAAGACTCATTGGTATCATTGGACAAGTGAATAGTCCTATTGGTATTTCTTTATTTCAGGCGACTTGCAGGGAACAAATTAACAGACATTCCACCTAAAGCTTTTCAGGATCTTTACTTCTTAAAAGTTATGTGAGTATTCATATTTCAGATTAAATCTATTGACAATTGAAAACGCGCACTTTTATTGTAGCAAAATATATCCGTTTCAATCTTTAAAGGGTTCAGGAAAAGTCATAAAGTTTGATTTACAGATGTTTTTTTCTAAAATGGCAAGAATTCCAAACTATTGGATATAATCATACTTTGGAAAAGTGTTTGTCTTGATTTTTTCTAAAGTCCTACAAGTTTCATAAGCGTTTTTTTTCAGTTTTGCTTGGTAAAACGATGTAACCAGACCTCAAAATGTGTTTCGTATTAACCATGACATCAGCGTTAGACTTAGGAAATACATGTATATTAAATTTAGCATATCCATATAAAGTACTATTTTTAATCTTTATAGTGGGGAAGACAGTCTTCGACAACAAGCGACACCGTAATCTTAACTGTTTATAAAAATATGAAATTCACATTTTTGAAAAACTTGGAAAAAACAGCTTATGACAAATTAAACTAAATGACTCTTAGAGATCCGTGATATTCAAAAGTGAAATAGCAAAAATACCGAACTCCAAGAAAAATTCAAAACGGAAATTCCCTTATCAAATGGCAAAGTCAAAAGCTCAAACACATCAAACGAATGGAAAACAACTGTCATATTCCTGACTTGATACAGGCATTTCCTTATCTAGAAAACACAAACAAATAAATGCAAAAATAGGAATACCAATAATGTATCTACATATCCTTTTAAACGAATTTTGATGTCTAATTCGATCATTTCCTAGTACAATTTGATGGAAGATTAATAGTAACTTAATTTCCGATTAACTGATATGTC
Source organism: Mytilus californianus (assembly GCF_021869535.1). Taxonomy (NCBI): domain Eukaryota; kingdom Metazoa; phylum Mollusca; class Bivalvia; order Mytilida; family Mytilidae; genus Mytilus; species Mytilus californianus. Next base: position 65,551,876 of record NW_026262712.1, read on the forward strand.
AAGGGAGAGAACGACATTAAAGAAAATTATCGCAGACAGCAATGGTATCCTGAAGAAGTCAATTAAACAACAATTGTATGTGTTCTTAAGATCAAATAGAACACACGCACTTCGAAATTCTTTGAAACATGCAACCATAAAATTGTAGCTGCATATTACTATATTCAAAGTCCTTGTAAATCAATATTCTTACAAAAGTTTTACTGCAAGAAAGTACAGTCTTCATGTTTACGAATGAAGCTTAACACAAATTTCAACTTACCATAAATATCATGACGTTGTCACATGCGGAACAGGATATAGTTACCCTTTTGTGAGCACCTTATATCATCTCCGGTTTTTTCTAAGTGCTCGTGTTGCTCAGTCTTTAGTTTTTAATGTAGTTTTTTTAGACCGTTGTTTGTCTTTTCTTCGTTTTTTTCCCATGATTTTTTTCGGTCTCTTTTCGACTTATGAATTTTGATACTCCCTGTATATTTCTCGCCTCTTTTTACCTTAATGAAATTGAGTATCATTTAACATAGTTGACTGATTCAAAAATTCAAAGAATTCAGATCTTGGAGCCAACAAATACCAAACACATATTCAGTCAACCATAAAGCAAACGTTCTTTGCTATATTTGTTGTCCGTCTTAAAAATTATTGTAAGAAATTCATCAATATGATTATATGAAAATGTAAGATTCTTTTATAAAAATTAATTTGCATGTCTATTATTTCTACAAAGAGAAAAGGTAAATTTTAACATTCAACTCGGTAATGTTCCAGTATAGAAATAACACATAGCTGAGAGGGTGATAGAGCAGATTGTTACCCCGAGAAAATATTGTCAACTGAGGCGAAGCCAAGTTTGACAATGTCTTTTCGAGGGGTAACAATCTGCTCTATCACCCTCTCAGATATGTGTTATTTGATTTATTATACTAAAATGTTCAGTTATTACTGTCTATCAAATTCCAAATTCAAAGTAATAAACTATGATGTGTTGTACATAACAATCATCCATATTTTTTAAGACGCACACTTGATCAAGCGTCTCAGTGAATGGTAATAAAGTATTGCCATGAGAAAGAGTATATAAATTATATACCTCATATTAACCAATCAAAATCTGGCGTTTTGCCATGAAGTATAATGATTATAATTATTATATTATTTGCGAGATATGACTTGAATGAAATGTCGTAAAAATTAATCATATGTACTGTATAAAAGTATCATTTCTTTTGTAGAAACCTTCAACATAATTCATTCACAAAAGTTCCCGCCTATACATTTCAAAACCTGTCATATCTTAGAGAACTGTAAGTACTTTGATATTTAAAGCAAAAAGTACAAACTCAGAAATAAGGAATTTAGTTAAATTTTCGGAAGCTGGTATTGTTAAAAATGCATATTTATCTTAAATAATATATGTCAAAGTCTTATACAAATCAAGCAAAGATATGTGGTCATATGACTTCGTCTATCTAGTTTTTATTATAAAAAAAAAAAAACAAAATCAAACAAACTACGTTTTAAAAATCTATTTTAAAATCTTTTTGCCTTATATTAGCATAGTGTGTACATATAATTAAACGCATTTTACGTCAATCAATAAATATTAATAATTATTGATAAGTATTTACAATGGCTTTCTATTCTGCAGAGATCTTGATGCCAATTATATAGAAGATGTACCAGACGAAGCTTTTAAGCGTTGTAGGAGTTTACAGTTGCTTCAATTGGATGCAAACCAATTGACCAAAGTCCCAACAAAGGCCCTACAGTATCTAAAATCTCTTCATGCTTTGTAAGTCTTCATGTCTAAGATATTAGAATTGCAATAGTTATCAAAATATTGGTATGGATACCTTTGGGCCAAGTCGATAAGTAAAAACAATTGTATTTGGTGTTCAGTTGTGATAGTTCAAAATTTAATCCGTTTTTCTAAACTGATAACGTGATAATTAGCTAGTGTGTATAGTAAATAAACCATAGATACCAGGATTGAAATTTTGTATTTGCGCCGGACGCGCGTTTCGTCTAAAAAAGACTCATCAGTGACGCTCGAATCAAAAAATGTTTAAAAGGGCAAATAAAGTACGAAGTTGAAAAGCATTGAGGACCAACAATTCCTAAAAGCTTTACCAAATACAGCTACGGTAATCTATCCCTGAAGAAGAAAAGCTTAAGTATTTCAAAAATTCAGAGTAAAGCGTTTTCTTAAGCACGAAAGACTTTTATGGATATTCTGTTTTTAAATTTTTTTATTTTCATTTTGACATTTCTTACCTCAAACTTCACATTTCTCACTGATACTTGTCATTTTTCAGTTCCAAGTTGGCATTTCTCAGTTCCATCTTCTTGGAATTTCACAGTTCCAAGTTGGAAGTGAGAATTGTAAACTTGGAAGTGCGAAATGTCAACTTGGAACTGAGAAAAGTCAAGTTAAAAATCAGAAATGTCAAGTTAGAAATCAGAAATGTTATCAACAATATGTACTTTACGTCTTTCGTGCTTAAACCGAAGGGAAAACTGTTATTGTCAATCATCTAATGTAGTTTTATGTTTGTCTGTTCTTATTGCTTTTTTTAGAGACCTCTCAGTGAATAAATTGACGAACATTCCAGATTATGCATTCAGAAACTTAACCAATTTGATTGAATTGTAAGTATCATTGATTGAAGATCAGGACAATTTGGTTCAAATCAAATTTGTTTTTAAAGGCTACATGTGTTAGTCACTTATATGAGATGTCAACATTAGCATAAATTAAAGTGTTCCATCAAATCCTATTGGATCGGGTTTTCCATTGATTTTTAGTATTGAAATCATATAAAGCTACAAAAAAGATTTTTTAACATTTTGTTTGTGTTAAGAAAAGTTATCCGATTTGAATACTATGTGTTCAACCCTGCACTCGTAGTCAATATTTCCTATGGCTAAATGTGACTGAAATCCAAACAATAAAAGTGTCATCTTTTTGACCAAATTCTCTGAAAATAGAGATTTTGGTCAACGTTGACAATTCTATCGTTTTAATTTCAGTCACATTTAGCTCTAGGAAATAGTTGGCCGATATGTAATGAAAATGTTAATTCACCATGGAAAAATGACGCCTTATAAGTAATATTCAGAAAAAATATGTTATCAAATTATGGTCAACTAAAAAAGATACTTCAAAGGTGATAATACAGTTACTATTTTCTAATTAACTGTTTATTCGCGAAAATAGATTACGGCAAAGTTAATAGAAATAACTAGTCTGAAAATACATTCATTGAAAATAAATCGGTTAAGCTGTCATTAATCAGTAGAAAATCGTGAATTCATGATTGATATTGTATTGTGACGTGACTTTCCCTAAATACTCTTGCACTTTCATACACAACATCATTGTTTTTCAATATAATTGTGTGTAATCAATCAGTCTGCATTGTTTTTAGAATACTTCACGAGAACAAAATAGAAGAAATCAGTGACCACGCATTTGAAGGATTGACTTCCTTATCGCGATTGTAAGTTTATAGTGATATATTCCTGTCAAAGAAATTCCAAAAACCAGACTCATCCGGGATAAAAAAATAGATGAGCAAACAAACACAAACAACAACAAACATCACATGGTCCTTGATAGCCTGACTTACTACAGGTACACAATCTTTGTAATTATATGAACTAGTTGCACTAATTTTTAAAAACATCCAAACAATGAGTTGAAAATTTTACACAAGATACATCTTAATCTTAGATATAATAAATATATGTTTATTTGATATATATTCTTAAATTCCTTAAATGTTATGTACTAAACGTACTTTGTAATAAAAGCGGAAACTTCAGGTACAGTCGAAATTAACAACAAAAAACACCATTACTTCAAGGGAAAACTAGATGAAATAACAAGTTATTGTCTAAAAACACTACACATAACACTACAGATTGATAGGGGTTTACCATTTAATGTTTGAATGAACCTTGAGTGACATGAACCGAGTCTCCTGTTCCATGGCACTAATGGCAACCGCCATATTGACAAGTGCAATCTGGTGAATTGTTCCATGATAATAATGGCACCCGCCATATTGACAAGTGCAATCTGATGATAAGTATATCTCGCAGAAATTCGCCATAAACGAGAAATGGAAAAAACGAACATGAAAATTAGACCACAATAGCAGATTTGTAGGAATACTTTATAACAACATACAAACTTGCATTATCAAATCTGCCAAATATTTCGTTATATTGTCTATAATGGACATAACTGTGAAAAAAGTATTTTATACATTTATTTGCAATTATTAATGTAATTGATGAATTATCTTGTATATAACAAATGTGGCATCGTATCATTAACCATAAAAACAACTTAAACTGATATAACCTGTTTATTTTCCAATTTTATTTCAGAGAACTGCCAATGAATAACCTGCGCAAAATACCAGCTGCCTTTATATCTCTTAAAGATTTAGAAAAATTGTAAGTAGAAAGATTGTACCGACACTGGCTTGTAGCTGGTAACATGCATGGATTTTTAAGAGGGGATGAATGTTTCAAAAATATGTAGGGTTATATAAATAACTGTTCCGATTAGTTAAAAATGTTTTCTTGAGTTAGACGGGTATTTTTATCTTATTCTATTTTTTTGTAGGGGGATTGTTAATGCTTTAGAATTTCCAACATTTTGGTTAAGAGCAAGTAACATGAAATAAATGAAAATAAAGTGCATCAAATTTATTTTGGTATTTTGTAAATCGATAGTATATACATTTACTACCAATTCAGAAATGCATACAGTATTTCCCCCGTTTCTTCTTGATTTAGTGATTAAAGCAAATTGACAAAAGTAATAAGAGCTAGATTAATAAAATTCTTCAGTAAATAAATAGACATCTAATGAATATGTTGCATTCCTCGTATAACGGAACAACCCCAGCTGCTTGTTTTGTTTAAATAAAACCAAACACTATGCCATTAGTATGCAAACCATGTTTCATGCAACAGATTTTTTTTTTAATCAGTTTAAAATACATTTTCAGGTCATTAGAGGATAACAGAATAGATTTTATACCGGATAATAGTTTTGCTGGAAATAAGAAATTGGAAATTCTTAAATTGCGAAGAAATCCTATCAGATCGTTCGGAACTAAAGCTTTTAAAGAACTTCCGAATTTAAAGGAATTGTGAGTAAATTTTCTTAACTGACATTAATACTTAACTTGATTTCCTTTTCTTTTCAATTTATGTAAAAGAGCATAATATAGGGGAATGCAGTGAATGATGGATGTTTACAGAGAACAGGAAATACATTGTAAAACACGTAAATATCACCAGCACTTCTGTGTTGACATGAATTATCATTGATATGGTCATAGTTATAAATTTGCAGTTTACAATATTTTGAATATTTCGAAGTACTAAGAATTTTCTACCCCTTGAATAAATTGCCTTGGCTGTATTTGTCTAACCGTTTCGGAATTTTGGGTTTTTGATGTTCTTCAATTTCGTACCTTATTTTGACGTTTTAATATTATTTATTTGAGCGTGAATGATGAGTCATTTGTAGAAGAAAAGCGCGTGTGGCATACACATTTTTAATGTAGGCATATATGATGAGTTTGTTTATAAATGATAAAGGTCGTAATTCTTTTTAATTGGTACACTATGCCCATCTTATCATCTATCATATGTTACATTACATCAGAAACATTTCATGTAATTCCTTCGAAGTGTCCAGTATATTTTTTTTTATTGCTTTACATGTAGCTGTTTAAAACTTCAATTATGCAGGTGGGACCTACTAGATAAATTCAATGTCACATCAAATTACAATTGCTTAAGTTTTAATTTATTGATATAATGGCTGAACAACTGTGCGAATAGCTCTTGGTAAAAACTATGAACTAACTGAAATTTTAGTCATTTTCAGGAACAGGAAATATGAAGCAATGAAATACAGAATTTTGTTGGAAAATATGATTTATAAAATAGAATACAATAACATGTAACGAATAATGATTGTTTTGTGTTCTTTACTCTCAGTGTTATTTAGAACAGTTTCTTTTCTTTGCGGGGGAAAGGAGGGGGTCGAGCATTTTTCCCCAAAGCTTGACGTGGTGTGACGTTGCTTCAAAATGATCCTTTCGAGTGATGATCAACTTTGATGACCATACCATGCGTTATTCACTATATTTGAAATCCAATGTTTCACATTTATTTAACACAGGATATATCACAACATTAATGAAGGAGAGACCTGTGTTTTAGTCAGCTAAAACTGTTGTTGTTCTTCAAGATTTGTAATGACCTTACTTTAAGTTGCTGACATTAAAAGATTTTGATACATTATTTTATAGGATTATTTCGGAAGCCAGAGATATGACAGAGTTTCCCGATTTATCTGGAAGTGTTAGTTTAAGAGAATTACAGTTCGACAGAAGCAGCATATCGAAAATTCCTGATAATTTTTGTGACATGGTGCCTGAAATTCAAAGGCTGTAAGTATTTCATTAATTGATTAAGATCTAAAGATATGTCACATAATTATCTTATTTTCAAACAAGAACTTCGTTATAACAGTTGAATGAATGAATGGTCTAAGATCATTGTTTTCAAAATTATTGGTTGATTGATTATTGGTGTTTAACGCCACGTTCAGCACTATTGGCTATTTTGTGGCGATCAGCTTTTATTGGTTGAGGAAGCCGGACAGAATCACCAACCTTCGTTAGTGATAGGTAGTTGAACAACCTAGACCACACGGCTACCGAGACACCTCTATTCAAAATGAAAATGAAAGGTCTATTATATCATATCAGATGCCCTGCCATTTTGTTATGTTAATACAGCATCTATCGTTACCTTCTAGAAGTACACCAGGATATGAATCGACCGAGTGAAAGCAATTTACTGCATAAACATGTAAGAACTATGTGCAATAAATAAATTAACGAGTTATAGTCCGGCAGATTGGTGGAAAAATTGTGGGTTTGATGATAAAAGCGCCAAATTTGGTATGGTAGTAGTTTTAGGTGTTTAAAAATAAAATAGCTATGGACCCACCTTGCAATTTCAATTTGGCAGCTTTTTTCAAGATGGCCGCCATAAAATATCAAAATCAACATATATCACTTATATAAGGTCAAATTTGGCATGACAGTACTGCGGGATGCTTCGAAAAATATAAGCTATGGAGCCACCTTGAAATTTCAATATGGCGGCTTTTTCAAGATGGCCGTCCCAAAATATCCAAATCAACAAATACATATCTAAAGTAAATGAAAATAACACTTTATGGTTTTGTTGCTTCCGAAGAGCTTTTCTGGATCTTCCGCTTTTCATCAAGAACACTCAAACTCAAACATTTGAAAGCAAAAAATGAATAAATACCCGGATACATGAGGAGCTATATGAGTAATAGGGACCTAAAAAGACTAGCAAAATTCATCTGAAATCAACTTTGTATAAGGGCGTTGGAACCTTTTTTTCTTAATAATTTCTTTATCAAATATAATGTGCATTGTATTTACTACTTTTTTACAGCGATCTACATACCAACAAGTTATCAGAGTTGCCTGTTTTAAGTGGGTGTTTGAATCTTAAATTGTTGTAAGTAGGCAGGTCTTACCTCTTTAGTAATGTTTTTTATCGGGTTTTTGCTGAATGAACATTTCAAATACAAACAAAAAAGTGTATATTTCATTGATGCAGCAACTCAACGATACAACAACAAAAAGACTTCTAACCGCCAAAACAACATACAGACAAATGTGTTAAATGCAAAGCACTTAGAATAATTCGCTCAGTGTCCACCAGAAATAGTACTATATTTAACAGATACGAACAAAGATATGCTATAAAAATACATTTCCCTAACTAAAGGACATGATAATATGAAAGATAACCAACATAGATGCTACTTCCTAAGGACAACCACATAAATATGTATCAGGTTTTAAAAAAACGCCCATCCCCTTTGAACCCTTTATAGTCAGTAAATAAATATAATAAATGTGGAAGGACGTACGATAAAACTCAGTTCCAAAAAGTACTGAACTTAATCTGACTCAATAATAGTTATTGAAAACCATATATATATATATAGAGCCCGTTGGAATGAAGATTATCAAGAATCCTAAAACATAAATATGTTGCACCATATATCATTGTTTAAACAAAACACCAGGTTGTATACAATAAGGAACATTAACAAATTTGACAGAGCTACAATGGAAACAGTAAATATGTCTCGATTTTTAAAAAAAACAATAACTATGCTTTAGATCCATAACATAATTAATTGTCTTTTAATTTGTAGAAATATTGGAGAAAATGAAATAAAGTCACTCCAGGGCAGACTCTTTGTGAATAATTCAAACCTACGAGACTTAATATTATCACATAATTGCATTGCATCTATTGGAGAAAATTCCTTTGTTGGTTTGGCTAATTTACAATACTTGTAAGTGTTATTTATATCAATGTAAAATTACCAAAGTTCTACCTTTTTTTTATCGTGTCGTAAATACAATTATTGCTGAGGAATTTTCAAGTCGTCATGTAGACATGTAAAGCAGCATTTGTAGGACAATCATCATGTCAATTAGAATCCAGACACTCAATACAAAGCTTAAAATTATACACAAATATGCAAGCTATTTTTTTTCTTGAAATTAAGTTATTTCGCCTGTTTATTAGTAAGCTATTTATCATTTGTTTATGGATATATAATAACTCTGATTATCGTCTCTCTGCAAAATATTTTTCTGATAAATTTGGAATCTCTTGCATTATAATAATAAGGGAATATTGTATGAATGCCAATGAGACAACAAATTGCCTGTGATCAAACGACGTTGATATAAGCAACTACTATAGGTCACAGAGCAGCTTTTAACAATAAGCAAAACCAATACCGTATAGTAAGTTATATAGGCTCCAACATGACAAAATGTAAAACAATTCAAACAAGTAAACCAAAGACCTGATTTATGACAAAAATAGGACACACAGCAACTGACGACTATATTATCTGACGGTTAATTCATCATTATCCTTCAGCTTTCTTTCAAATTACTGATTCTGAAATAATGATTGTGTCGGATGTCATTTAAGCCTAAAACGTGCATTTACCATTCAATCCATGTAATGCTTGTCTTAAGTTTAAGTAGCTACAAAGGTCAATTTTAAGCTGACCTAATACAAGCATTTGGCTTGAACATCTCGTTAATATTGGAATTTCCTTTATGGTCTATATAAATAATTCATTTACTCCAATTATTCCTAAAGAAGAAGGTTTTTCCAAGAAATTTACAACGACGATGATAATCATGAATTTCAACACAAAATAAGTGAATTTTATAAACCATGACGAATACGTTACCATCCATATATGATTTAGTAAGTCTATGAAATTCAATTGTAGAAGAAGCTTTTGAAATTATATCATTGGCTCCAATCTTATAGAATTTGTTTCGATAAATCTTTAATCAGTATAGAATTCCAAACTATAAATTAGGCTATACAGTTATCATTTTCCTTCGAGCTGTATCTTGTATTGCATATATTGCATATATATCCAGTCCTGTCGATTTTGACGTTAGAGCATTCGATAAATTCCATTACAAGACATACAAAAAATCTCAAAATAATTATCGGAGACGCAAATTATCACAAATAATGTCAGAATAATAATCAGCAATTCGTTTTAATAGGATATTGTTGTCAGTCTAATTGAGACAACCCAATTGATATCCAATTACAACGTATTGGGAATAGTCTTTATCTACAACTGTATTAATATTTACAACTTTTCTGTCATACATAATTTAGTAAATTCTGCAATAAAATTATGATTCAGATGTGTTTTATTTGATTACTAGCACTTTTTAAAGAACATTCGTTGTACTGATCACACATAAATTACATTTGTAATAGTTATCTGTTATTACTTATTGCGTTCATTACATTTTCAATGTTATTTCAGAGATTTATCACATAACGAGATTGCATATATACACGACAAAGCTTTCTCTCCACTGGAAAACCTGGATGACTTGTGAGTACAGCATGTTACACTATAAGACTAGTAATGTAATATGTTGTTATTTGTTTTTCCAGTATTTTACACGGTTGTTGTCTATCTTATTGACGAATGCTCCACGTCTCTTTTTAATCATATTCATGAAAATAAAGCAACTGCAATATCACGAATAGTTAACAGCTGCTATTCCATTTAGGTAATATGCATGCGCTACTGAAACACAATTCGAATTTAGCTAATTATGAAAATGAATAAATACGGTTTAAAATTTTATATGAATATTGTGGACGAAAAGCGTCTTTGGAGTATCTCAGTTAACGCTATATTGTTAACAATGTAACGAAATTTTTACAGCTTGAAAGCAATTGTGATGATATAGTTTTTCAATAAATGATGCATTAACAAATTTTTAAGAAAGTTATTATATTATTAAAATTCAGAGAGCTTGAAGATGATTTCAGGCATGTTATTTGAAGATTTCGTTTCCAATAAGGAATTCTAGGTGAAACGATTGATGCTTATTGGGTGATAATATACGTGATTCCCGTTACCTGAAGTATCATGTTAATGTCATGATATGAGCAGATTTGACAAATATGATTTAAATAGAAATAAATGTACTTAAAACGTCTAAAATCATTTAAATATATATAACTAATGAATTTATCAACATTCTTAAATCTTGTATTTATTTTGATTTCTAGAAATCTATCTGAAAACAAGTTTCCAAGTTTACCAATGGATGGATTGCAAAACCTTCAACAGTTAAAGACATTCCATAATCAAGAACTCCGAGATCCAATCCCTGCAAAAGAATTACCAAAGATTAAAACGCTCGTGTTGTCCTATGCTTACCATTGTTGTGATTTCCTGAACCCGGCGGTAAGTTCAAAAAGAGATGAAGAACTCCGAAATCCAATCCCTGCAAATAATGCCTAACATTAAAACACTCGTATTATCCTTTGGATACCATTGCGGAGATCTATATTTGCCAATTCTTCATGGATATTTTTCTGAACTGTATCAATTCAATTTGCTATTACTGACTAGTCAGATCGACATACATCTGAAAAAAAAATATTGATAATTCATAAGAACATGATTTTATTTCTCATAAACAAAAGCAAAATAGGAGAGAAGTACGATTTTGTGTCAAATTGGCCCTAAAATCAAATGCTTTTCAAAATTTCTCAAAATATGCAAAATAAAAAGTTGAATCCATGAATTTAAATGAATCCCTGAAATTTGAATTTTTGTTCGCGTGTTGTCCAGTCATGACGTGGTATCAAATTAAATAAAATTGAAAATTTAGCCACAATTTTGACCGTCGCCCTAAATGTTGCGTAGAAAGCATCTCTCTTATAGGAAATGTATGCACAAGTATGTCTTTTGTGCATTAACATGCTTTGGAAAATATTTTTGGCAAATAATTGTGTGTTATGTTAATTAAGCCAAACATTTTAACCGGAGTTGCCTTGTTTAATTTTGGTTTTTATTGGCGTTAAATTTCTGGATAGCTGCACTTTTGTTATGCCTGTTATTTTGAAAACGCACGTCTGGCATACGAAATTATAAGCCTGGTGTCTTTGTTAAGATTCAACATGTGGGAATTCAAGTTAATTGTGTTTTTTTTTTCTTTTTTGTGTTTTTTTTTTCTTTTGTTTTGCGACATTGAATTGTCCATGTAATGGAATAGAGACTGTAACTATGTTGAGTTCTGAATGTATTTTTGTCATTGGGTTGCTGTCTCATTGACTTATACCCTACATTTTCTTTTTAGTCAAAGTATTGCTTAAGTGTTCAACAAGACTGTAGAAAGATTAATTCATAGTCAGTAAAGGCAAGTGAATCTAATTAAAACACATATACTAATTGTTTTAGAAATTTAAAGAATTGATAAAAAAAAAGGTAAGGTAACAATAGTTACGACAGCAAATAATAAAACGATTTTATATGCAAACTACTTCGACATTTTGACTACTTTCAAATTGCATTATTTCCAGGCTAATGGTGAATTAAAATTAGAAGAGCATACTAACTGGTTATTCCCAAATACATCTGAACCTCGGATTGGCAACGGAACAAATTTAAATCATCCATGTAAGATAAATTGTACCATGTTCTTTTAAAAAAAAAGTATTTTAGTAATATGATATAAGACGTTTACTTTGATATATTAAATGCACCGACGTTTGTACATAAATGTGTTATGTAGAACAAAAGACAGTTGACATTGTTATGCGTTTACATTTTTTATTTTGTATTAATATTCTTCTGGTTTCGTTTGGGTATGACTTTTCAGAAAGATTTAAAATAGTCAATATCAAACAATAGCTTTAATTCGCAGGTGTTCTGCTTTTTTTCTGTTTGAACTTTAATTGAACTCATAAACTCGGAGTATAAGTAAATATTCAGTATAGAAAAGTCCTGAATAAGATTTAAATATTAATAATATTCTTTTTTTTAGATGGCGAACAGTATGTTTTCCCATTTAATCATTACCATTATAAACAGATTGAGTACTTCGCAGCACCGGCCGATAAGGACTTCACATTCCCCGATACTCCAGATGTACAATATCCAGAGGAAGAAATATCTGTTAAATCACCAATTCAATGTGAACCTCTACCAGGTATGACATCATACCTCGGTATACACACATTTAGTAATATAAAATTGATAAACGTGTGTATACCCGCTTGTTGATGCTTGATATTACCTCGAATTTGATTATTTTCATCAATCTCGACATCTAATGTACGTGAGTTTCAGGTGGCCAGTTATAAAGTTGGCATGGGCTTCGATGGTCGAGTTACCTAAGTAGTTCAGCTACTGCATCACTAGCCTGTCATCACTGTTGTGAGTTCGAGCCCCCACGTGGCAGGTGTGCTCGACTCCAAACTAAATTGAATAGGATTGTTAGTTTTCATGCTGAAAGTCGGTGGTTCTCTGTGCACATAGGGGCTTCCTCCGCCAATACAAACTGACCGTCACGAAATAACCAATAGTGTTGAAAGTGGCATTAAACACCAATCAATCAATCAATCAATATAAAGTTGGCATTCACTTGGTAGGACAATAACTATTTGACAAGCCTTATCGTAATCAAATATTTAAAGAAAATATCATTTAACAGTGGTAATGATAACATTAGAAACAATTAAATTTCTAAACGTAAATACAGAAACATACTTTTTTTAAATCTTTAATTTTTTTTATTTTTCATGAAACATGCGAAATTACGTAATGCAGCATTAGCAAATGATAGGGCACAATGTATACACATGACGAATAACATAAAATATAAGGTATGCAAGGACACAATTGATTTGGTTAATTAATACAGCTGCATACTTTGTACTTGCATTTTATTAAAAAACATTTATAAATTTTGGACAGTCACATATACGAATAGCAGTGTATTTTGAATTAAAGTGAGAAAAGGTGCACTTGCAATAAACATTCTTGCATTTTCAAGAAGCCTATCTCATGTTTATATTTTATTTTGTAGGACCTTTTCTTCCCTGTAATGACTTATTTGGTTGGTGGACCCTTCGATGTGGTATCTGGATCGTATTTATGCTGTCTATATTTGGGAACGGCACTGTTTTATTTGTTTCAATAAGTGGCAGATCAACAATGAATGTTCCTAGATTTCTCATATGTAATTTAGCATTGGCAGACTTCTGCATGGGTGTCTATCTTGGAATTTTGGCTGTAGTAGATGCTTCAACATTGGGTAAATAACTTTGTCTAGGGGAAATTTCTATAAATCTTGTTAATACCTATTTTCTGTTGCTATAGTATTTGCAAATTTACATGTAACTTATTGCGAGCAATGTAAGGGCCGTAGCACAAAAAAGTAAAATGTTATAACAATTGACAACACTATTGAATTCAAAGCTGTGCATTTTACATCAGTAAAGAATTTACTTTAAATTTAAATATATGAAACTATTATATTTTGACAAATGTTCTCCAGAACATCGTAGCTAGTTACTAATTTGGAAAGTATGCATGAATGGTTAATACTTTGTTGAACCCTCCCACAAAAGAGGGTCTGGATCAGGTTTACAGAATAAAGAATAATGGGCAAAACGTGCAGGATTAACGGCAAAAAATACGAATAGAGAAAAATAGCAGAAAAAGATAAAGAATGGAGAATAACGGGCTGCTAAAATATAAAGAATAGAGAATAATGGGCAAAATAAATAAAGAATAGAGAAAAATGGTCTAGAGAATTAAAGAATATAGAAGTACCGCCACCCAGACCCTCATGATAAAGTATACTGCCTTATTGTTTAATGGACGTCAATTTCCTTGATAAAACAATTCAGGACTTTAAAAAAGAGAAGCAAAAGATACCAACGTGATATTGAAACTCATTAGCGAAAATTAACTGATAACGCCGTGGCAAAAAAACCAAAAAAAAACCGACCAAAGCTAACAATACGTTCTAATAGAAATTACATGTTTGAAATGTATTTTCAGGAGAATTCAAGAATTATGCAATAGATTGGCAGACAAGTCCTGGTTGTTTAGTTGCAGGTTTTCTTGGCATTGTATCCAGTGAACTTAGTGTTTTCACTCTAATGATCATAACAGTAGAGCGACATTATGCTATAGCAAATGCTATGCAATTTAATAAACGACTGTCACTGAGAAAAGCGGGTAAGGTTACAATTCCTCTCAATAACATATCTGTACTGTGTACACGGTTTCTGTTTTAATCTAATAGTCGGGTAAATTAAAGGTAGGGATAGCTACATGAGGGTCTTGATTGGCATAACATAATAGAAAATAATGGGGAAAAAGGTGAAAAATTGGCCAGAAATATAAAATAGAGAATAATGGAGTGCTAAAATATAAAAAAAACAAAATACATGTAATAAGCAGAAAAATAAAGAATAGAAAAAAATGGCATAAATAATTAAAGAATACAGAAATGAACCCAACCAATCCAGACCATCGTATATATTCATAAAAGCAAAATTTAATGACATTCCGTTTTCACTAAATTGTTGAACTTGTTAATTATACATAACAGAAAATTCTCAGTAGCACTTAAGAAACGCACAATCATAGTGGTGTTTTCCATGTTCTCAAAGTTAGAAAGCTTTAACATGGGGCAAAACTCACACTTCACTGCAAGTTCTAGTTTAGAAAAATCGAACAAAAGTATATAAGTTCGTTCTAGGACTTTCTTGGTTAAAAAAGTGGATACATTTAAACAATGTTATGAAAAGAAACTTTTAAGACCTGTTCAAATTGCCGATAATTTCTAAACAAACGTTATTCGAAATGAAGGATGCCCGTCGGAAAAAGAAATCATAAAAGCTAAAGTTCATACCCTATAAAAAATAAAAGAGATTGCGAAGGATAAACATAAACATCCGAAACTAAATTAACAAGTAAATATGATAACCATCAATATTTTAGAGTATATAAAGTGTTTCAAAATTACATTGTAGGTATTATTATGACAGTTGGATGGTTATTCTGTGGTGGTCTTGCCAGCTTGCCTCTGTTTGACATCAGTAACTACCGAAAATTTGCAATCTGTCTTCCATTCGATATAAATGACAAAGCGTCTTTAGGTAAGCTGATAAAAACTTAAGCATCACAATATTCTAATTAAATGGTCGGTTGGATGTTAGCAAACATTTAGAGAGAGAAAAAAAAACTTACATACAAATAAAGACTAACGGTAAAAACGCATGTGCGGAGACATAGCCTCTACGAATTGTGTTGTTTTAAAAACTGTAAATGAAAAACATTAGGGAAAGATACACAATTTCAGAGCAGCATGTGCAATTAAACTATATACAACTCATACTTAGTGATAGGTTGTGCGATCGGTGAACAACCTTTTGCACGATAACAACACAGCCTTAGGTGTCGATTCTGCAATTTTGTGAAATTGATATACAGATCTCTTATTGAGAATTAATAAAATGTAAGTCTGGCTCAGTCAATTACCGAGATAGAAACTCATTCAATTAACTGTGAGAACGAATTATCAATGGTACAATTTTGTTATTTTGGGGCTTTAATCAGAAAATGAAATTCACTGATATTGTATGATAAACTACATCACTGCATGTCAACATACGGCTTTAACAATGGAAACTTTTTATCGTAATGAAGTTAATATAAAATCACATCTAAAATAGAAACCTCTACCGATATAATTTAAGTCGATATTGTAAAACGAAAAGTAATATACAAGACGACAACAATCAATTTTAAGGTTCTTGACATTGAAGCAACCATATAACAGAATGGCATTGACATCATTCAAGGAAAATCTTTGTTTAGTCTGTAATCAATAACAAAGGTATTAAGGTAATAAAAACAACACTTTAAAACTATACTGAACGTGGATGTAAAAGCAGAACATCACCTTTTGTTGCACATTTCTTTTTTCATATAAAAACCAATAAATATACAAATCCAATTTATAAATATGTATGTGACAATATCACATTAAGTCAAATTTATTTAACACTCTCAACTACATTGAAAGTGGTGTGGTTTTCATTTAAATGTTAGTCCCTCTTATATGTCAATTTATTTAAATTAAGAATATTAAACTATCACCATCCTACAACACAAAGTCTATATTGAATATGCAAGAATTTATGGCTTTGCTAGAGAAATACAATTAATTCAAATCAAACATTCATACTACATACCATGTTTTTTTTGTTCTTTTTTTTTTGGGGGGGGGGGGGGGGGGGGACGGGGGAGTTTATGCATTTTGTGGATGGAGGGGTTTCGCTGAATTTGGCGTTGATGGCATATCTATGATAATGTCTGTGAAATTTATTTACCTGTTGTTTAGACTTTTGGCTGTTTATTATAACTTGACATACAGTATTAAAGACAGCGGTTAATTGGGAAAGACCATATATTGACCTTGAAATGTCTTCTTTTTTATGTTGGGTTGCTGTCTTCTACCTTTGCCTAACATATTTTTTTTCTGATGTAAAAAAAATAAGAAAATAGCATGGAAATAAACACTTATAATTTGGTTTCAACTTTTCAGACAACACCATACAAATGACATTTTTGTGTTGTATAGCAGTTCAAGTTGTTGCAGCGATCAATACATTTTTGATCGTCAAATAACATATATGAATCACTCCAAATACTATAAATAATCAATGTATATAAAACCCCGCATCGAGGAAGCGGGAGACCTATAGTTTTCACTTTTTCCGTCAGTCTGTTATTTTTTTTTTTTGGTTACGCAAAAAACTCCAAAAGTATGGGAAGGAGGCCAATGAAAATTTCACAGTGTTGTGTATCATAATTATATGTAGATGTGCATATTAATTTTTGTTGGCTCATTAATTTTGGAAAAATTTGTTTTTTATTAAAAATTTTGAATAACATCTTTAGTGCTAGGATTTCAATAAAAACTGATTTGTTGCTAAAACTTTCTACACCAAAATGATTCTTTGGTTAAAAATCGATTTTTGTGAAAAAAAACTGGGTTTAAAACATTACTTCTGCTTTTGTTAAAAAGACAAATATTTTGAGAAACTTTTTTTCTGTGCAAGGATTACAATATATATTGACGTATATGTATAATATGGTTTTCCAAATTCATTCCCAGCGTCAAATTAGCAGTAAAAATATAGTTTTGCCTAATTGCAACAAAAATCAATAAATAGGTACAATATACTACTCCAAATTGATTCCCAGTGTCCAACAATCAATCAATCAATCAATCAATCAATCAGTCAAATTTGAAGTAAGAACTTGGTATTTGTTAAAAAATAACAAATGTTGAGAAACATAGTTTTATGATTTTTTTTTTTGCATTTAGGATTTCATTGAAAATTTATACATAAATACAAGGTGTCAAAACAGTATCATTAAACCATCATTTTTTTTTTGACGGTATACATAAACAAACAATGTCCGCTCAGATTTAATGAATTTACAACGTTTTCCTGGTTTGTTTTATTTATTCTTTGATACACTAAATTTTTCATAATTTTATAAAGCAAACATCTTCTCAGTAATTAACTACAGTAAAATACAGGATATTACATGAAATTGGCTTGATTTTTATTGATGTTTTATGTGTTTTTGTTAGATTTATTGATCAATTATTAGCATTTGTCCCCAAAATAATTATTTTATATAACAAAGTTTATGGATAGAGTCATCCTTATTAAACATGTTAAGCAATCAAACAAAATTGCTTCACTTCAAGTTATCAAAATGCCACTTGAGACCATTGTTTCTTTAGCAAATTGTGTATCCAATCTAAAAGATTCAATTATTCTGGTAAAGTTGACATTAGTTGCCTTTTTCGTGTTCTTTATAATCAATTTGCTGATTGATAGTTGCTTTTAAACGTCAAGTGGCAATTCTTTCATGTACATTTAAGACAATTAATTACTTTGAGTTTTGTTGCTCTTTCCACTTTTCTTTATACCAAGATGTAGTGCAATATCCTTACATCAAATATTAAAGCTTTGTATTTTTCAATTAAAGGAGAAGGTATGATAAAGCCACCTTTTTACCTCTGAATTCGAAACCAAAAGATAACACCCTTTCGATATTCATCAGACTTAAGTCTGTAAGATATCATATACATGTACATGACTGTATAATTTGTATTTATGTTTAAACTTATTGAAATTTGTCAAACATATTTGCCATAGGGCTTCCAACTTCTTGCATTTAATTAAATTTTCAAAAATGCCAAAATAGTTTCATTTTGAGTACTTGTGATTTAAAATGTTTAGATATGTGACAAGGTCTGACGCTATTAAAACAAATTTTGTTACAAGATTTTTCGAACATGTTAAAGTTTTTGGGTAACCCTTCACTCATACTTAATTTGTTCAAAAGAGTATATGTACATTTGAGCATTGTAGGGCAAATAATATTATGTCAACTTCGGAAGTATCCATATTATATCATCCTATTTATTTATCAGTAAAAATATCATGATTCTATAAGGCAATTTGTGGGCTAAATAATGGATGTATCATACCTGCTCTTTTAAATGTTAACCTCTTTTTGTAAAAATTACGTTAGATCATTTGTTTATTCTATTTAATCCGAATTAAAATTGCTTCTTTAAACAATTATGAATTAAACCGTGTGATTATGTGTAATGTGTATCCATAGTTTAAACTTTAATTTGTATTTGATAAATTTCGGTTGTTATTTTTTAAATTCTATTTTTAGGATTTGTTTGTTTCATTATGCTGTTTAATGCTACATCCTTCATTGTCATTGGTGGATGTTATGTCAGAATGTACGTGTATATATTGAAGTCTCAAGCATGGAATTCGAAAGACTTCCGGGTAGCAAAACGAATGGCTGTTTTAGTTGTCACCGACTTTCTTTGTTGGGCACCGATCATATTCTTTTCTGTTTCTGCTGCGTTTGGATCACCATTGGTAGGACTCAATGAAGCAAAAGTACTTACCATTTTCGTCTTACCTTTGAATAGTTGTGCAAACCCCTTTCTTTATGCAATATTTACAAAACAATTTAAACGTGACTGTGTGAAGTTGTGTAAAAGAATAGAAGAATCGTCAATTTCAAGAAGCTTTTCAAATTTCAATAGCCTACGTCTTTCATTCGGTATAAATGCGTCTTGTCGTAATTCCGAATTGCATAGTCCATTCCATGAAAAACGAGGAAGCAGTCGAAGTAATTCTGATAGTTTTGCCAGTAGCTCTGTAGGGATCCCGAACCAAAACGGAGAAATAGATAATATAAATGGTCAAAAATCGTATACAATATCAGATAGAGTCTTTCAAAATCTGGAGTTAAAACATGGAATCGATAGAAACAAACGTAAACCACTCCTTCATGCAAATAATAATTCACAATTTTCACCGGACAAGGAATGTGCATGTCAGAGATGTAAGAAACAAAATACAATTTCTGTTGGGTCCGGAGCAACAGATACTGAAATTGTCATTCATTTAGATAGAAACGGGGAAAAGGTTATTCCGAATGACGGGCCACAACAGTTGAATGGAACAAACCCGAATGATGTTGCACTAAATGATGACAGTGATAACGAGACGTCAAAGTCAGACGATAAATTATTGTCTAAAATCACAGATGAATTATGCACTGAATGTGGGAATAACAGGAATTCCATTCATTGTAAACATTATTGTCAAATTGATAGAAAACTTAAAGATACATCTGTACGACCTAAATCTAATATAGCTATGGTAGGAAAAATGCAGCATACAAAATCTGCACCTTTTGTCCCGTGTCGTTCAAATGAAAACATCTTAAAACTTTCACAGCTTTCAGCTAATAAAGACAAAACATCACACATAAATGAGTGGAGGAAGTCGTCGCATTTATCATTCCTGTGGAGAAATTCATTAGATCTAGATACCGGTATGCCAAAATACAAATCAAACAGTTTGGTTGAACTTGCCAGATTACCAAAAACATTTGATAGGTCACCTTCGAAAAGACGTAGTCTTTCCTCGAGACATGAAGGCTATCTTTTATTCAAAAACTTAAAGAGAGATTCAGCGTATGAAAATGAGGAAGAAATGTTTGAATATGAAGAAAATCTGAAAGATTTCCCCGTACAGTTTTCACAGAATAAATACTCAAATTGTGATTCGGAATATTCACAAATTGCCTTGGAAGAAGAAACTGATCACGATATTCAACACTCTGAAGTGCCTAAAGTTCAGGAGGCATACAGAAACAAAACAGACCTTTCGAACAGTAATGATGATGATGATGTTGATGAAACACAAATGTTATTAACTGAGTCAAATGTGACGAACAATACACTTAAACGAGACGTGTGTGATAAGGAAAGTGGATTTAGTTCAGACAGCCAACTTCTCAAATGTTAACTTGTCTCATGGGTTTATTTCACAGAACGCTCAATTTTAACTTGTTTTCTAAATACATTGAATGTATATATAATTACCAATATTAACATATATTTTTGTTTTCGTTTAAACTGATTTATTATTGCCTTGTCTACAAAACTTTGATTTTCTTTTAAGACCACTTTTCAAATATAACTTCAAAAATCTGAAAAGGTGGCAAAAGACATCAACGGACAATCAAAATGTCATACGTCGCAAAAAAAATATCATGAATGAAAAAAACAGGAAAACGAAAAAAAAAAACCCAAACAACAAGTCCACCAAACACTACATAGAAATATACAATATTAAGTCAATGTCAGAAAAATATAAACTTTTTTGTATGAGGCTAAGAAACTGGGGACAGGCGAGGTTTTACCGAGCTCTTCCACAGTTTTGTGCCGAATGTTATGCGGGAAAGAGGGGGAAGGGCAGACTAAGCAGTTGCCTCCCCTCTCCCGCTGAAAGTTTATAAGTCGCTCTGCTGTTTACATAGTCTCTGTTCGCTATCTTAACTACGACAATTTGGGGGACTGTCGTTCACCTTCTTTCGTGGCCTCCTGGTGAATAAAACAAAGATGTCTATATATGTTTATTTCGAGTCCAACCATAAGAGTAATTAGTCAAAATACATTGATATGAAATAAGAGTTTGATTCTTAAAATGAACTAGAATTAACAATCATCAAAATACTTTATTAATTAATTAAAATAGTTTATCATGATATTTATGGTAACTTTAATAAAGAAAGATTTTTATTATAAAATTGTTACATTAAAACATTACTAAGGTAACGTTTAATTTTTCATTTAACAAAAATTATAAGTTTACGAACCTGGTGAATAAAACAAAGATGTCTATATATGTTTATTTCGAGTCCAACCATAAGAGTAATGTTTGATTCCTTAGGGTTTCCTATTTTAAACCCTGAGAACACGTGCTGGTTGGACTTGTTTTATTCACCAATCAAAATGACTTTTAGAATACTTATTTTTATGAGGACGGTTTCTATTGGTTAGATCTCTTTTTACCTTATTCACATTTTTACATAATTTGGGGTTACTGTTTTTAATTACTTAATACTGACTTATTACCTTTTACGACCATTAGGGAAATCCGATTATTTTGGTTGGATAGAATTCTATGTGAACAATAGAAAAGAATTAATATATTTGCTAAAGAAAATATT
Organism: Mytilus californianus; assembly: GCF_021869535.1. Taxonomy (NCBI): domain Eukaryota; kingdom Metazoa; phylum Mollusca; class Bivalvia; order Mytilida; family Mytilidae; genus Mytilus; species Mytilus californianus. The sequence goes on from NW_026262712.1 coordinate 65,573,981, forward strand.
TCTAAGAGTTTAAGCTGTCAAACCTTATTTATATTCTAAGTGTCAAATAGGAAGAATTTCACATCAAATACTTATATATCAAAAGTTACATAACATTATAGACATTGTCGGAAAATATAAAATTTATTTGTATGAGCTTCAGAAACAGGACGAAAAGCGAGGCTCGCCGAGCTTTTCTCCTGTTTCGCAGCGAGTACAAATAAATTTTATATTTTCCGACAATGTACATATATTGTTTTTATCCTGAAATTTACACCCAACACTTGAAAATTTAGTTGTTAAAATCTAAATCATTGTCTCTAATTTTTTAAAGAAATCAACATAGTTTAAACGCGGACCGCGAAGAGGACCCCAAAATGAACTGGTACGCAAAAAGAAATATCCACATTACCGCTTGCTTAACATGGAAGAGGGGTAACATGAGACTTTATTTGTACAAGCAAAAGTTTATTTGTGTACCTGGTATCTGTACAATAGTTGGCTGATTGCAGGATAAAACTAAAGACCAAGCAACACGAACCGGTCCGAAAGGTGATCTCATGTGCTATGGAGTGATTAGCTATCCTGATCTGCATGTGTCTACCAATTATAAGCCTCAAAAATGTTTAGCTCATTGTGTTCTTGAAGACTGCTTATCCGATGAATACTAAATGCAACAAAAAGGTACATCGTCATTTGACTTCTGTAAACAAAATTCATATACTTAGGCTCCTTAAGTAAATATGATTTTTTGTCAAAAATTTACAGAACTTACAAATAATATAGAACTAACCGGATCCTAAAAGAGATGCATGAGATACTAAAACGAATTCAAACTCATCAGTCCCAAATAATCTGACAACGCCATGGCAAAGAAAGATCAGAAGACAAACAAGTTACTGTATACAAGACACAACATACAAAACTGAAGATTCAACGATGATTGTTTTGAATATTTTAATCGGAATGTAATCGATATCATTTAGTAATATCAGATTAAAAGTATCGGAAGATGATAACTCTGCAATCAAACTTGTATCATGTGGAGTCTGTTGTCTACCTAAACCTTTTCCACAGCAACACCGTCTCGTTAAAACTCACTGTAATAAATAAAAATGATTTTCTAGTTTTATTTTCTACACAAAAAAATCTGTTTTCTACCCTGACCGTTTTCGCCAGCAACACCTTCTGGTTAAAATTCACTGCGCGAAATGAAACTGATTTTGATTGAAATTTTGTAGGCTTTATTTTCTACACAAAAATTTATTCCAGTTAATCTTTTTTATTTGTTTTCTATGCCATGCATATAATAGCAGAGGAACATTAAGCATTTTGATATATGTGACTGTCCGTCCAGTATAAGTTTAAACTTTTTGTTTAAGGTAGGTTAAAGTTTAGATTTATGGTAGTTTGTGATATTTCAATTTTAAACATGATAGTAGACATATTCACTATGTTTAACAAATATATCATATAAGGGTTTTTGCCAACATTTCATTCATTACCGGACATGAAAATGTGTCAAAAATTCGAGCAGACACATATTTTATTTTGCAATTATCTTATTTTTTTGTGGTAAATTGTTTCTTCTGATTTACTGTTTAATTAAATAGAACTTCTTCAGAGAAACCTATGGATGTTTAATAACTTCAAATTGATGGAACTTTGACTGCAAGCCAAATGTTTTAACTATTCCAAATAAGCAGCTGTTAAAATATTTGAAACCTAGCTTCAACTTTGGCAGACAATACAAATAGCAAGATGATGAAAATGCTCGAATTAATGAAATAGTTTAATACTTCAAAAATAATTTGAGTGAACTAGAAAATCCGAAATAGCTTCCTATAACCATGATAACGCAAATATGTGCATTCGATAAATAAAAAATCAAAGCAGGCCACCAATATAGAACATTATCTAACATATAATTCATTGGGATATAATTGAAAACAGCTCCTAGAATTATCATCCTCATCTCCTTATTTTTATAACATAATTTTTTTTTATCCGAGCTCGCAACAGTAATGAGTGTTATGGAAATATTATAATGTGAGTGGGACATTAAGTCCTAGGGAGACATCTTCTTGTTTACAGATTACATGAGCACATGTCTTTGAGATCATCACGGGCCAGTTTAGTGGTTGGACAAAACCATAATATTAAAGCGAAAAAGACAAACGACAAAAAAAAACAGCCTACGAAAAATTACGTAGAAAACTAAAAACTGAGCAATACGAAACCTTTCAAAAACTGTGGTTGATCCGAGTCAGGTGCTTCGAAAGGGTCAGCAGATCCTGCTGCATACGTGCCGCAAATGATTTTTTTCTTTGTGTATATAAGCTATCAAAATTATTTAAGGTGTTTTATAGTGGTACTGTGTACACCCTTTTGGTGTATTGCTTTTCAAGGATGAATATGTTTCTGACTTCATACACATTGAGTCCCAAACTTTCATGAAAATAGTTATTGTAGGAATACATGTTCTACGCACTTTTATTATATATACGTTTTGGTTTTGACATATATTTTTTTCAAAGCTTTGATCAATTTCTGTTAATAAATATACTAATCTGCAGTTTGATATTTAAAAGTTTAAAGAAACCTTGATTCTACAATATCCTTTTTCTTGGACAAAAACTCTAATTTTGTTGAAGGCTGTACGGTGACCAATAGTTGTTAACTTCTATATCATTTAGTCTCTGGCGGAAAGTTTTCTCATTAACAATCATACCACAACTCCTTAATTTTATATATCTTGAGTGACATTGTATCCATGGAAAATACTTTTGCAATAGTTCTTTTATTATGACTGTTTTGATGTATACCAGTTAAGCTTTGTTTATTACTTGTGCTCGGATCGTTTCCGCTGAACGTTTAAGCAACTTTAACGATCGTATTTGCATCAAAGGATGTAATTGTTATGTGCATTAAAATCTTTTTATGTTAACTTGTAAAACAGTCTGACATGTAGTTCCTATCTGAAATGTCAATGGATAATGGATTAACTACGTATGACATTTCTATTTGTTTTTTATATTTAACATATGCAATGAGACGCAACAATATTGACATTTCTCATCTTACATATTCCTTTTTCAAAATTAATTTAAGCAATAAAAAATTGTTTTACAATTAAATGTAATAAACCATTTTATGAACTTTAGAAATAAGTATTGCTAAATTTTCCGTATTGACTTTCACATATCATACAATCTGAAAGGTTCGTTCTTCTATCAATGTGTTCATATAACATATTTATAAATCATTAATAAATTCATTTACTGTACAAAACCTGTAGTAAAAAAGAAATAGCGAAACCAATGTATAAAAGTGGTTCATAATTATTCTTCTTCTAAAATTTGATTCGGACAAAAATGCGCTGATATGAAAAGAAAATAGTGAATGCATCAAATTAGAAATAATCAAAATGTTGAACTGTTATCTTTTTTAACAACATATGTATCAAAAAAGCGTCTCAAATCACACTTCATAAGTTCTACGTTCAACACCACGAATTTTTGCGTCATTAGAGCATACCAGCTAGATTTTTAACTCTAGACATCATTGTCCTCTGTTTACCCAATCATCATCAGCCAGCTGAAGTGGATATAAGCAATTATAGGCAACCATACGGCCTTCAACAATGAGACAAACACATACCGTTTAGTCGGCTTTAAAAAGCCCCGACATGAAAAATATGAAACAATTAAAACGAAAAAACCAACGACCTACATGTAATTTATAACAACAATTTGACAGATATGAACCTACGACAACCACTGAACTACAGCTCCTGGCATGGGACAGGCACATGCAGAATGCTGCGGGGTTAAAAATGTTTGTGAGCACTAAACCCTCCCCGTAACATAAAACAGTGGTGTAACAGCACAACATAAGAACAAACTGTAAAAATAAGTAGCAATTGGCTTAACTTAAAAAATTAGAACGTTGCACAATAACAGCTAACATAAAACAATAGAAACACAGTACTTGCAGATACTGAAAGTCGGTAATTACTGGATATACTATAGAACCGTATGAGGGTTGGTGCATTATGAATAGCAGGTGATTATTTTGCTCATGACAAACTTGGTCTCTCTTCGTTTCGTTTGAATTTTGTGCAATTTGATATTTTGCGTTAAATCTTTTTTCTTTGACTTGCAGTATTTTAACACGACACTTGTATTAAAATTCATACAATGTTTCAATTTATATCTTACTTCCCTCTAACTATAAACAAAGGAAGCTCAATATGTGTCCCCATTGTTTCGGAGTTTGACAGGTTTACTTTCTTATTTTAATACAACTTATTTCTCTCTACTGCAGACATCGCGCATAAAAGAAAACTGCTTTTATTAAATAACAATTTATGTTCTTTAAATCATTATATCTCAATTACAACTTAACAATTCGTTTTGCTTCACACAGTGTGCTTTGAATATTGCAACATAGATTATGAATCTACATTGCATGACTTCATTTGGCAAGTTGGAATGTCATGTAATCTTATGTTATATGTTTCGTATTTAATATAATGTGCTTTGATTCAACTTAAATTATAAAATAGTATTACGCAATACCCTACATGAATTTTATTCAAGTAAATTAAATTGAACTGGTTTTAAATTCAAGCTTAATTTTATAATTTCAATTTTACAAGGCATCATGTCTTGTGCAATATTGGATTAAATTTTCTCCGCGATTTGAAATTTATCTTAAAAACCCAAAAGCGATACAAAGCCCTTTGAATGAGAAAATGGTTGATAATTTTAATTATAAAATACTGTCTGTATTTTCATGCTTCAATATAGAATTTCATTTGGTTGCATGGTAATTTGATGTAAAAGTCTTATTAATTTTCTATCATATTTCGGATTTAAAATCGACATTGAGGTTTGTATGGAAGCCGGTTAGTGTCAGGGAGTAGTTTTATTTTTTAGTCGTAATAACGACTTAACCAACTCGTTATAACGACTAAGTAACTCATTATAACGACTTAGCTTAACTAACTCTTTATAACAACTTAGCTAACTCGTTAAAACAACTAAGCTAACTCCTTATAACGACTTAGTTACTCGTTATAACATCTTAGCTAATTCGTTATAACTACTTAAATAACTCGTTATGATAAATTAGCTAACTCGTTATAACGACTTAGCTAACTCGTTTTAACGACTTAGCTACTTTCCCAGTTCCAGGACTTAACTATATACCCCTAATATCATGTTCTTGACTTATTTTCGATTGTCTTCTATTTATAGATTTCTAAATTTCGACTATAATTGCACATTAATTAGAAAAAGAAGTTGAAAGATGTACAACTGGAAAAAGGAAATTGAAGATGAAATACATTTTATACTTAAATGTCCTAAATACATCGAAGATGGCAAGCATTTTATAGATAATTTAGAACTTCATAAGGGTGTCAAATTTAAAGACATTTACTGATAAATCTAAATTGTTTCATTTGTCTTGATGAATTGTTCAAAAAGCCTATTTTTGGTTTGCTTAGTTTTGAGTAGTGGATTAAGGACTTTAAAAATAGAGGGGTCGTGTTAATAAGGGGAGAAAGAAAAATCCAAACCTTATAATAAAATATACTATTTTTTAAGAATAAGGAGATAATCAGTAAAGTTCAACGGGTCAGCAAAATAACCCAAAGGATTAGCATGCATAGGTATCTATTGACTTTTTGCATGTACCCTACATTGGATGACGAATTTTACATCCCCTTTCTTAGCGGACGCGATTGCGTATTTATATAACCCACACAATCAGAAAATATATTTGGAACATATTTTGTGCGTTTGATAACATTCTTTGTTTTGAGTACTGAATTTTGATCATACCCGGAAAATTGTTTCTCTAATTATAGGTAGTCAACAACATTTTGTGTAAATATAAGATGCACGTATTTCTAAAATGCAATCATGTTCAATGTAATCCATGATAGGTTGTTCAGTTCATCATAAAATCACCTATATAATTCAAACCCATTCTCTGTTATTTCATGGTTGCCACTAGACACGTTTATAACACCAATTCAGAAAATTATGCCATGTATGAAACGTAACTAGTCTTCATTTGCCTTACAGTAACTATGTCAATTAATGTCTGGCTTGTTTAAAAGGAACATAAACTATGGTGCAAAAGTTTGAACTACTAACACTAGAAGCGATGGATATTAAATCAAATGTGGAAAAATGTTATTTAGTAAGTAAACGTTGATGATGTGATGCCCTTAGTAGATGAGATGTTTATTTTCTAGATGAGAATATCCTTTATCTAAAATTGTATTTGAAAATTTTTCAAAGGAAATGATCATTCTGTACACTTTTATGTCTTTCCAACTTTCCTTGGGAAGACCTTTTGATTTTTTGTCTTCCGCCACTTTCATTTCCGAAATTTCACTTTTGTTTTGCAACATGTCGATAGGATTTTTGGCATATGAAATCAAACAATTATTGCGATTTGAAACTCATTCGTTTTAACCGAAAACGGTTGCATATATAGGAGTTTTCTCCCCGTATAATATTTCTCTTGTTATCGCTTCTGTTCAGGTATCCAAAAATATAATCCTTCCACGTTTTTTTTCAAAATGTTCGTTAATTCCTCAGAATGATCTGTTCAATTGAAACGAGGCGATCCGGTTACATTCAATATGAGTTATTTCACTTGTTTTGTTCAGAGACATATGTCTCTGTTTTGTTCAATATGAATAGTATGTCGGTGTAACTCATCAACCTTAAGTCAAGGATACCTATATTCTTCGGAGGTCCTTGAGCCATAATCAAGAAATTAAGTGTAAGGTCAAAGGTAAAAGTCATGTTTTAAATTTTGAACTTTGCTTATTCATTGCGACTCCTCAGAAATCTTAAACGTTAGCGACATAATGTTTTTGTCAAATTAAAAGTTACAACTTGACGCAAAACCAATATTGGATCGAAGAGGTCTGGTGTCTTTTTCATTGCAGTTTTCTCCCAATAAATATTCAAAATAAGCTGTTTAGTAAGATAACTTCTTAATCATACATATGAAATAATGTAAATCGGAAGTAGCAAATTTTGCCATAACTTTAAAAATGATATTATACATACAATCTTTTCAGGAACAGTGTAGAGTAAATATCATATGAACCGGAAGTTACATTTTGTAAACCGGAAGTAGCAAATAATCCCCATTATTTCAAGTAAAAGTATATAGAAACGGATTATTACTTGAATAAGTATAATATAAGTTATCAGATGATACAGGTTATGGCATTTTGTCAACCAGAAGTAGTGAATGTTCTCATTTATTTCAAAGGGGAATACATCGAAATCAAATATTTTTGGAATCACTAAAACGTTAGCTATCAGCTGAATACATAATAATATCCATTATATCAAGAAAAAGTATGAAGAAAGCATATTTTTTCAAATAAGTGCAATGAAAGCTACCAAAACGACACCATATACGAATTTTTAAAACCAGAAGTAGCTGTTTATCTTATTAATTTCATCTAAACAAAAGTTCAAATTATACATGTTTGGAATCTGTGCAAGATGAACTATCTTCTGGCATCGTTTTTTATTTTAAAACGAAGCTTATTTTTGAAATTAAAAAAAAATGTGCATATCTCTACAAGGGTTCAGATTTGGTTTTTTATTATGTTAGCATCTCTTTTTATATTTTATGGTACGCTGGTTTACTTTTTAAAACAAATTAATATTAAATCAACTCTCGGCTGTGCATTTGTACTTGTATTATTTGAAAATAACAGAATTATATTCCAGTTTCTGCCTGCATTTAGCCGTGTAGGTTAAACGCCAGCATAATACTCATGTGGTTTATTACAAAAACGTCTTTCATTGGAGAGGGTTGAGATCTCAAAAAACATGTTTAACCCCGCCGCATATTTGCGCCTGTCCCAAGTCAGGAGCCTCTGGCCTTTGTTAGTCTTGTATCATTTTTAGTTTTAGTTTCTTGTGTATAATTTGGAGTTTAGTATGACGTCCATTATCATTGAACTAGTATACATATTTGTTTAGGGGCCAGCTGAAGGACGCCTCCGGGTGCGGGAGTTTCTCGCTGCATTGAAGACCCATTAGTGGCCTTCGGCTGTTGTCTGCTCGATGGTCGGGTTGTTGTCTCTTTGACACATTCCCCATTTCCATTCTCAATTTAATTTCATACCGATTAATCTATTTCAGTCTATTCATAATTTATAAAATACTTGATCTTGCAATAATGACATTGCTCTGTATTTAAAATATAAATGTCAGGCCGTCTGAAACGGCACGTTAGATATAACTGATAGTAACATTAAACTAACCTGTAGTTGTTCACTTCTACGTCATTTAGTCTCTGGTAGAGAGTTGTCTCATTGGCAAGCATACCACATCTTCTTATTCTTATATGAATCCCTTAAAGAATTGTTTCCTAGAGTTTGATAAATCGGAAAACTCCGGCATAATCTTTATGAGGTATGCTCAAAACAAAATGTATAGAGAGCGTCAATAACAAAGGAGTTTCCGTAAAAATACATGAGACATAAAATCACTATCACTACGCTAAGAAGAAACAAAGGTCCCGTTAAACGAATGTACCGTTTATGAAACTGTCTCTTTATTGACAGGACCAGTAAAGCATTAGCAAATTAACACTGAATATACAACTCAATCATGAAAATTTTATATCAGCACAAGTGTACTTTGAGATTATCTGCAGTACTGCTGGTAAAATTCATTGTGGGAACTAGGCGTTGATGGTTCAAATATTGAAAATCACCCACATGACGTCATTTTATTGACGTCATGGTCAACATCATTTATCAAGTAAGTCATTATGACGTCTTTTTGTTTTCGGTGTATTTTTTTTCTTCTTGTTTTCGGTGTACTATTTTTTAGTAAACCTTATTAAATATATCAGCCTTTGAAAGTTAGCAACTGTAAAAGCAGAAAATATATTTAGTAAAAAAACAAGGAGGAGTATGTAAAGGATCTTTAACAAATACTAGAAAATTGGAGAAGGATAAAAAGTCACATAATAAAACAATTGTTGACTTTTGATTTCAGTTGACACAATGATATATCAACCCCCGAGATATGACATCCACCCTCGGCCGTTGGCCTCGGGGAATATCCTATCTCTGGGGTTGATAAATAATTGTATCAAACTCATCAAAAGTCAATAATTGTATAATATCTTAGACTTTTATTCAAACGTTCACATTGTCTAATCAATATTAGCACCAAACAGATATCTGCATGCGATAACATAAGATGAACTTCTTACCAATAACATAAGATGAACGGGATAGAGGATGCACCGCATGCAAAAATCTAGTCTTCTTTGTCGATTTGTGAAACAGAAAATAGTGATTCATGAGTACGAGCAATTAATATCTCTTAATAGCAACAAATGACGTTTTTATGAATTTGATTTGTTTTTGTTTTAAAAATTATTCTGCATTATAAAAAAAGATTAAAAGAGGAAATAGGAAATAGGATAGTAATAAGAAAAATAATAACGCGTATGTTTTTTGAGAAATAGTACAGGGTGCGATTTAACGCGTACATGCTTAGCTGTTATGAAAGTCTGGAGAAGGAACACGACGCAAACGGATCAGACTGAGAAATTGTCATATATAAATCAAAATTTAACGTCGAATCCACAGTTTTCATGTCATAACTAAAGAGTCAGCTACACTTTTGACTTGTGAATTCTATAATGTTCGAATACCGGAATTGAATCGTAAATAAAACAACACATATATTTATTGTTTTTCCTATCATGATTTCCTTGATAGACAGTTGCTGCTCACAAGAAAGCTATTAAAAAAGAATTTCAAGTGGTGAAGTTGAAATCATTCCTTCGTAAATTTTACGGACGCCATCACGAGTTGGTTGACCGTTATGGAATATCCATTTCACAGATGACAACGGATGTGTTCCAATTGTCGTGACAACAATCCAGTCCCTATTTCTCCGAATGCGACCTACCGAATGAGACTTATCACCGGGTTTGTACTAACATGAGCAACACGACAAGTGCCACATGTGAAGCAGGATCTGCTTACCCTTCTGGAGCACCTGAGATCACCACCAGTTTTTGGTGGGGTTCGTGTTGCTCAGTCTTTAGTTTTCTATGTTGTGTTTTGTGTACTGTTATTTGTCTTTTTGTCTTTTTTTTTTAGCCATGTCGTTGTCCATATATTTTCGACTTATGAGTTTGAATATCCCTTCGGTATCTTTCGCCTCTCTTCTTCTATCCGTAAAGTCCATTTTAATTACATATTATCCGAATTTGAAGCGTAACGTTACGTAGATTACATAATGTTTAGTGGCCGTGTCTGAATGTGATTCGTGAAAGAAGAGAATGTCACAATTAGACAAGGAGACATACGTAGAAAGGCATATCATTTATACATTTACATGATTTGCTACAAATAAATTAAATTATATCGTTTATGCCTCTTTCTATTGTTTCTTAGGTGAGTAAATTATCTCACAAATAACCGATACACATTAAAAAAATATAAATATATGATGACGGAAAAAGATTAACTGTAATGAAAAATAGTGAATTGGTTTCGCAACTTATCTGAAAGTTGACGTCGTATATTAAACCACGTAGCACAGCAGTGTCAATTAAAGGTTATTTGCAAAACAATTAGCTAAAGCTTTCAATAAAATAAATTGTAACTGCCTAAAACTTACTCCCAGAAGAAACATCTATCATCATTAGCTAAGTCGTTATAACAAGTTAGCTAAGTCGTTATAACGACTTAAAAATAAAACTAAACCCGTAGTTTGCAATGGATTTGATAACAAATCGAAAAACAGGACACCTATCGCTTATTTTACAGAGAGTGATCTAACCAGTTCATGACCGTGCTGTAAATGCAACAGCAACTCTCGACGGGTCACACACCACCCAACAATCAATCGATCGTTGCATACTTAGGTGTACATTACGTTACACAACTATCAATCAGTCTAATATGCTACGACTTGTATGTTGTCTGCATGTGGATAGTCTAAAATATGACTTCGAGTCATAATAAATGTATGTTTTTGTGTCGAGCAGCTGATATTTTAACAATATAAACAACGAAAAATCTAATAATCGATTTATCGAATGTTTATGTGTGTTTTTCGTGAAAGAAGCAACATTAAACTATAGAAGGACTTGTTCGGGTTAAAATTATCAAAGTCAGATCAAATATCATGACATCGGTGATAAAGATAAGTCAGGGTAAAAGTTATTTAGGCGTGGTTTAGCATATTTGACGTCAAAAAGCCATGTTCTGTTTAAATTATCGGGCTTTACTGTATCTTAATATAGAGAAAGCTCAGTCGTAGGTCACAATGTGAATTCATGTTGACAAACGAATTGGGTTAAAATGTTGACATTGTGACATACGATTGATATTTAAAATCTGATTATTTTATGATTGATGAAAACCATATGTATGCTTGGTTATCTTCCCGGTAGTTAGATTGGCATCTTCTGCTATCACATTGTGACTTCGATTATAATTTCTGCTCTAACGTTACAATGCCTTCATAGTGAAGTTCGGAATGACAGGGACGGTGATATTGGAACAGGGAGAACGACATGCAATGTTAAACTAAAGTTCTTACTGCCCTTCTTTCTAGTATTATGATGAGTCATATTCAACCAGGGGTGTCATTCAGATGTTGATTTAAAAAAAAACAATTAAAGATCTACTTCAATATCTTCAATTACAATCTTTTCACAATTTTTTGCAATAATATTAAACTAGATTTTTCTACACTGTACACTACTAACTCCAATACTCAATTAAAAGATTGACTACATCGTCTCATCAAACGGTGCTTGTTCTACAAAATTGGGATCATATATGTAAATACAAATTGTGTGTCTTAGCTCATGAAAAATCTTTGTGAAGAACTGCTGTGATTCAAACAACAAATACATCAAAGATGATATCATAAAAATACTGGACTTTTTTTTTTATCAACAGCCTATTTTTGATTTTGGTGGTTAGATAGTTGTTGTTTACCTTGAAATAGTGGCACACTCTTCAATACTGATATTTCTAAAGAATAACTTTTAAATCGTTTCCAAGTACAACATTATGTGCGAGACACAGAGGGTATTCAAACTAAATATCTCCGATTCCAGTAATTTAAAAGTACTTAATGTTCATCTATCAAGTAAGTTTCCATACTTATGTGCTTTATTTGTTTTCGTTTGTTTTTGTTTTGTTGTTGTTTGTTTTATATATACACAAATGGAATATTAATAATAATAGTTTATATTATCATTAAGATATATTTTTCATGTAAGCGGCAGTGCTTACAAATAACATGACAAATCTTGGAGTCCAGTGAATGACCCAATTATTCACCGCCGGTGAATAACCTTTCAAAAATGTAACTTCGGCGTTTGTTCGGTACGATAAATTAGTTTGTCCATGTCAGTAGGGGGATATCCAAAACTGTCAACCATGTTTGCCTTGTTTTATTTCAAATCCATATCAGTTATCTCACATTTGTTTAGTCGACGAAATCTTATATGAATATCACTGTTTATATAAAGATTTCTTAAAATATTTCTCATGTTTCCGGCGATTGTTCGATTCTGATGCACATCTATATATACTGAAAGTTACCTGAAGAGAATCAATGCTATTTGAATTTTAATTAAAAAGTGATTCCAAGTTATAAGCAAGTAAACATAAATTTCGATCATTTTGAACACCAAATCTAGTTATCTATCAAATTATTACTGTACACACCCCCTTTTGCTTCAATAGCATTAAATAATAAGGTTATTTTTATTTATAAAACTATGTTTTCTGGATCGTTTGTTTTTTCGCAAAATTTATGATATTTTCCTGAAATGACATGGAACACGGTCAAGGAAACAAGTATATGTTTTACCAGTTACAATATTGATTTCAACATCTGTTACCCATACTTATATTTATAAGCATGGACGTTCCCTGTCCTTAATCTTTCTTCTCTGTTACGATACGCCTGTCGGTTGAAATTCGCAATGTAAGTTCTTTTAATTCATATGTGTTTGTCCAATATTTTCATTATAGTGTTTGAAATAGATTAAATGAATAAAACTGTAAAAAGACATGATATCATGGTAAACAATAGTCCTGTTGCATGTATAAACCACGATTTCGAAACTTTAGACAGTACGTTTTTTAATTACACAGAAAACTGGAGAAAGTAATACTTTCGGCAAAAAAATTTGGAGGTTCTCCTGACATATTAAAAGAACTAGATAATTAGATATACTTTCCAACCTTTCTTTGTCTTGCCAGTTTTAGGATGTAACACGGGTTTGATAATGTCGAGCTCCATATATTTCAGTTTCAAATATAAAGTCCGTTTAATAATTGCATATTTTTATTTCCTTTTCTTGCTCTGCTTCTTGCTTATCACTCCATACAAGACATTGTTCTCTTGCACTTGCATTAAAATATGCGATTATTTAAGATAATACAATTCAACGAAGGATCCTGGTTTGGGTCAAACACATAAACCGTTTGACAAGGTTAAACCTTTTTCTGAGCGTTCATCTCTTTTATAACTTAATACAGTGGTGTAACAGCATAACATTATAATAAACTGTAAAAATCGGTTGCAAAAGACTTGTACTAAGCACCCCAAAAATTCTAATTTATTAATTTATCAAGGGGGAATTTAAGAAAAATATGTTAAAATTTATAAATCATGTCGGTACCGAAGCACTGACTTCTGAGCTGATGATAACCCCTATTTATAAATTTCGTGCATTCGAAGAGCTTATCTTCATCGGGAACGTTCAAACTAAAACATTTGAAAACTACGTACACATGTTAGAAGCGTTATGTCCAAAAGTGTTTCAAAACAAAAAAATGCGAAATTCATCCAAGGTCAGCTTTGCCTGAGGGAGTTGGAATCTATATTTTTAGTAATTTCTGAATTCATCAAGGGGGAATTTCAGAAAAAAGTGTAATTATTCATAAATCTTGTCAGTAACGAAGCACTGACTAATGAGGCAATGATACACTTTGAGACTAACAGTCCACCAGAAGTGGTATTGACCCCGTGTCCGTAAATGACAAAAAAAAAAAAAACACCTCGTAAATTACGTGCGTCCGAAGCGCCTGTCTAGATTTACTTTCATGTGGAACACTCATACCAAAACACATGAAAGCCATCTGAAATGTATAATACGCAGACACGTTAGGAACAATAGGAATAACAAAACTCATCTGAGGTCAACTTTACACGTTAGGAACAATAGGACCTAAGAACAACCAAACTCATCTGAGGTCAACTTTGTCTGAAAGCTAGTTCAAAGCATATTTCATACTAATTGATAGACAGTATTTTCCTAGACAAAATAAAAGCAGATCACGTTTACCAGATCCTTAATGAACGCTGAAAAAACAGAAATGCGTCCTGAAGATAATATTCAACATTTAACTGGGAAAAATGATAACATATAGCAGTTTCTGTGTATTGTATAAGTTCACCATATAGATAACTATTACAATTTATTTCAGTAAAATGATGAACACGATATATCTCTTGGTAATTGTGGCTATCGTTGATGATATTGATAGTTTTTCAAGCCTTACTAACGAATCTAAAAAAAGATTTTGACGAATCCAGGAAAGCTCTTACTGCTTTAAAAACATACCTTGGTGGTACTGTTAATACTTTGGAAACCGATGTACAGAAAACTGTAGCTACTTTAAAGTCATATAAAAAATGTGGAAGGAAAAATTAAAACTCTAGACAATGATTTACAGTTGTTAGCAAATGATTTCAAGGGTAAGTTGTAAAAAAAGACAAAAGTTACAAAAACATTAAGACACATATTTGATGTCTTGTGTTGATCAACTTTAATGTGTTATTTTTCTATTTTAACATATGATGTGTTGTAATGTGTATAATTTAAGGTTAACATGTAACAATACTTCATTAATGGTAATTTGGGTAATTATTAGTTTGCTTATCTATAGTTTGAAGGAAAACTGAAATTTACTTTTTTTTCTGGATTGAGATGTTGTACAGTCTGTTCTGGGGATTGCACAAGGTCGTGTTTTCTTGAACAGTTAATAACGTTACTGTATAAAATCTTCTATGAAGAAGAGCAATCGATATAAGACCGGGTTGGAAATATTTTAAATCAGTAGAATGCGTACTTTGAGCTTGCTTTCAGTAACTGCGAGCATTCTTTGGTGTGCCATGATATTTATTTATTATTAGTTTGTTTGTAGTTTTGTTTTATACGCTTGTTGAAGAATCACGGGACGTATTAAGGTATAAAAATGTCCGTCCGTTCATTAGTATGTTCGTTAATCCGTCCGTCCGTCAATATTTTGTACGATAACTTAAATTGCTTTAACCAATTCTCATGTAATTTTAATACAACATTAGTATGCCTCATATCTTGACTTATATCTAGAAATTGACAATGAGGGTCGGTTGAAGACAAAACTTAACGACAAAATAGATTATTTCAGCTATCCAATTGTGAACTTTCCATTTCTATGTAGCAACATTCCAGCAGCGCATGCATACGGAGTATATATCTCCCAATTGATACAATATTCCCGGGCTTGTATTTCATATCATGATTTCCTTGATAGAAGCTTGCTGCTCACAAGGAAGCTATTAAACCAGAGTTCCAAATGGTGAAGTTGAAATCATCCCTTCGTAAATTTTACGGACGCCATCACGAGTTGGTTGACCGTTATGGAATAACCGTTTCACAGATGGTATTGGATATGTTCCTTATTTCATAATTACAATCCACTTCCTTTTTCACCACGAATGTGACCTACCGAATTAGACTATTTACCGGATTTGTAATTACATGAGCAACACGACAGGTGCCACATGTGGAGCAGGATCCGCTTACCCTTCCGGAGCACATGAGATCACCCCCAGTTTTTGGTGGGGTTCGTGTTGCTTAGTCTTCAGTTTCCTATGTTTAGTCTTGTGTACTGTTATTTGTCTGTTTGTCTTTTTATTTTTTAGCCATGGCGTTGTCAGTTTATTTTCGATCTATGAGTTTGACTGTCCCTCTGGTATCTTTCGCCCCTCTTTTACTTGTTTCAAAGCAAAATCTGTGTAGTTTTTGGTTAGAAAATTACAGTTTTATATAAAAATAAGAAATTGTAGTATGATTGCCACTGAGACAACTATCCATCAGAGACCAAATATGAGACGTATATATAAGCAACTATGTCAGCGTACGGCCTGCATCAATGAGAAAAAAACCTATACCGTATACTAAGCTTTAAAAGTGCCCGAAAAGACAAAATGTAAAAATAAATACAACCGCAACGGCAACCACTGAATTAAAGGCTTCTGACTTGGGACATGCACACACAGAATTTGGCGAGGTGAATCAACCTTTTCCTAATCTGGGACAGCGGTGTAACAGCAAAACCTTAGAACAATTTATAAAAAACAGTTGAAAAAGGCTTGACTCATCGATGTATCAGATCGACACAAAGCACAAAAAAATACCCAACAAACAAAAGACTAAATACACTAAGTACCGACCCAAGAGTACTCGCTGTTATTGATATCTAGTTCAAAGCCAATTATAACTAATAAAATAAGTCATGTTTACCAGACTAAACTCAATCAATACACATCCAATAGTTTTAAAATAATTACGTTATAAACTGTGTGACAATAACATACGCTTGTGCTATGCCAAACTATAAGTCCCTGCTTTTTACCTCTCTTTCTAAGAGAGAGAGAGAGAGAGAGAGAGAGAGAGAGAGAGAGAGAGAGAGAGAGAGAGAGAGGGGGGGGGATAAAATTGAAACAATTGTATTATTTACCTTAAAAATGTGAATTCGCAAGTAAGGTAAAAGGCACTAACATACATTAATCAATCTTTTATCTATTAATATATTTATCTAGGCCATGTGAAAATTTTAACAAATCTACGGCTTGTATGAACTATTTTGATTCTAATAGGACAAATACGGTAATTTTAAAATACTGTACAGAAGATAAAATTACCCTGAGTGTGGTTGTTCTATTGCGCCCTATAAGATAAAACTTTCTTATATAACACATACAAACATTAATTTAATCCTTATTACTCTCAACCCTAAAATTTACAATTTCTAATTAACAATTTTTCGTTTGTTCAATGGCTTTACATGGGAGGTAAGCGGAAACAAACATAAATATGTACATCTGTGAGTCTTCGCAAAACATAGATATATCGAGAACTTTATCATGCTAATGTTTATAAAGCGAATGCAGCACTTCATATTTGAATTATGATTTTAATATTGATACTTATCAATGAAGAATAGTGTTTTTTTTTAAATCATTTTACTTTTTGGGGTATTTTTTTCCTTTTTTATAGGATAACTTCAACATACCTTGATTTGAATGCAAATCAATAATAAACAAAAAACTAAATGAAATGAGACATTCACAAAAACGTACATGACGAAACTAGGAGAAGAGTGGACTCGCCGACCTTTAATTCCGTTTCGTAGCGAGTACCAAACAAACTTTATTTTCTGAAATCTAGTAATTCAAATGTGACGCTTTATGTTCAGTTTTTAAGTCCCAACAGTTGTCTCTGATTTCGATAGAATAGTGTCATGCTAAACATAGCGGCAGGGTACCAGTAAACTTTATTTGTACAATATACACATTAAAACCAAAACTTATTAGTATACTTGTTATTCGTACAATAGTTGAATAATTGCAGGATAAAAAGCTTTAGCATGTAACAGACAAAATTTCTTATGTTACTTTAAAGCAAGACAATGGCAGAAATACAATGGGCATTGCTATTTTTTTGGACTTGAGAAACTTGACTGGTTTACATCAGAGGTAACCTAAGAATAAACATAATCCTAATATTTGTTTTGCTTACTCATGCATGTTATATACAGCAAGTCAAAATGTATAGCCGTATGAATTGTAGGTTTGATTTTTTCCATTATTTTGTTTTGTGCTTCGTTGAATTATTTTTTTCTCTCTCATAATGAACTTCTATATGAAAAAGGCATTTCAAATGAACTATATGATAATATTACCTTTTCTGACCTTTTTGAATAAAAGAAAGAAAAGAAAACGAGCTCTCAAAACCACATATTAAAGAAGGACATACAATATCATAAACCAAATTAAAAAAAACAAAAAAAACAAACAGCGGCCAACACTACATTATACAGAAAACTAAGGATTGAGAAACATAAAAACCCAGGATTATCTACGGTACCCAAGAAAGCCTTGAATAAGCAGTTTCTCCTCAACAAACGGCTGGCTGGGTTCAAAAAAGAGTAAATAATTCAATTTGTAAATCACTTTCTTGTTGATCAGACACTTAATTTGTTGAAATCTTTCATGTGTTGTTTCATTGTTTTTGTCAGTGGTATTAACTAAAATAAACAGACAACATCAGAAAAGTTTGTTTCGTCTAAACTTCAATCTGCCTAAAAAAAAGTACTTAATGTACCTGTGGTTTCAATTTAAAAAAATTGTTCGATTGTAATACTAGACATACTGAAATAATGTCGTCCCAAATATTAAGGTTTCCACACATATTACCATGTAGCGGGATTAAATTAGTTAAATACGCCTGGAAAAAGTTTCGCAACTAGCTCTGATTTTTCCACATTCCAAAATATTATAACATATTAAATTAGTTATGGTCCTAAAAGGATACAAATAAGGCCATTGGCAATGTTTAACTTTTGATGCTCAAAGACAGAAAAGTTCAATAGTAATAATAAAACACAAATACGTGACTCAGTGTTTACAATTTACAAGATAATATTCATTACCGAGTGAAACCACCGTTCACACGAATTACCATGATAATATAGGCCTCTTCTAGTTCTATGGAGAAAATATCGAATTCGTTGTTTTAGTGGTCTTTGCCAATCCTGTTGAAAAGCTTGAGATAAATTATCCATTGAGCATATCTGGGACATGATTGGTCGGTGTATACCTCAAAAAGTATCGCCAGTTCGGAATCACGATGATTTTTCTTAATCACTAGAAATGACAAAAACTATCACAACAACAAATTTAATTTTTGATCACTGGAATGATAAAATGGCAAGCATCGATGATTCGTGTGAACGTTGGTTTAACTTTGTTTTAAACATTGTCGTATTTATTGTAAACACTAACGCATTTCTCGTTTTCCAAAAAAAGAATATTGCTATTGAACTTTTCTTCTCATAAGCATTTTTTATTGAATGTATGCCTGTGGTTCTTAAAATACAAAATTGCAAGATTATATATAAAAAAATGTATAACATTTTATATTTTTTTAGAATATTTGGTTTGTGTGATAAACCAACTTGGAGCGATATTTTTTCCAGGTGTATATGTATATCAAAACCTCTTCTGTATCAAAGGTACATAGAAATCCGATTAACGCAATTTGTCCGTTAAAAAAACAGTCAACTCATTAATATTGGTATTACAGACGAGAATACAAAAGCTATAAACATGATAAATGAAACAATACTAAACTAATATAGTCTGAGAGGATGCTTTCGCAGAATACGCCAAAATCACTGTTTGTTTATATACTGTTAGCTTAATAGAAATATAGACAAAAACAACTCAATCAACGTCCTTAAGCATAAATATATATGTAATGTAATCCTATATTATTTTCATGCACAATAAATCAAAAATATTTAATCTTCACTTGTACATGTTGTATCCAAGAACTACAATATTGCCATCTTTTTCCACAATAATTCGCAGTGGTTAATATAATGATATACCAAGCATGAAGTTATCTCAATTTGAAATTGCCTTTTGAAACTTTTGTGCAGTATAATAAAGGCAACAGTAGTATACCCTGTTCAAAAGTCATAAATAGATTGAGAGAAAACAAATCCGGGTTACAAACTAAAACCGAGGGAAACACATCAACTATAAGAGGAAAACAACGGAACAACGGAAACACTGAAGTGCAACAAAAACAAACGCCAACATACATAGAAACGAACTGTTTGATAACAACTGCCATATTCCTGACTTTTCACATGACATTTTAAGAAAAAATGGTGGGTTGAACCTGGTTTTATGGCTAACCAAACCTCCCACTCATATGGCAATGTTAAAAAATATCGCTAAAATGACAACACTACGTGACAGAAATACAGCACAAACAAACGCAAGAACACTCAGCACAAAGAAACGCACAAATAAATAATATAATAGTCGTTACAACATTTAAACCGCAGAATAACAAGGAACATCTTCCATTAACGACAGCACAGGACATCACAAACAGTGACGATTTTTGTAACGAATAAATAATCTTGAAATTCATACAATTATTTTTACAATACTAGTCGAAACAATTGCATAATATCGCTTTGTATTATTGACCATTGTAGCGTATTAAAAGGATATAAATGTAGCCCGAAAATGTGATACTTTGCTGCGCACGTCCCAATGTTAAAAGAACTAAGAACAAAACTTGCAACTTAATATTTGATTACAATGATTTTTTTTTCACAATGAACGATTTTATCAAATAAGCTTGAATGTTTTTATATCACAGAAAATGTCCTGTACTGGATAGGAATGACGGATCTTAATGTGGGGCCGTTTCGCTGGAGTTATGACCATTCCCTCATGACATACAAAAACTTTTATCCATCAAGTGGCTGGGGATCAAAAGGCTCAAGTAATAACTGTGACGCGTTGGACAACGGTACTACTAAAGCACAATACTACATATGTGAGAGTAATGTTAGTAAGTTATGATTTACATCTATTTCATTAAATCTGTACGAACAAATATTTTAATATGCAAAGCACAAGACATCTGTTATTGCCTTCCATATACACAGTAAACAGTTCAACACAACATGCACTTTGTCAAATAAAATGTTAGAATACGTTATTTAAATTCAGAAAGAACGCTTTCTTATGAAAATTACATAATATTTTTATTTCAAAGGGTTTGCTGTATTTTGTTTTCAATATGAACTAAATAAGAAAATTATGATCGAAAAAATTTTTTTTTGCCTTTTATAGGTTTCTAGTTCAGATGGAAATACTCCAAACTCACGCAAAAGAAACATTCATAGTAAAATAAAGACTTTCTTTTGAGTTTTTTTTAAATTATGACCAAAAGTATCTAACATCAATATGAAATAGTCACGATCAGTTCATCACTGAGTATTCCCTCATAGATATGATTGCCAATGACACCACTACATGTGTCCACCAGAGACATCAAAGACCAGGATGAGGATGTAAACAACTCTTTGTCACCTTACGGCCTTCAGCAATGAGCAAATCCATACCGTATAGTAGGTATGAGATATTTACCACTTGCAGTGTGAACAGCCTTTGGTTCACAATTGAAAAATCCACTGTATTGCAATAACAATCCGAAACGCAGACAAAAGTCTTCTGTACATGATAGTAAAACAATTTTTTTAATACCAACAGGGATTACATACTATTGTATCTGTTGTACTGATAGCCACTAATAGGGTATGTTAACGACAAGTGGCAAATATCTCATGAATATTTAGATCTAGAAAGAAATGTTTCGTAATAAATTAAATCAATCGGGTAGATTATTGTATATAAAGTTACCCGGGATGAATGAAGGTTCCTTAAAGTTCTTATTTCATGGCACTCTTCCTAAACGAGGCATCGGATGTACATTGTAACGTCCTCATTCCGACCGGACATGACAGTGTATTTATACAAACCGCAAAGGGAGTCTGTTTCTTTCGAGTTGATGCTTTAGTTATTTTTGTCTTCTTTAAACTTCTATAATAGCATTAGTGGCCTCTTAAATTTTGATGTAGGTTCTTTAGGTTATTAGACATTTTTATTCGTAAGTTGTCATTAAAAATTTTCATTCACTATTTATCTCATTTATTGGCTCATCTGGTATGCTCTAGCCATCACTTGGACTCCAACTGTTTATCCATGTGTTAATGCTTTACAGTTTGATAAACTATTTGAAACCACTGAAGGAAATTGAACGAATCTTTACAAGGATGATGTACAAAGACTGCTCATTTCATTCTGATCTGCCAAAAATATGGCCGCCAACGCAGAACATAGTCTAACATTAGACCCTTCAAAAAACTCACAAAAAGATCTTCTGGTATGAAACCATTAGGTCAATTGTGACTAATCTTTGGTGGAATGGTCCTTATTTGGTCCTCTTTAAGAAATATATATGATGACCTGACTCGCTAGGGCCAAACATAGTTTAACGTAGGAAATTATTGGAAAATCACATATATTCTAATTTTTGAAACCAATTTGGCAACAAAATATAAATTTACATTAAAAGGGGTGATGTTTTGAAATTCTAAAGCTAAGAGAAGAGTGTTTCTATTACCGTGTCTTAACTAGTTAGTCTGCTTTATAAAACTTGACGCAAACTATGTTATCATGATGATTGATGTTTCTACCATGTCTACTGGGAGTTCGTTTTAAGCTGTCACAGTTTATTTTATTGAACGCTGTGGCTAATTGTTTTACAAATAACCTTCAATTGACATTGTTGTGCTACAAGGTTTAATATATGACGTCAAATTGCAGATAATGTGCAAAACAATTAAAAATTTTTCATTACAGTTAATATTTATACGTCATCATATATTTTTTTTATTTGAATGCGAATCGGTTATTTGTGAGATCATTTGCTTACCTCAGAAACAATGGTAAGAAGAATAAACAATATAATCTAATTTTATTTGTAGCAAATCATGTAAATGTATAAATGATATTCCTTTCTACGAATGTATTCATTGTCTAATTGTGGCAATCTCTTCTTTCGTGAATTTAATACAGACACGGACACCAAACATTATTTAATATACGTTTCTTTTACGCTTCTAATTCTGTTAATATCTCATTAAAATGGACTTGAGGTATGTATTGTTTTATTTTCGATTCAATTACTGTATTCGATAAAATTGAGAATGGAAATGGGGAATATTTCAAAGAGACAACAACACGACCAAAGAGCAGACAACAGCCTAGGCCACCAATGGGTCTTCACGCAGCGAGAAAAATCCCGCACCCGGAGGTGGTCCTCAGCTGGCCCCTAAATATAATTGTGTACTAGTTCAGTGAAAATGGACGTCACACTAAACTCCAAAACATATAAACGAACTAAAATTTAAAAACATGCATGACTAATAAAGGCTAGAGGCTCCTGACTTATGACAGGCGCAAAAATGCGGCGGGGTTAAACATGTTTTGTGAGATCTCAACCCTCCCCCTATACCTCTAGCCAATGTAAAATAAAGAAACACATAGCAATACGCACAATAAAACTCAGTTTAAAAGAAGTCCGAGTCCGATGTCAGAAAAGGTAACAAAAAAAAACTAAGCAAGACAATGATACATAAATGAACAAAGGACTACTAGCAGTTACTGACATGCCAAATCCAGACCTCAATTAAACTGATTGAAAGATTATGTCTTCATCATATGAAAATCAAGTACAGGGGTTTAGTATCACACCATCATAAAATATATGAGAAGAACATAACCCGTATCATGCCAACAACTGGTTTTAGAATAAATGTGTTTATTTCCGATACAAAGACCCTATGAGTGAATCAATATTAATACCAAAATCTGCAATCCTTAATGACTTGACAACAGTATCGTAACAATATCCTTCCCGAATAAGTCTGTTTAAAGGTTTGGTTAGCTTTTGAGGTGAATGCCGACATTTTTGTGCTTTGTAAAGAATATTACCATAAAATATTGGATGTGAAATAATTCGAACATATATAGAATTCACAAGTCAATAGTGTGGCTGACTATTATGAAAATTGTGGATTCGACGGTAAATTATAATTTATATTTGACAATTTTTCAGGCTAATCCATTTTCGTCGTGTGCCTTCTCCAGACTTTCGTAATAGCTAACTTAAAGTATGTACGCGCCAAAACGCATCCTTTATTATTTCTCAAAAACATACGCGTTTTTTTTTATTATTACTATCCTATTACCTCTGTTAATCTTTTTTTTCGAATGTAGAGTAATTTTTAAAACAAAAACAAATCCATAAAAACGTCATTTGTTGCTATTAGAGAGATAAATTGCGTATTGCTTTTAGAGATATTAATTGCTCATAACTCATGATTCACTACTTTCTAACTCACAAAGCGATAAGAAGACTAGATTTTGGCACGAGGTGAATGCTCTATCTATGGATTACAGAAAACTGAAAGATAGGCAAACGACTGTCGTCAAAACACTGCAACGAAAGCTAAAGAGTGGAGATGAAGTTTATGTCATAGCTGATTGGTATATGTATTTTATTTAAACCTTGTGTATTGCCAAATTCTGAACCCGTCAGTGCAATTATTATCTGACGGAATGTGGAAGTTTGAAATGATAAAACTGATTTTCTGAACAAAGAATAGATAAAACTATGCATAGAATTAACACAGACCTTGAAAAATAAATTATGTTAAAGATAACGCAGGAAACTAATATTTCAAGCAACACGAACCCTATTAAAACTTAGAGTGAACAGGTTGAATATGCTCCTGGTAAACAGTTCATACAGTTAGAAATGCTACAAGAAGTTTCACTCCTTGTAATTATTGTTATCTTCCTACCAACTTCTATTTATCTGCCTCCTTTTCCAGATGCAAAACTCCATGCATATTAGAAAAGATATAGTTATAGTATTTATTAGCCCTATTAAACAATTGAGAATAAACTGTTTGGTGCAAATATTGGTAAGACAGCTTGAACGTCCGAATAAAAGTCTGAGATATTTGTATTTAAGTAATGGCTTACCTTATAAATAATTTTGACCTTGACATCAATAACATGACGTCATATGTGCGATTTCCAATATATTTTACTCGATGACATTCTGTAAGGGGTTCAGTTTAATGTTTCCATCAGAATCTTCAACCTTGATTATATCATACGTGCTGTTTCAGACGGCGTGACATTTATATTTTGCATACAGTACACTGTGAATATTTACAAGATCAGGTATTATAGAAATTATGAATACACTGAAATAAACGAATCGACGAGAAAACCGTGTGTTGCAGTAAACCACATGCATGGCTAATGGAAATCTAAGATTATTGCAGTTAGAAACTTGAATACCACTCCATAATTTTCAAATCATACAAGTACAAACGCACAGCCGACAGTTTAATTAATGTTTAGCTGTTTTAAACAGTAAAACGGGGTCACACTAAAATATAAAAAAGAGATGCTAATTTAATAAAAAAAAGAATTGTTCAAATTACAATTGAAGGTCTTTCCACCTCACATGTTGAAAATTAATGTTTGAACTTTTGTACAATTATTTATTTTCTTTTATTAAAAAAATAACTTTCGTTTTAAATCAAAAACGATACCAGAAGATATTATATCTTGCTCAGATTAAAAAATGTCTAGTTTATTCTTTTTTTCAGTTGAAATTAAATGACCAGGTACGTCCGGTTTCAAAAATTCGTATCGTGACGTATAATAGCTTGCATTACACTGATTTGAAAATATAGTTCTGTGTATTTTTGCTTGAAATAATTGAGTATGGTGTTTGCTGATAGCTTACTTTTCACGGTTTTCAAAACTATAAGAGTTCTATTCATTCCCTTATGAAATAAATGATAAAATTGACGACTATTGGCCTACAAAATGCCACGTCTAGTGTCATTTGATAATTTAATTTACACTGATACGAAAAGAACTAGCTACTACAAAACGTAACTTCCGTTTCATATGATAGTTTACTTCACACTTTGTTATAATAAAACACCCATGCAACCACGCATGCAACATGGGATGCGTGGTTGCATGGGTGTTTTATTATAACAAAATGTATGCAAGGACGGCTGTCCTACTGCACCTTACCGAGAATCGTTTTCTGCATTGAGAACGATCCGCATTTCCTGTTTGATGGGGTACAGTGTTAATTTATTGTTCCGGTGGACAAAGCTTTTAGCCTTGAGTTAAAAATACTTGGTGGCCTGATTTACTTTGAAAAATTCCACAAAACAATGTGACTCATTTATACATCATCAACACGGACAATTTCTCACTGCTATCTTAACCCCGCCTATCAACCCAAATGAATGTGGGCGGATCTCTTTTCAAGGTTTAAAACATGTGTAAACCTAAATATTCTTCAGCCACCCAATGTGAGCTCAACAAAGGCACGTATCTAAGAGAATCACCCAATGTGAACTCAAAAATGGCACGTCGTTTTTATAGAAATGCTAAAAAGCAAAAATTCCGATTCTACAATAAAAAAGAACGGAATGAATATAATATGCAGCAAAGCACTGCACATGCGAAAAAGCATGTAATTAATCTATCAAAACGCAGATTAATAAATCAGAAATATATCCTGTTGGCGAAAGGCTTGAAATTTATACCAACGCCATCAATCAAAAATGCAAAAATGGCTATACTAAAGGACTACAATGAATTTGCTAGAAAACTACGATGTCGGTATATATTTAGTCAAGAAAAAACCGACCTTCTTCCATTTCGTAGCAATACAGGATATAAACCTGCCTCTACGTGCCATACGTTGGACAATTATATAGATTTAACAAAGCTTGAATTGTCTTTTCTACCAATACAAAAAAATATAAAAAAACAATCTTACTAAGAGCGAAATAATAGCACTACGCAATTTGAAAAATGATGAAACAATAGTAATAAAAAAGGCAGATAAAAATTCAAATTGTGTTATTTTAGACAGGCTAGATTACATAACAGAAGTCACAAGACAAGTAAATACTCAACATTACTGCCGATTAGATTCATTTAACATGGCAGAACTGAAAATCCAGGTCATTGAGTATGTTATAATCAATTCACTATACGAACAAGGCATAATCGACAATATATCATTCAATTTTTTAACAAATGGTCAAATATTAAGAGATGCACGTTTAGGGAGAATTTATATTCTCCCGAAAATTCACCGTCTTGAAACGGAGACGTTCAAACAAATACAACATGATGGATTAAATGAATTCAATATAATTCCACCTGGCAGACCAATTATATCACATTGTGGTTCTGTAACTGAACTTATAGGTCATTACTTTGACTATTTTCTTATACCAATAGTTCAAAATAAGTCTACATATATAAAAGATACTACATCGTTCATTAATATCATTGAGAACTAAAAACCTATGGCAAATAGCATTTTGGTTTCGTATGATATAACACAGATGTTTACTAATATACCTCAAGAAGCTTTATTGAGTGCGGTTGAACGAGCCTATGACAGTTTTGACAAATCAAACTTCAAAGTCAATGCTCCGCCGGTCAATGTATTAATACATTTGTTGAGAATCATTTTAGAAAACAATGTATATGAATTTGATGGAAAAATTTATAAACAAATAATAGGTACGGCAATTGGTGCAGTTCCTTCACCGGAAATCTGTGACATACTTATGTTCGAAATAATGAATCAAATTATTTCTGCATTTCAACATAAAAACAAAATATTCTATCATGGCAGATATAGGGACGATGGATTCATAATATATGATGGGACATCAGATGAAATTATAGATTTGTTTCGTCTAGCAAATAATTATAACCCCTTATTAAAGTTCACCTTAATCTCAAACGATAAAATGTCGTTCTTAGATGTTGATGTAATCAAAGGTCAAAGATTTACAACACATGGCATTCTTGACCTTGAAATACATTTTAAAGAAACCAATTCTTATCTGTTTCTGCACAGAAATAGCTGTCACTCACAGCATGTATTCAGAGGATTTATTAAAGGTGAAGCAATACGGCAAATTAGAAACAAAGTGACCATAACAAATTAATAAACAATCTAACTAATTTCAAAGTGAAATTATTAGATAGGGGTTATGATAACATGGAAATAGATGATAGTATTACTGATGCTTTAGCAATTGAACATACTGAATTACTACAACAAAACAAATCAAAAGAAAAACAAATTATTCCATTAATTTTAATAACTAAATATGATCCATATATACGTAAAATAAAGAAACGTATTACATGTATGAAACACTGGCATTTATTACAGTTTGACGAAGATTGTGTACAAATATTCAATACAGCACCAATAGTTGCGTATAGCAAACACAAGAGTGTTGGAGATATACTTAGTAGATCAAAGTTAAAGACTTTAACATTAAAATGACAGTTGGACCCCTGATGATGGCAGATCTGTCATAATAACTAGATCTATTGAAGAAGAATTAGAATATAAATATATCAATATCTACATGAATAACTTTCATATTTGATTATATTCAAATAATGCATCTTAAAATGACCATCCCAAGCTTAACTGCCGAAACACTAAAGTAGTGTCGGGTCCTATCATGCAATATGGGATGCGTGGTTGCATGGGTGTTTTATTATAACAAAATGTATGGTTTTATGTATTAAGTATAACGTCCTTTTTAAAGTAATGGCAAAAATTTGCTTCAGGTTTACATTATGTCACTTTCACGTTTTTGATGTTATATGTCGTCCAACTTAGTCCAAAAGATCTAACGGTTATTTCATGTACCAGTATGAAGTTTTATAAAAGGTCAAAATCTAGAACACCAAATTGACATGTGCTATTGTTCTCAAATTCAAGGTTAAATATCTCAAATCAAAAGGTGCAAGTCTCTGATATGTATGACTAAAAAGTTAACTTACCAAACAGCTTATTTTGAATATTTAAAGGTAGAAACTGCTATGAAAAAGTCACCAGAGTATTTCGACCTAATGCATTGGATTTACGTCTAGTTGTAACTCACAATTTGATAAAACCATTATTACTGTTTCTGGGGAGTTGCAATAACAAGCAAAGTTCAAAATTTAGGACATGACATTCATCTTTCACCTTGAACTAAATTTCGTTTAAAAAGGGTGAGTTTCAAAAGCGCAATAAATGTATGATTTCATGTACCAAATATCTTATCGACATGTTGCAAAAGAAAAACGACATTTACGAAATCAAAAGGCCTTTCCATGAAAAGATGGAAAGACTTAATAATGTACATAATGTTCATTTTATATAAAATTTAATCAAAATACAATTGTAGATTATGGATATCCTCATATCAGAAAGAAACATCTCATCTACTAAGGGCATCACATCAAAGTTGATTTAATATAAATTTATTCCACATATTGATTAAATATCAATCACTTCCAGTGTTAGTATGTCAAACTTTTATAGCATGGTTTTTGTTCCTATTAAACAAGCGAGACATTAATTGACATAGTTACCGTAAGGCAAAAGGCGACTAATTACCTTTCAATCATGGCATAATTTTCTGAATTGGTGTTATAAATGTGTCTAGTGGCAACATGAAATAATTGTAAGTGCGTCTGAATTATATAGTTGGTTTCCTGATGAACTGAAAAACCGATCATGATTTACATTGCACATGATTGCATTTTCAGAAATACATGCATATTATATTTACATAGAATGTTGTCGACTCCCTCAGACAAAGTTGACCTTAGATTGATTTGGCTATTTTTTAGGTGTTTTTTTGGTCATATATCTCTTCAACTGTTTAGGTTCTTATATATATCCTTGGCTTTCAAATATTCGGCTTTGAGCGTTCCTGGTGAAGGCCTAAGTAAATCAAGAAAAGCGCTTCGGATGCATGAAATGAATAACGTGTTGTTTTCAATTTTTTTCAAGTCACAATTAATGTATAATGTTTTTCTTGTGTCGAGTAACTGGTATCATATAAACAACACACAGATGAGATGGTAATAGAGCAGATTTTGACCCCTAGAAAAATTCGCCTAGGTTGACAATGTTTTTCCGACCGGTTACAATCTGCTCTATTACAATGTAATCTCTGTGTGTTATTTAATTTATTATACTGACCGTTCTGTCAATATTGTCTTTTAAATTGATAACTGAAAAAAACTAACTATGACGATATGTGCATAACAACATTAAAGTTACAAAAACAACAAACGTGAATCAAGATGATCGATTTTTGATTGGTCTGCACGTGATGATTACATTAAAAAAAATATTTTCCGCTGAACCATGGGATAGAGTAAATTATCACCCACGTTTAAACCAAAAAAAATCTTGCATTTTGAAATGAAGTATAATTATTTTGGTTGAATGAGGTTTTATGCTAAATGTTCATTTATGTAAAATCTGGCTATTTGTATGTCTTATGAAAACCATATTTATTCTTGGTAATCCTTCCGGCAATTAGATTGACATTATACAATTATTGACTTTGATGAGCTTGATACAATGATTTATAAACCCCAGCGATATGATATTCACCGAGGCCAACGGCCGAGGTTGAATGTCATATTTCTGGGGTTGATAAATCATTGTAACAACTGAAATCAAAAGTCAACAATTGTTTTATTATATGACTTTTTATCCTTCTCCAATTTTCTAGTATTTGCTTAAGATACTTGATTTAAACTGCTCCCTGTTTTTATACTAAACATATCATCTGCTTTTGCAGTTGCTAATTGTCATAAGTTGAAATATTCAATAAAGTTTACCGAAAACAAGAAGAAGAGATCAAATACAACGAAAACAAGAAGAAAAAGAAATAAACGGGAATTTGCATGACATCATAAACCTAAGTCATTGACGTTGCCTTGGAATATCTATATTTAGGTTCACGGACGCTGTTCCAAATCTTATATTAACTTCTCGTGATTTTTGCCGCGGTGAATATAATGTTTTATCAAAAAGGATTCCCTTTGCTTTTAGTCAATGAGAAAACAGAAAATGTATAGTCATATAATGATTTCTGCTATCACATTGTGACGTCGCTGATAATTTCTGCTGTGACGTTACAATGCTCTCATGCGTAAAATTCGTAGTGACGGGGACAGTAATATTGGAACAGGTAGAACGATATGCAAAGTTCTTACTTTCATTCTTTCCAGTTTAAAAGTAGGTCTTAATAAAAATTGATGAGATATATTCAACCTGGAGTGACAATCAGATGTTGATTCTAAAATGAAAACATTTAAAGATCTACTCCAATATTATTATTTACACAGTGTGCTAGTGACCTAATACGATATATAGGTCGTCAGTAAATTCCATATGGGGTGAGAGCGAAGCTCCAACCCAATATGGACTTTACTGACCCCATATATATCGTTTTAAGTCACTAGCACACTGTGTAACGAATTTATCTTATCGACTATCTTTTAACATGTGGCATTTCGAATATTGCCCTATCAAAGTGATCAAGTCTCCAATATAAAGAATTGATCTATACAAAAACAAATGCCAACAATAATAACTTGTTAGCTTTAAATGTGTTTCCTGCATTTATTTCAATCGTTCATCATCGATGTCATCATCTGTTGTCCGGGCAAAACGTTCAGATTTTTCCTCAACGCCGTGGTGTTTTTATAAAGGGACGTGACACCACTACTAATCGTGTATAAAACTTACCCTTATTAAATATACACGGTATCCAAGTGGTCGCTATTAACCAATGATATACTTAGAAATGTATAGGAGGTATGATAACTAAAGTTACAATATTTACAATTTTGAAGTAATATTGAAACTTTTCATTTTTCTACGTTTTCCACTTCTATTTCCAATATGCTCTATTTATATATCGACTACATTATCTCATCAAACAGGGTTCTTTCTGCAAAATTGGGATTTGTAAATACAAATTGTGTGTCATAGTTCATGAAAAATCTTTAAGAACCATCGGGATTAAAAAAAAAACAAGTACACCAAAGATGATATCATAAAGATATTGGAATTTTTTTTATCAACATCATATATTTGAGTTTGATGGTTTGATATTTGTTGTTTACCTATATAGCTATATACTTGGCACATACTTCAATATTGACATTTCTTTACATTGTTTCCATGTACAGTCCTTGGATAGTGTAAACTTCCCACTAACACCATACACCATTACACCATTCACCATACACCATTACACCATACACCCTGTGCCATTACACCATACACGTTACATCTTTGCAGCACACACCTTACACATTACACCATAATCCAATTTAATTTCAAACAAAAGTGTGCGACTACAAAATTATTTATTTATTTAAAAAAAACGAATTTTGATCACAATATTGTAAATTAATGTATAAAATTAAAAATCAATATTTTGCATAGTTTTAAATATCGTACACCATTCATTCACACCATTCCCGATCGCACGTTACATCATTACACCATTCCTCTTATACCATACACCATAGCACCATACACCTTCTACCATTGCATCATATGCCATACACCATTACACCATACACCTTTTTTTGGGAAGTTTACACCATCCAAGGGCTGTACATCATTATGTGCTAGACATAAAGGGAAATAAAATTAAAATAAAATTTCATCGATTTTAGTTATGTCCTCAATGTGCCGCTATCAAGTAAGTTAGTTACCATATGTGTATGCTTTATTTATTTATCGTGTTTTGTTTGTTTTTTTTTTTTTTTTGTGTTTGTTTGTTTTATATATACACAAATGGAATATAATGCACTGTATCATACATTTATTATTGTGTAATCGGCAGTGGCGATGAATGACCTCGATTAATTTTGACGTCCAGTACATAATCCTATTATTCATCGCCTGTAAATTATCTTTCAAAAGTGTAACCCCAGTTATACTGATGTTCGGTATAATATCAGTTATGACCATAGGAGTCGGGGGATATTCAAAACTGTCAACCCTGTTAGCCTCGTTTTATTTAAAATCCATATAAAGTTATCTTACATTTTTTTTGCCGATGAAATTTTATATGAATATCACTGTAATATAATGTTTTTTTAAAAGATGTTTCCGAGGTTTCAAGCGATTGTTCGATTCTGTTGCACATCTATATATATTTAACGTTTCCTTATTAAATTCAATGATATTTGAATAAAGTTCGAAGTGATTCCAAGTTATAAGTAAGTAGCAAATGTTTTCATTTACCTTTAACACTAAATCTAGTTATCTGTCAAACAGTACCCTCCTCGATACCTACAATAGCATCAAATATTAGGTTATATTCATTTAGAAGCGGTAAAAATATGTAACAATGATCGTTTGTTTTCGTACAATTTATACTATAATTCCTGGATTTACATGGAACAGTCAAGGAAACAGATATATGTTTTACTAGTTGCGATATTGATGTCAGTATCTGTTACCTATACTTATATTTATAATCATTAAAATTCCTTGTTTTTATTCTTACTACTCTGCTTCTTTACGCCTGTCTGTTCCATAGTGTTCAAATAAATTAAATATATAAAACTGTAATAAACAGGATAAAATGGTAAGCAATAGTCCTGTTATAAAACCCCGATTTCGGAACTTCTGACTATACGTTTTTTAATAACACAGAAAGCATATATAAAAGACATAGTTCACTTGCGCATGCATTTATCATAAATGTTGATAATAAATAGAGAATAAAGACTATTCTGGAAAAAATCTAAAATGGACACGTATGTTCAACAATTGTAAGATTGCTTCATCTTTTTTCAGTATTTGTACCGACAATTCAAAATCGTTCATGAAATTTCCCATATAATCATATTTAGTAAATTACACATTGTGAATCACAACATATAGAATTCATTTTGAAAGCTGCCATTGGGATGAATATCTCATTGAAAGTTGATTTCCACTATTCATGCAAGTGTTACTGATTTTATTGTTGCTTTATAAAGTTTTAACAAATTGAAAAATGCATACGGTATATAGCATATTCTAAATCAATGAATGTTATATTCTATGTATTGTCAAATGACAATATATGTAGCGGATATCGATATGAAGTAGAAGTTTTGTGAAATTGAGTTTTCTTATCATCTCTGTTAAAATGAGTTTTCAAGCTAATAACATTGAACGAAAAACAAATGAAATATATCAAAGATCAACCAACGACAACACATGAATTATATACAGCACACTGGTTTGGGCCAAACACATAAACCGAAACATATTTCTGAGCGTTCATTCCTTCCATAACGAAATACAGTGGTGTAATAGCATAACATTATAACAAACTACAAATCGGCTGGAAAAGACTTGTTTTTGTTGCAGTTCTGTGTTTCTGCTGTTCCGTTGTTTTTCTCTTTTAGTTGATGTGTTTCCCTCGGTTTTGGTTTGTGACTTGGATTTGTCTTCGCTTAATCGATTTATGACTATTGAACAGCTGTATAATACTGTTGCATTTATTTGTACTTATTCTGAAACCTATACTCCTGAAAGCCAAGGGTAAACACATTTGAAGCTTTATTACTTAACTAACTTTTATAGCTTGGAATAAAATGAGAAAATACAGTAATCTCCATGTGTTGTATTATTCAACCAGTTCAGTTCATTTCAGTAAAATGATGAACATGATATATCTGTTGGTAATTGTGTTTATCCTTGATGATCTTAAACGTTTGCCATGCCTTACTAACAAATCCAAAAAAGATTTTGACGAATCCAGGAAATCTCTTATTGCTTTAAAAACATACCTTGATGGGACTGTTAATACTTTGAAAACCGATGTACAGAAAAC
The DNA here is from genome assembly GCF_021869535.1 of Mytilus californianus. Lineage (NCBI taxonomy): Eukaryota > Metazoa > Mollusca > Bivalvia > Mytilida > Mytilidae > Mytilus > Mytilus californianus. The sequence continues at coordinate 65,608,503 of NW_026262712.1, forward strand.
TGTAGTCACTTTAACAAGTCATATAAAAAATGTGGAGGGAAATATTTTAACTTTAGACAATGATTTACAGTTGTTAAAAAATGATTTCAAGGGTAAGTTGTAAACAGACAAACGTTACAAAGACATTAAAATGAATATTTGATGACTTGTGTTGATTAAAATTAATGTTTGTTTTCTTTTATATTTTAACATACTATGTGTTCTAGTGTGTATAATTTAAGTTTTACATGTAACAGTACTTCATTAATGGTAATTTGGGTAAATATTAGTGTGCTTATTTATAGTTTGAAGGAAAACTTAAATGATAATTTCTGGATTGAGATGTTGTACAGTTTGTTCTGGGCTTAGCACAAGGTCGTGTTTTCTTGAACAGTTAATGACGTTACTGTATAAAATCTTCTATGAAGTACAGCAATCGAGATAAGTGTGAGACGGAAATACTTTAAATCAGCAGAATACGTACTTTGAGCTTGCTTTCAGTTACTGCGAGCATTCTTTGGTGTGCTATGATATTTTTTTATTATTAGTTTGTATGTAGTTTTGTGTTATACGCACGACGAAGAATCACGGGACATATTAAGGTTTACCAATGTCCGTTCGTTCATCCGTCCGTTGGTTCATCTTTCCGTTCGTTTGTCTGTTCGTCCGTTTGTCTGTCAGCATTTCGTACGATTATTTAAACTGCTTTAATTAATTCACATGTTATTTTAATACCACATCAGCATTGACGGATTAAAACCCTCTTTTGATTTTGAAAACTTTTGACTCTGTTGTTTCTGAGTTACGGAAAGTTGACTATTTGAATTAAGGAATTTTTTCACACATCGCGCACGTACTCCAGTATGCCGAAATTGATTTCCCCAAAACTTTACCATATTGATGTGATTGACGAAAAGAAGTTTTCTTAAGATTTTTCCCCCTGGTTTGTCGTTCTAAAGTTACAAGACTGTAACCATTTGAACTAAGGCATTCTTTCAAGATCGCTCGATATCTCCAGAATACCTGGATTAATTTTATATTGTATACTATCTTTAATAGTTCCCAAAAAACAAAATGTAATGAAATTCAAACAAGAAATCAAACAACCTGATATATTCACAAATCAAAAATGATAGACAGTTACCCACGGTATCCACTGAATTCCAGGCTTCTGACTTAAGACATGCATATACAGAATGTGGCAGGGTTAAACATGTAATAGAGCGATCAACCTTTTTCATAATATGGGAAAGTGGTGTAAAGGCAAATCATTAGACGAATTTATAATAGAAACATTTGAAGAAGGCTTTACTCGTAAATATATCTCATCGACACAAACCACAACATACCAACAAAAAAGACTAAATACATAAAGTACCAACCCAAGAGTACTCGCTGTTACTGAAATCTCGTTCAAAGCCAATTACAACATTTTTGTACAACTGATAAAAGAAGTCATGTTTACTAGACTAAATCATCAAATTCACATTCAATAGTTTAAATTTAATGACGTTATAAACAGTGTGACAATAACATAAGCATGTGCTATGCCACAATATAAGTTCCTGTATTTAACTTCTTTGTGTGTGTGTGTGTGTGTGTGTGAGAGAGAGAGAGAGAGAGAGAGAGAGAGAGAGAGAGAGAGAGTAAAATTTAAACAATTATATTATTTACCTTAAGAAATTAAGAAATGTACATTCGCACGTAAGGAAATAGGCACTTCGATTCTTATAAGACAAATACGATAATTTAAAAATACTGAAGCGAAGATAAAATTGCAGTGAGTGTGGATGTTCTATTTTTTCCTTGTAAGATAAACTAAAAAAATATCCAATTAATCTATCGCTTGCATGCGTTATTTCTAATGTACGTATATCCTTTTTATCCAGTTTTTCAAATGTGACGCTTTAAGTTTATTTTGCAGTCCCAACAATTGCCTCTGATTTTTATAGAAAATTGTCACGAATTAAACACGAGCAGGATACCAGTAAACTTTATTTGTACAACAAACGAATCAAAAACAAATTATTTGTACAATAGTTGATTAATTGCGGGATAAAAAGCTTTAGAATGTAACATGCAGACAAAATATCGGAGGAGTTTAAGCTAAAGGCGATCATTTTTATTTTACTTTAAGTAAGATAGTGGCAGAAATACAATGGGCATTGCTATGTTTTTTGGACTTGAGAAACATGACTGGTTTAAATCAGAGGTACATGTTACATAGAAATAAACATAATCCGAAAATCTCTTTTGTTTACTAAATGCATGTTATAAGACACATACGATAATTTAAAAATACTGAAGCGAAGATAAAATTGCAGTGAGTGTGGATGTTCTTTTTTTTCCTTGTAAGATAAACTAAAAAAATATCCAATTGATCTATCGCTTGCATGCGTTATTTCAAATGTACGTATATCCTTTTTATTCAGTTTTTCAAATGTGACGCTTTAAGTTTATTTTGCAGTCCCAACAATTGCCTCCGATTTTTATAGAAAATTGTCACGAATTAAACACGAGCAGGATACCAGTAAACTTTATTTGTACAACAAACGAATCAAAAACAAATTATTTGTACAATAGTTGATTAATTGCAGGATGAAAAGCTTTAGAATGTAACATGCACACAAAATATCGGAGGAGTTAAAGATAAAGACAATCATTTTTATTTTACTTTAAAGCAAGATAGTGGCATAAATACAATTGGCATTGCTATTTTTTGGACTTGAGAAACTTGACTGGTTTAAATCAGAGGTACATGTAACATAGTAATAAACATAATCCGAATATCTCTTATATTTACTAAATGCATGTTACAGATAGCAAGTCAAAATGTATGACCGTATGAAGTGCAGTATCAATTTTTCTCACTATTTTTGTTTGTTCTTCGTTAAATTTGTTATTTTTTCTCATATTGAACTTCTATATGCAACAACAATAACCTTTCAAATGAACTATATGATAACATTACTTTTACTTACCTTTTTGAACAAATAAAATGTTAGAAGATGTGCACTCAAAATCACACATGGAAGAAAGACATACAATATCATGAACCAGAGAAAATAACAAACAGCCCATAAAACATTAAATGATATGAGCATATCAGCCCTAATACGGATATATCAGCATGGCAATACTGATGACGTTGCCTTGTCGATATAAATCAAGAGTTAATTTTGCTTTTCGGACAGGGCCAATACGGAAAAAAAGCCTTATTGGCCCATGGGCTAATACGGGACGTTCACTTCCGGTTTCAATTTTCTTACTCCTTACTTATTTGGACGTATTGTTATGAATAAAAACATTTGTATTGTATTTTTTTTAACTTAAAATCATAAAATAAAAAGTTTAAATGATGTTCAATGTTTTGTAACGTCTTGAAGTTTTGAAACGGAAATATTTCATAGCCTTTTTGGGTACGACTTTCGATTAATGCTGTTTCATTTCCAGAACGCAGATAATCCAAGAGTAAGAATAGTTAAACTGTCTGATTTATTCTTCCTAGCTACTTTATATTTGCAAGATAAAATGAATGGTAATAGCATATTATTAAGTACTTGGACGAAAAATCAGAAATTACATCTGACAATGTTGACAAAAAATCCATGGATATGAATGCGAAAAGACAAGTTCAGGTATGAAATTCTGTATCTTCTTTACCATGTTTACGGTAAGTTTCTTAGTTTATTCTTATTGAAAGAATTAAAATCATCTTATAAAAGTGTTATGAACTGGCTGTTTCTGTATTGCCCTCTTATAGATTCTCGATCAGCTATATTGGCCCTCGACTCTTCGAGTCTCGGGTCCAATACAGCTGACCTCGAATCGTTAACAGGGCCAATACAGAAACAGCCAGTTAATAACACTATATTATTAATTAACTACACTGTTATTGGACTTAATATGATGAAAACTGCCTATACAATATAAAGGTGTCAACTCGGCCAATACAGAATAACTCGGCCAATATAGTCTTGTTTTCTGTATTGGCCGAGGTCTGATCCGGCTAATACAGGATTTCGGAACGTCTCTAACTTTTAGATCGAAAGTCACGATAAACACAAACTGAAAGTAAACAGTTGTTTGGAAGAAGCAGTTTTTATTTACTCACCATAAACATGCTGAAACGTTCAGTATGGCATATATTTCAGGCTAAAGACGGTCACATTCATTTAAAAAGCATTTTGAAAGCAGACGATGGAATTATTTCAGGTTTGGGGAACGAATAGATTATCACAAAATTCATTTCTTGTCAACCTCATAATTTCACGATGGTACAAATCGATTTACTGTTTACTTTCGCTTCTCATGTTTTGTAAACTGTCATTTTTTTTTAAACCCGAACCCGGCATATGCATTCTGGAAGGGTGACCTGTAATTGTGCTAATCTTCGTTCATTGGTCAGTTGGCTTATGGATAGTTGTATCATTTTTAACTCCTACATTATTTTTTTTTAAATATATTCAATTTGTTTCATGCAATGGCAGTACCTTTCCAATTACTATTCATGTGTTGCGTCTAAATTTAAATTGTAACACTTTATAGTGACTGGAAAGGGTAGAAAAATTCATCAGATGACAAAATGCTGAAGACACCTGGAAACGGCACCAGATCATTAGATATTGCATCTTATAAGAAGAAACTGAGATTTGGATAGTTCCACTTCAAGGTAAAATGTTTAGCTCTTGTGAAATGAAATAAAACAAATATTGTAACACTGTAGTTAATTAATAAAGATACTATTACGTGTATTTCTGTATTGGCCTTGTTATTGGTCCTCGGCCAGCTGTATTGGCCTGAGGCGAAGCCGAAGGCCAATACAGCAAGCCTCGGACCAATAACAAGGCCAATGCAGAAATACTCACGTAATAATATCATAATACAGACAACTAAGGATTGAGAAACATGAAAAACCCAGGATGATCTACGGTACTCAAGAAAGCCTTGGGTAAGCAGTTTCTCCTCAACAAGGGGCAAACTTGATGTAACTCATAAAAAGTAATCTGATGATATAATAATTTAATTTGTAAATCACACTCTTGTTGGTCACAATTGTTATAATCTTTTATGTGTTGCCTCATTGTTTTTGTCACTGGTATTAACTAAAATAAACAGACAACATCAGAAATGTATATTTTAATCCAAACCTCATTCGGCCTCCAAAAAGTACTGAAGTTTCTATAAAATAAAGTTAGATTGTTATACTAGACGTAGTGAGATAATTTCGGTCCAAATATCCAGGTTTCCACACATATTAGAATGTAGCGGGATAAACTAGTTACGCCTGCAAAAAGTATCGCACCTCTCTGATTTTTCCCAAAACCAAAATATTATAACATATAATATGTGGTATATCCCCAATAGTATACAAATTAGGCGATTCTGTAATTGATAATACCACAGTCATAAAAATAACTAAAACGTTAAAGAAAAATAACGAATCTAATTAACTATACTTTTTGTCAAACAAGAGAATATCTTAGGGACTAAAAATGAACAATATTTAACTTTTGACGCTTACGAGCAAAACAGTTCAATAGTACAATTTCGTTTGTTTGGAAAACAAGAATATGTGTCAGTGTTTACAATTAACATGACGATTTTACCGAGTAAAACCACCGTTCACACGAATTACCATCGATGATATAGGCCTCTTCTCATTCTATGGATAACATATTGAATTTAGTAGTCTTCGCTATTCCTGATGAAAAGCTGATGAAATACGGTCGGCGTATACCTGAGAGAGTATCTGTAATGCAATTATTGAAATCTTTCCCCCAAAAATAAATTACATGTGAGTTTCCCCCCACTGTCAAAATGCTAGACTTCACTATTTATCTGGGGTGAACTTGAGAAACAAGAGCAGAATAAATATATTTGATAAAATATTGTGTCAATTCAGCAGCTTTTACATTTATCTTAGGTATATAAATCACAGGTTATAACACTAATTTGTTTTGTGTAAAGATAAAAAAAAAAATCACTTAATTGGACATTAAAAACTTAAACAATCCCCAAACTCCCATCAAAAGTGTGCAAAGTGATACTGGCACACGTAAAACTGTTACACATGACATTTTTGAAATCTATAGTAAAATGGAAAACCAAAATCATCAAAATATTCTTTCTTTGGCTGTAACAGAGGAACAGAAACTTTCAATTCAGGCATTTTTTAGCCACAATGATTGGGACTTTAATGAGATAGCATCATCAAGTACTTCTTATAACCTTCATTACAGAAGATAATACAGAAAACAATGTTAGTGCAACTTATGAAATTGAGCACCCTGGTCAAAGTGGGTCAGAACAACAAAGTGCTTGAAATGATATCAATGATGAAGATATGTGTCAAGATTGTTTTTATAGTCCGTGTGTTACACAAAATAGGCAAAATTGGTTAGGTGTAGGACAGAGAGCACATGCAAGAAATAGTGGAATTAGAAAACTGAAATATAAACTATTCTGGAGAATGATGCAGGATAGAGGAGCATGGAGCAGTCCTCAATATCTCAGGAAGAAATGCAGGCATTTGAATAGGGATAGGATTGATGAAACTGTTGTTATCGTCAGAAGAGAGGTTATCCCCGATTGTGTGTTAAATCTTATGAGGGAATTGTACCCAAACCCTTATTCTAAACCATACATGGGACATAGATGGTACTAATTCATAATATACTTTTTTTATTTCAACCGTAGTGACTGAAATTATTAAACTTTTTTTAACTATTTGTATTTCTTTGCACTCAATGTTAATATACAACTTAACTTATTGGATTAATTAACAAAATAAGTTTTCTGGAAGGAAAGTTGTGTAAACATTGGATATCTCTGCAAATTAGGTAGGTGTTGTCTTTATTATGCATGAACATTATTTTCCATGTGCATTTGTTTACAAACAGAATCAGCTGTTGTCAGGCTCCGCCTTCAAAACTCAAATTTAAACTAAAAATCTGTTCACTTCAGATTTTCAAACATGGAATGTTAAAGATAGAAAGATTTTTCTTTTTTTTTTCTTCACATAATATGTTGAAAATTCTTGAAAGAACATATGTAACAAAAATCATAATAAATTACAAGTGATTAAAAAAGTTATTCATAAAACATTGTCTCTTATTTGAACCTTGCCAATTATTTACAGATTTTAAGAATTCAAGGGATGCAACCCTTTTATACTCATGTTGCTGGTTTAACCTGCCAAAGCATACGGTCTTGCTCTAATCGCCGATAAAGATGTTTTTGGCAATATACCACATCGATTTTTTTTTTCGTTGTTTAACCTACTTGGCTTGTGAAATTTGCAATGACGGCCGACAGAAACTAGAATACATAACTTCAAAATCATACATCTAAAAAGGGAAAGACGAAAGTTAAGTTGAATTATTCTTAGTGTATGAAATTACACTGTAAAGTAAACATGCTTATAAAATAAGGGACATGATGATAAGTATAATTGAAAGTTTGATCAAAATACAATTGTTTATGAAGGATAATTATCCTTATGCAGCAGAAAATTAACATCTCATCTAATTACAGCATCAAATCAAAGCTTCTTGTCAACATTATGTCCACATATACATTTAACTTTTATCGCTTCAAGTTTCAAAATGAACTTTGTGATACAACAAATTTTTAAACTAGTTATACATTAATTGATATAGTTACTCGTTTTACTAACAGGCATACGACGACAAATTACATTTAAAGCTTGCAATTGGTGTTATAGATGTGCCTTATGGCAACTATGAAATAGCAGTAAATTGATCTGGATTATATATTTGACTTGTTGATAGACTGAAAAACATGTCCTGAATTAAACTGATCAGGATAACATTTTAGCAATACACGTGTCACATAAAATGTTGTCGACTATCGATAATTGGGGAAACAATTTTGAGGGTCTCATCATATTTCAATCCTCCAATAAGATTGCACTGTACACTTTACACCGACATGTAAAATCAGTTCATTTACTCTCTTTTTTTACATTTTTATAATTTATATTTTCAGAACTTAGTGAATGTGCATAACAAAATGGATATTTCCCGCTAGAAATCCCAATTTCACCTCCGAGTTTTTAAAGGCGGACATAGACAAAAAGAAGGGATATTTGTTAACAGATAAATGAATAAATAAGTTTGATTTACCTGTATTTACCTGTGTTTACCTGTAAAATTAATGCACGAAAATGTATCAAAAACTTGCCCGCAAACGTAATAATTTTACTCGCCAATGTAACGGTAGTGCTCGCAAATGTACTGACCAAGCGCGAACAAGGCTTATGAAAAGCGATACAGAAAGACGGACAGACAGATAAACGAACCGATCGAGTAATTCCTAGGTACCCCCTCCTTTTTCCCCTTTTCTCCTGAAAACAAAAACAACAACTTCGTTTATTGGTACTACAAAAATCGTATAAATTATTCAAATTTTTCAGACAGATTTAACCAGATACATTGTGTACATATTAGACGTATGTCTTTACCTACATTTGCCGTTTTGATTTTTACATTTGTATTTTTAAAAATTCCCAAATCTGTGTATTCTTATTAACTTAACTTTATTTTTTGTTTTGTTTCAAACATTCATATTAATAGCGGTAGATTGACATAATAATTCGTTTTTTGAAGCCAATTCTGTAAATTATGTAAAAATTATCTCAAAAACATTTCTTATATATTATTGTTTTGCAAGACAATAATTCGACCTCATTTACGTCCGCGTATGCATGCAAACGTTAATTTGACAATAGTTGGAGGTTGGTTGTGCATGTGCTCAGCATGTCTAGTTATTGGGAAAAAAAAAGAATGTAAAAGGTGAAAATTGAAACAAAGGAGCCCCTATGAAGAGCCATTATTAATGGTTCTTTTACAGGTTTACATTTTTTTATTATCTATGACATGAAATCAAACAGACTTAGAAAAACTCATCATTATTTTATTGCACCTGCCTGTATTTCTATTTATTTTTATATTTCTGTTATATCGGGGCACATATGATCATTGGCAATCTACGGCATGTCATCTCGATGGTTAACTAGATGGTGTCTAGTCTCAAAATACGCACCAAACACTGTTACTTTATTACGATTTCGTGCATTGTTTATTGTTTGCTAAGGAACTTTTGAAATTCTTGTACGTAAATATTTTAGTAAGTCATAAATCATATTACAACAGTTTGAGTTACTATGATGGGAAGGAATTGGGCGGCTAATTCTTTTTTTAGAATTTGAATGTTTTCAACCTTCTTTAAAATCCATCAAGACCGTCAGTCTATTTTCGTATTTTGGCTATTTACCCAATACTTGTTATTTAAAGCTAAAGCTTGCTTGGTTTTAGCGTTCTTGGTTCAAGTTATTCAGAAATTCTCTATGAACGCTGTAAAACCAACAGTAGGTTTTTACTTTTTTTTATAAATTACAAAGAGTTGGAAAAGTTTTAGAATAGGCATTTTGGATGTGGTATTAATGCTTATCATATAAAAACCAATTTCATTTCAGTGAAAAGATGAACATGAAGTGTTTTGTTTTTCTTGTGTTTATCTGTGAATATGTTTTAAGTTTTCCATGCCTTACTGATGAATCTAAAAAAGATTTTAATGAATCTAGGAAAGCTCTTATTAATTTAAAAACATACCTTGATGAGACTGTGAATAATTTGGAAACCGATGTACAGAATACCTTGACCACTTTGAAAAATCATATAAAAAATGTGGATGGGAGGATTAAAACTTTAGACAATGATTTACAACTGTTAGAAAATGATTTCAAAGGTAAGTTCTTTTACGACAAGATAGTAGTAAATGTAAAGCAATGGCTATCAGGTATATACATATATGTGATGGTTCTCGTAGATCCACACCAATCTGTTCTTTGTATTTTTTAGTTCTTACATTTTGTTTTATACCGTGGTGTGTTCTTATTTGTATTGTATAATGTAACGCTTAACAGTATTAAAAAAGTTACAAAATGTTAACCGAATCATGGCATTGATTTTCAATTCTCTCTTAAAAAAGAACCATACTATAATTTTTTAAATATAACACATCTTGGGGTGTCAGGATAGCCGACGGTCGGTCTTTCATTTGAACAATCCTGACACCCCTCAGTGTGTTATACAAGAAAAACCTTAAAACATAAATTATCTATGAAATTTATTCCATACAATACTAAACTTGTAAGAAGCAAATGTTGATCAAAGCCATTACATACAACTAATATTCCAATTCCTTTCGATCCATTATTCACTAGGGTACGATTATTCCGTCGGTTGTGGTCGTGCCAGCAGTAACCATCCACATTTACAGAATAACAACCCAATAGGTATTGTTTAAGCAATACCTTGTATACGTAGATACCGTTTCGAAAATCAGCATTATACCAAATATCTTCCACGACAACCACCTCAACCGTTGTTGTATATGTGCTTATTTTGACCCTGACTGTCATATTTGACGTCATCAAGTAGGTGACCCCTTCTTTGGTTTTTCGCCACCGCACGTTGCTGTCAGTTTTCAATTTGTTTTAAATATTAGTATTCAGTATACGTTGAGATTTCGAAAATTTTATTTCAATGAAAGTATTTTTAACCACATAACTGTAGCTCCCTTCTGTTTAGCTCTTCTTAGATCTATTATTACCGCTTGAACAGCTTAAAGATCTAGACATGTTTAAAAGTTAAATAGTTCACTTTATTTAATACACTTTCCGTTTTACTCGGACAGATGTCTTACAAATACTCGCACACATTCTACTATATTCCGTTTGCACTTGATTAATCAATGCTCTTTATATTATCAAATTTTCTGGATTATCTAATCTTCTATTTGTTTCATGTTTTGCTTTCTTCTTCCTTTCGACTTTTTTTTTCCTTTCCTTTATTTAATTCACTTCGTTAACTGTTATAATTACTCATTTTTGTGGTGTGTTTATTTCTAAAACTTTTGAACTTTCAGTACAAATAGCAGCAGGGATCAATCAATCTTGCATGTACCTTTAATCAAGGATACAGGCACTCATGTATAAATACTCTTTTAAAAGTTAACATAAATAATTTCGACCAAAACTGTCAAAGACTATTGAAACATATAAAAATGAAGAATGAAGAATGGAACAAAACCCTAGGAGGCATGAAAATCTACAAAAATAAATGAATGTGAGCTGATTTAAAAAAAAAACTGGCTTTTTAATGTTTTTTAGTTTTTCACTAGAGGCAATACTTGTCCTAGAACGACTTTAATGATGCATTTTGATCAATTTAAATAACAAAAAGACATAACAAACTTGTATAACAATATATTTTAAAAGATACATATAACATCTTAATCTAAAACGCTACTGGTATCTAGTGTGATGCTAAATATATAGCTACAAATTCACAAATTTATACTGGTATATTGTTATAGGCCACCTATGGATCCCTCAAGAAGTTCACTATATAACGTGTAGATTGTATGTCACATTCACTACACGAGACATTAGATTTAACGTCTTATATCGATCAGAGATGGCTCTGTATTTATACATCTCGCACATCCAGACCTAAACATTGGTTTTTACTGTCGGATGGGAAAAGCTCAGTCTACCATATTGGAATGACAGAATCAACTTTTTGGAATAAATTATTTTAAAGACTGATGTATATTTGTTAAAATGGATGGTAATTGTTTGTGTAAACATTTTTTTGGGAATTCATAATCTGTCAAAATATCTCAGTTTGGAATAGGACCCAATCGGTTAATTTACAGATCAGACTACTAAACTAGTATTAAAGGAACTAAGACCGCAAAAACATGTTGCTAGAGAGTTTAGACACCGACACATTGTTATGGTGAACTAATTCTTCGTGGTGACCTGAAACATATATAGTTTCGATTTCATGCGTTCTTCCTCGTAACTGTGTGAGCATATTTTGTATAAGGGGCACACGCCTGTTAATGAAGTCATTATAGTGTGGACACGTGAATAAACTATGCGTATTCAGTGAAAGGCGTGTCGAATCTTATAATTGACCCCTTTATTTCTTATACCATTTTTTAAGTTGTTGTAGGGTTGTAAACATGACGATTTAAGTATGACAATGTATCAGTACCGAGATTCGAAACTATAGTTATTCTATTATTTCTGATTTTCCTACCAACGCTCTAATCACTGCGTCACTTATACTGTGCATATACCGACGTCTTCGTGTATTCGTGAATAAATGTTTTGTTGATTCACTGGTTGAATATGTTTCGACATTTGAATTCTTTTATTAGCTATATCATAAGTATTCGTATGATACATTCTAATATTCTTATCATTTGCTAAATGCTATTATTGTCAAGGAGCAGAATTTTTCATGGAAATAAAAAAAAAAAGTCAGATAAACGTAAAACTTAAACAAAATTAAATCGACAAAAATTTATGAAAATGTTTAAGTAAAACCTTTGATACCTTTTTTTTACCTTAAAGCACGACAGTGGCAGAAATATAATGGACACTGCTATTATTTTGGAACCGAGAAAGTCAACTGGTTCACATCAGAGGTAATCTAGAATGAAGTATAATCATTATTATATTAGTTTCTTATTTATTTTATGATGACTATGGAAGACTGTATTTGCAATTGCACAAGGAATTAACCGGTATTTCGAATGAGGTATTTAATCATTGCCTTTTCAACTGTTTAAAAAAAAATATAAAAGTACGATGAAACTAATAAGCATTCAAAGCCATGACTTAAAAAAAGTACAGACAAAGATAATAACGAAAACAACGAAAACATACTCAACAGTACACAAACCTCTACACAGAAAACTGATAATTGACAACATTGGATAGACCCAAACAAGTCCGTTTTCAAACAGGCGATTAACAAATACGCATCCAAGGGTTTTAAGCAGTTTTGTGTACAAATATTTGCACTCGTCCTGTAATTACTTATGACAAGTAAAAATCCGCATTACTATAATATGCTTATCTGTCTCATGTTTTATTCTTCGTAGAGAAAATGCAGAGAAATTGGTGGATATATAGTGAAAGTTGACGACAGTTCTGAAAACAGCTGGGTTGCATCTAAAAGGCCAGAAAGTAAATATTTTAATTGTTAATCGCTCTAACAGTCGTATTTTTTTAATATTCTTTGATATTTCTGAAATGGCACACAATGTAGAATTCCTTTGTTATCATCACTGACACAGTAACTATTGATTTGTACTGATTGTCCTGTTTATTGATACTCAAAGACAAACTTTCGTTCTTTTAAGCTAGTCATGTTTAATTTTATTGTATCTTTTTGAAAAACAAATGTGGGATTTACGACAATAAGACGGTAACCAAATTGGACAAGAAGGTTTAAAGGGCATCTCAAGTTCAGCATACGACCTCAAACAAATTATAATGATTCTTAACACATGTTAAGCTCCAAACTGCACCGAGTTTACACATGTTATCATACAACTGAATTCATTATAAAATCGATTAAAAAAACATAACGTAAACGATAATTGCTAAAAATTAATGACCTGTCCCACGGATGTAAAGAGTTAAGGTATTGGCATGCTTACACTATTTATCAACCCGAAGAACAAAATTACCGGATCATATAGTAATCGCTTTGTCCGTCCTTGCGTCCATCCGTGTGTCTTAAACAAATGGTTTCTGGATGATACTTGAGTATCCTTTGCTTGATAAGAACGACATGTAAATAAAAACTTCGAAAGAAATCGAAAAGACTAAGAAGAATTTTATTTGGGGGGAGAGGGGACCGTTATATCAAGGGTCAAGGTCTCCGTAACTTAATTTAGAAAACAATAGTTTCAGGGTGGTGATTTGAGTTTGTCCTTGCTTTTCTTTTGAATGAAAGTTATATAGATGGAAAAGAGCAGCAGTCTAATGAGGTTAGGGTCAGAGGTCAAGGTCACTATTACTAAAACCGATTTCTTTAGGGAAATGGTTCCCAGATTGTAACTTGAGTTTTCCTCTTACAGATCTCAATAACTGTTCAGTTCGGAGAGCATTTTTAACCCTTTTTTAGCAGTTTAAACTTGTGTACGAACATAAGATCGTAAATGAAGAAACAGTCACTAACATGTTGTTCGTAGTAGTTTTTTTTATTAGAACTTTTGTGTAAATTACTCATACTGTAAAAAGACTCTGGATGATATGAACTTCATGAGCCTGTTATGCAGTAGTTGTCGTTTGTTGCTGTATGTTATATTGTTTTGTTAATTGTTTTGTAACTTTAAAGTTAAGGTTAAAAAACATGTAGGAACCCATGACGTCACTACAATATAGTGATGACCTCATCAAAAGGTTCCTTCTACCCGTTTTCATGGAAAATCATAGACATATAATTTTCAAATAGTTGTTTGGACGGGAAAATAAAGAGTACATGCAAGTATCAACTCAATTATTTACCAGGATGTTGGTCATACGGTTAAAATTTTGCACATTCTTTTTAATTATTTTCATGCCCCATGTGGAGAAGGATCTGCTTACCCTTCTGGAGCAACTGAAAATACCCCGGATTTTAGTGAGGTTCGTGTTGATCAGTCTTTAATTTTGTATGTAATGTTTTGTAAACTGTTGTTTATCTTTTGAATGTTTTTCTGTTTTTGCCATGTCATTGTCAGTTTGTTTTCGACTTACGATTATGAATATCCCTTTGGTATCTTTCGACTATCTTTTAGATATTGTTTCGGCCAAAATGGATTTTGACGCACCTCATTCTTTCATAAATGTTTGTATTCATATATTTTGCTTAACGTCAAGAGACAAATATATCATGCATATTTCTATTGAAAAATAAAAATCAATCAGGTTCTTTTTTGCAAAGTAGGTTGGAAGGGTTAAAGAACGGGTAGTACTTCTGGAAAAGACGGCATGTTTGGTAAAAATAGTATCGTTTGTCTTGTCCACCCAAAGAGTTATAACACATGATCTTGGAAGTTTCTAGAGCGTTGCACTCTCTATGAAAGATGCATCGGACTTGACATCCTGATCCTAGTCTGGACGTGGCGTTGTATTTATTTATCTTGCACAGCGAACCGGATGCCTCGTCAACAGGGGTTTTACTGCGACGTGAGGATTAGGTGCCTGTATTCCTGTACCCTTGTCAAACCTTCCACATGAAAAACTACTTGTATTATGTGTTATCAACAAAAAGTAAATTAGACATTAGCAACAACGTGTTGACTGATTGGATGCAAACCGTCGAATGATTACGATTCCCGCTTAGAATGCGCAAACTAATTCGCAAAACGGTACTCGTTCGGCCTTGCAACAAAAAGAAATTGATATACTTAGTGCTGATTGACATTGTGATAATAAGGAAATATGCAAAATTGGTGAACAAGTTTTTAAGTATATTATTAAACTGTTTTATTATTCAAATGTCTTTCTGTTTTTCAAGCATTCTGATTCAAGATCCAGTGAATGAAATAAGAACAGGGAAAAATTTCCTTTGTCTTTCTTAAGATATTATGCAGGCTATTTAAAAGTTTTATATTTACAATTATAATTATTTTATTTTTAGTCTATACATCATTTAAAAACAATTTTCAAATTCCCGATTTAAAGCTAAAAATTAAGTCTTAACCCTACGAAATTGCTAAATATATTTGCAACTAAGCCCTTGACCGCTTGGATTGGATTAATTGATTTGAAAACGACATCGATTTCTTTTTATTAATTAGAAAAAAAAAACATATTTGTGAAGTTTCCCATTTTTGTTCTTACGTTAAAATCAAATAGCAAGACATTCATGGCATATATTTCAAGCATATCAGGACGAAAGTAAAACAATAAATCACTTTGTTTATCACTTGCAACTGATCGTCGTAATAAGTTTGAACATCAGTAATCGATTATAATGAACTAATTAGATGCTTTTTGCAGTGCTTAATGTTCTCAATTTTTTAGATACAATTTAACATTTTATTACATGCTACATGTCCACTATTGTCCATCTGACTTAATTACCGGCTTAATACGCTTACCCTTTCAAGCTTTCGCTCCGTTTATGTCGATTCATTCAGCTATTCTACAGACCAAATGCCGAAGATTTTAGAACTAGTCACCTTACGGCCTTTTATCATGATCGAAACTATACAGTATTGTAAGTTATAATAGGTCCAGACATGCCCAAATGTAAATAAAGGCAACAGTAGTATACCGCTGTTCGAAACTCATAAATCGATAGAGATAAAAACAAATCCGGGTTACAAACTAAAACTGAGGGAAACGCATCAAATATAAGAGGAGAACAACGACACAACAAAAACACAACATTAAAATGTAACACACACAGAAACGAACTATAACATAACAATGGCCATTTTCCTGACTTGGTACAGGACATTTTAAGAAAAAAATGGTGGGTAAAACATTTCAAACGAGAAAATCAACGGTCTGATTTATGTACAAAACAATAAACAAGTATGATAGACAGCCACTAAATGACAGGATCCTGACTTTGGACGGACACATGTACAGAATGTGACAAGGTAAATCGTGTTTGAGAGCGCTCAACCCTCAATAACCTGGAACAATGGTGTAACTGCGCATGTGCAAATAGCAAAAATGAGTTGAAAAAGGTTTGAATCATTTGATCAACACAAAACACAAACAATAACTAACCAAAACTTTCGGGCTTTTTAGTCTGAAACCGAAGTATAGTGGCTATATAAAATAGTCAAAATAGATTAAATTGCAAGAAATACGCACAAATATTTCCTATTGTATAATTGAACAGTTGTTTCTTATTTAGTATTTTTTATGATAAAATAGAGTTCAAACTTGTGTATCGTTACGTGGATGACTAGTATATCTGATGTATATTGAGCTCTTGCTATCCTTATGTGTACATACAAAACATGCTCGATCCACCAAATCTCTACTCGCTCCCAACCTGTTTTTATGATCTACTCTAATATTCATGGCGAATGAACATTTATATGCAAGCAATATATCCGAATTAAGTATTATCAAATAAGTTACATAATGCTTACACAAAGCTTTAATGCTTTAGTTACGTAAACAAGTTTTGACTATGCCTATTGTAATAGGTACTTATTGATATTATTTTAGTACCTACGACCTTTCCACAGGGGTAATAATTGTAATGCAAATTTCACATACATTCGTCTTTACGCAATCATCGACATTTATTTTGGTCATTTTTTTCGTTTATGTAATTGATAAATCAGATAAAATGTCAATTTTCTGGCAACTGTGATTATTGTTTCTTCTTTTCAATCAAGTTTTGAAATTTTTCAAAATTTACTATTGATACATTTGTCTGTGTGTTCTGAAATTTGTTATGCATTTAAAAACATCGACAGCAATTGCACTTTTAAACATTCTAATTCAATTATTTATCGGTCATGTTTTATTACCAACAGTGTATCATTAATGACTTGCTGTTTGCTATGAATCAAAACATATCAAGATCAAAGGAGTTGTGGATATGTGTACCAACATTAATAATATTAATTAACAATATAAATTTAAGACTTTTAGATTTGTCTTTCCAGAGATATAGGACTTTAATATTAGTCTACTGTAATGTAATTTTATACGCCTAAGAAAAATGTAATCTCCCTGAAAGTTTCTCTGCATGTTCCTTTTACTGACTTCCAATTTAACGCCTTCTACACATTTCCATTTAATTCTTGGAATTATTGGAATATGCAAACGATGGGTCTATACTGCACTTCTGGTGCAACTATTTATCTACGTAAATTAGAAACATTCAGCTTCTTGCTTTTCTCCCGATATATGTTTTGTTCATTTAATATTCCTGGTTAATCAGATTTGAAACATTACAACATATTTTCGTTATACACTTATTGTCCATGGAAAGCAATACACATTTTCATAATGCAAAACTATGCAGAGGGCTTATTTGCAGTTGTTCTAGAATAACTTTCAATATTTAGGAAACAAAAAAATAAATTTAAAAAAGCACAATTGTTAACTATGATATCTTTATCTCATTTAGAAAGACCTTTATTCGGATTATCTTTAATTCATTGAATTAAGGGGATCTTTTCCACTTCTACGAATGCCAGTCCTCTGCTGAAAAACATTGTCGACCGAAAATAAAATTCTATCTGTCTTTGAGTATATATTTTTTGAATATGAATAAAAGAGTATGTGGGGTATAAGTCAACGAGACAACAACCATAAGACATAAAATAAAAATGTCACAGGATCAAAATACATGTACGGTTTTCAACAAATGAAAAGTATAACTGTATTATATCGACTAACTTATCGCACATGAAACAGACAAATAACTTCACACGTATTTCTAAATTCTCATTCAGTACTTTTTGAATATTGTAAGTATTGTAGGAAGACATGTAAGTTAAATCCCTGCTTTGTACGAGCCTTTCTGTACATTAACAGGAAAACCAAAGATGTTTGACGGGTTTTGGGGGTTGGGGTTGCATTCTCTTGCCGTATTATATCCTACAACTCCTTTTATACATATTTCAAAGGAATCTTAATCTTAAGCTTAAATAGATTAATTTCATATAACTAGAAATTCACTGTTTATAACTATTTGTATTTGTATCATATCCACACTATTGCAAATGTTTACAACATATGCTGACGCACTACCTCCCACATCACAAATTAAAGCAATAGCAATTAATCATAAGTTTCATTAATGGATTCATTGAAAGCTCAAATTATCATTTCTACTTTTCAATATGTGATTACGCACCAAATATAATATGATGATTGGTGGCACACATACCAACTTTTTAATTGAATTTTAGATATTGTCACATAAAATTTAACTTCAACATAGTTAATGAGAAGACTGATTAGAATCGACACTAAATAAGTTTTATGGTTACTATCACGAATTTGTTGACCAACTCGACATGTCTGTGTCTCAAATCACTAGCGACATGTTTTAGCAGTTTTAGATCCTTAGATACCAGAACAGTCGTGTTATCTATTATTTAACCGATTGTGTCTTATACCCGATTGTGACATTTTGACTGCGTGTGAATTTGCATGGCGGTCGACGCATGCATGGCGAGAGATGCTCTTGTCGACATACACGGTTTTGCTTCTTTTCGAATTCATGCGATTACCTCAGTTTTTGTTTATTGCTTTGTTTTGTCTTTTTAGTAAATTTATGGAATTAACATTTGTAAACTACTGGTACCTTTATTTATTTGTTCAAATATAATTTTTAATTATATTCCGTACTTTATTAGTTATTTATTTTACAAGAAATACTGTTTGCACAATGACAATCTGAGAAACATTTATCAACTTACAATATATCATCAATAAACACTTGCTTCTCTTCTTTTGTTAAGAATAATTTTACTTTTAAATAGTTAGTTTTTGATAAGCCTTTTGAGTGAGCGTGTACTAATGTCACAAGTACTGCCGGTTTGTCTGTTCAGAGAAGTTTGCATGTTGCATGATACATTCAAAGAAACGATACTGTCTGTTTCATTTTTCATTTAAATGGTTATGTTTGTTTTTTTGTTTTTTTTTGTAATGTGTTTATTGGCAAAAGCTACATATATAAATCTTCATTGTAAGTAAGTCCATAGTACATCAGCAAAATTGAGACAAGTAATATAGTTGATATTTTGAATCATTTGACAAACTTAAAAATAATAATAACGGTAAAAAAAGAGAAAACTAACCTGGGTAGCATGGATTGGGTAGATATATTTATTACGTAAAAGTTTACTTGTATAGTCATTCTATTAGTTGGAGCCAGGGGTTCCAGCAGGAGTACGCTCTTTGCAATGGTTTATTTTTATAAAATATTTTATTTTTTCAATAAACAAGTTTTCTATAAGATATGTGCTATTTGTTATTTTTTCGTTTAAAACATTGTACATGTCTTTTGATCCTTTTGTAGATTTCAGAAATATTGCAATAGTAGTTGGTATAATTGGCCCATAAAGCTTTAAAAGCTGATTACATTTAATATTAAGACTTTTCAAATAGGAATTAGGTTTGTTTTTTGTTTCTTTTGCTTTAGCTTGTATGTTCAATTATATTATTAGAAAAAGAGCGGCAAAACAGGATGGAATGATTATACATTACACGAACAAACACGTGATTGCTAGATTCCAATATCGATTAAAAAAATTTATGATTATTTATGAACGCTAAATTTGGTTGTAACTGTACTGTAAATTCAGAAATTATTGCGTGCATTTATTATTGCGATTTTGTCATTTTAGACAAAAATGCGATTTTAATTATTGCGATATTGAGAAAAATCCTGTTTTATTCATATTAAAAAAATCAAAATGCAAGTTTAAATTATTGCGATGATAACCCTGTCGCATATTTTGCTATGCTAAAAACATCGCAATAATTTCTGAATTTACAGTAGATGTTAAAAAAGAGGGACGAAAGATACCAGAGGGACAGTCAAACTCATAGATCGAAAACAAACTGACAACGCCATAGCCAAAAATAAAAAGACAAACAGACAAATAATAGAACAGATGACACAACATAGAAAACTAAAGACTAAGCAACACGAACCCCACCAAAAACTGGGGGTGATCTCAGGTGCTCCGGAAGGGTAAGCAGATCCTGCTCCACATGTGGCACCCGTCGTTTTGCTTATGTTATTACAAATCCGGTAAATAGTCTAATTCGGTAGGTCACATTCGTGAAAAGGGAAGGGTATTGTAGTTACGACATAAGGAACATATCCGATATCATCTGTGAAACGGTTATTCCATAACGGTCAACCAACTCGTGATGGCGTCCGAAAAATTTACGAAGGGATGATTTCAACTTCATCAATTGGAACTCTTGGTTTAATAGCTTCCTTGTGAGCAGCAATCCTCTATCAAGGAAATCATGATAGGAAATACAAGCCCGGAAATATCGTATCAATTGGGAGATATATACTCCGTATGCAGGCGCTGCTGGAATGTTGCTACATAGAAATTGAAAGTTCACAATTGGGCAGCTGAAATCATCTCTTTTTTTCGTAAAACTTTGTTTTCAACCGACCCTCATTGTCAATTTTTAGATGTAAGTCAAGATATGAGGCAGACTTAACTGTATCTGTAGTATCCTTTCTAGTTAGATGGGATAGATTCGTTCAACATAGTCACCAAATTTTGTATTATTTAGTGAGAGAACATCATCTATATAGCGGAACGTAAAGTTAAAGGATATTGCTAACTTCTTATCTTTCTTCCTAAAAAGTTTCTGTATGAAGTCAGTCTAATAATAATAAAGAAACAAGTCGGCAAGAAGAGGGGTACAATTGGTTCCCATTGGAATTCCGACAGACTGTTGAAAAACACGTCCTCCAAACGTAACAAATATGTTTTTCAATCAAGAAATCAAGCATCTTGATAATGTCAGTTTGAGAGAATTTTTTGTTTGAATCAGAGTGATTCTTTACAAAGTAGGATTTATCCCTCCCCAAGATACTTGTATCTTCGTTCGCCATTCTTTTTGATGAAACAAAGTAATACCAACTCTTTCAATTTGTCTTTTAGTTCGGAATGGGGAATACTTGTGTAAAGTGTAGAAAAGTCAAATGTTTTAATACTATTGCAAGATGAGAGAGTCTTAGATTGTATGTTAAAGTATGATGCTGTTCGTTCAATTGATAATGCAAAATAGATACTTGACGAATAATTATGGAACGCCACAGCGGTCTTATGTGGAACTCTGATATTACTTTATGTTGTTTTATTATTACTTGATGATATTTTGTCTTTACTTAATATGGTTTTGACATTACGTAATGATGTTTTGATATAACTCAATATGGAATAGTCATTACTTAATGATATTTCGATATTACACGATATGGTTTCGTATTGACTTGATAAAGTTTTGTCATTACTCGATATGGTTTCACCATTATTTAATGTGGTTGTGTCATTAGTCAATGTGGTTTTAACATTACTTGATGTGAATGTGACTTAACGTTATGTAGTTGTTTCATTACATGATGTGGTTTTGTTATTTCGTAATGATGATTTGCCTATTCTTTATATGGTTTTAACATTACGCAATGATGTTTCAAAATTTGACGAATTTACACTACATGATGTGTTTGTTTCATTATTTGATGTGGTCCTGTCATTCTTTGATGTGGTTATCCTATTACTTGATGAGGTAAAACCACGTGACCAATTCGGAAAAAAATATATATCAATTGTTTAATGTGCTTTGAATGGGTATCGCTATCCATTGAGTTAAAGTTCAAATTAAAGTTCGTGTGGTTGTTCAGAGTTATTTGGTATGAAAAAGGGGAACGGCAGACAATAATATGAAAAAAAGTATTAAAAAGTTTACAGTATTTCGGACATAATTGGGATATCCCCAAACCACTTGGTCCTGTTGTTTTTATCCTAAGTTCTCAAACGGAAGCAGTATTTTTGTAATAAATTTGTAAAATATTCCACGGAACCCTTAGTCTCGCCTGATATTGCTGCTGTAAGTGTAAAAGCGTCATGTTGATCGGCTGTACATTTATCTATACATTTATCGGTAAAAACAAAATTAAAAAAAAAAATGTTTTTCTGTAGATGCTTTTTCTTGAATTTGAGGAATAACTCCTATACAAGTTTTAAAACACTTCATGGAGGTTTACAAATTTATCATGTCAAAACAGTTTAATTCGGTTTTATTTAACTAAAACAAAACTGTATGGTTTTCAACAATGAGCAAAACCCATACCCTATAGTAAGCTATAAAAGGTCCCGGAATGAAAAATGTAAAAAACTAGAAACCTAACGATCTATAGATAGATAGATAGATAGATATTTTATTCTCTAAAAACTAAATACAAGTTACAATAGTCGAGGTAAACAAATACAGTATGATATTCTAAAAGTACAAAATTATGATGGCATACATATTTAGTAACATGTATAATGAAAGGTTAAACTCAATTGAAATAAAAAATGAAGATGGAGACGCCGACGCCACTATCTACGACGAAATATAGGTTTGTTTTGTCTCACTGCCGCTACTTTGATGTCGCAGGCTCGACACAAATCAAAAGACTTGAACTTTATTGTTAACAAATGAAACACTTCAAATAAACTCACACTAAAGTTACAGGGAAACGGGGGAGGGGGGCTCGGACTAAGCGACAAAGCATCAATAGTTTAGAATAAGAATTCTCCGATTTTTTTTTTAGCGTAAATGATCATTAAAAATTTTGAACTTATACGAATATCAATCCGTTATTTGTAATCAATTGAATTCCCTGATCTACCTCGCACTAATTGAAAAATAAACTTTTTGGAATATCTGTTTCACATGTGACGACGAACATGTTCCAGTGGTCGTAACCATAATACCGTGATATTTTCCTTGAATGTAAACTACCAAATAAAACCAAATCACTGGGTTTGTACTTTCTTGAATAACACGACGGGTGCCTTTCTGGAGCATCCGAGATCACCCCGATGGATTTATATTACCCAGTCATACCGATCTATTGAATCAGCCAAATGAAACTGTTTTTGTATGTAACCGCAACTGAAAGTTGGGGGCATATTGTTTTACCCCTGTCCGTCCGTCCGTCCGTCCGTCTGTCCGTCCTATTATGGGTATATAGTTATTCCGCATAACTCCTCCTACAGTTTGAATCCTAGGAAGTTTTCTCTTTACTGTCTGTGTGTACATATATTGAAGGTGTGCATGTGGTCAGGGTTTAATGCTTATTAATATTTGCTCTTTTGGGAGATAGTTGAACTTTGTAATTTTTTGGGAATTTAACTTGCATAAGAAGAGCGTTTCCAGATAACTCCTTCTACAGTTTGAATGCTAAGAAGTGTTCACTCTGCTGGCTGTACATATAGTGAAGGTGTGCATGTGGTCAGGGTTTTTATTTTATTATCTTTTGCTCTTTTGGGAGATAATTGAACTTTTTTTTGTCATTTTTGGGGTATAAGCGGTTAAATGAGTTGAGCGCGGGGGCATCACTTTGTCTAGTTTACACTTTTTCTCGTATTGTGCTGTTACACAACTGTAATAGTCCGATGTAAGGTTAGGATTTAGCACTCACATACATGTTAAACTCCGCCGCGTGCACTTTCTTTATGTACCTGCCCCAAGTCAGGAGCATGAAGTTCAATTGTTGTCGTTGTATAAATGTTTTTGTAGATTGTTTATTTATAAATAATACCGCTTGTTTTTTCGTTTGAATTTGTTCACATGGTGCATGGTAGCCTTTTGTAGCTGTCAACAGTGTGTTGAAGGCTGTACGGTTGCCTATATATGATTTCTTACATCCACTGCATTTAAACTCTGGTGGATAGTTGTCTCATTGTCAATCACACCACATCTAACTTTATTTCAACTTCTATGTTGCGTTTTGTATACTGTAACATTGTTTATCTTTTGTACGCATACCCCGGAGCCCTCTTTTCGGAAGCCCGAGCAAAAGTCCTTGTTCCGCGATAGAAAATTTAATTACGAACTCATATAAGATAGCTCGAATTTCAACTCAAAATCTTAATTAATCTAAATGATACTTAAATTCGAATCTTACTCAAACTCTACCTCAAAAAGTGACTCAAATTTAATGTTGTAACTAGAACTCTACCTTTAAATGTGACACAAACTCGAAGCTAAATGCTAACTAAAACTTTAATTCTAATAATGACTTGAATTCGAAATCGAAGACTAACTCAAAGTTTAACTCAAACAGTAACCCGAACTTTAATTTGAACTCTAATTCGATGGATGGCCACACTCATCCAAGGCACATACAACATGGAAATCTATCTAAAAATAGAACAGGTTTTTCCGAATTGGTCACGTGATTTTACCTCATCAAGTAATGGGATAACCACATCAAAGAATGACAGGACCACATCAAATAATGAAACAAACACATCATGTAGTGTAAATTCGTCAAATTTTGAAACATCATTACGTAATGTTAAAACCATATAAAGAATAGGCAAATCATCATTACAAAATAACAAAACCACATCATGTAATGAAACAACTACATAACGTTAAGTCACATTCACATCAAGTAATGCTAAAACCACATTGATTAATGACACAACCACATTAAATAATGATGAAACCACATCGAGTAATGACAAAACCATATTGAGTAATGACAAAACTATATCAAGTCAATACGAAACCATATCGTGTAATATCGAAATATCATTAAGTAATGACTATTCCATATTGAGTTATATCAAAACATCATTACGTAATGTCAAAACCATATTAAGTAAAGACAAAATATCATCAAGTAATAATAAAACAACATAAAGTAAAATCAGAGTTCCACATAAGACAGCTGTGGCGTTCCATACATAATAGTATAAGAGGAATGTAAAATAAAAATCACCAAAATCGGAAACGTAACAAGTAATCACAACCAAAAAACATTTGTACGAACAAACTACGTAAGACTAATACGAACAGTGAGGCTTTGTACTACTTCTATTCTAACCGTCATTAAAACTCGAAAGTGTTGTCAGATTATCTACTTTCAAGCTGGTAGGCATATTCTGCGGCGAATGCAATGGACGACCAATTCAGAACTTAATGGTTAAAACTGATAATGAGTCAAACGTAACCATATATGGACTTATTTTTTGAGACAATGCTTATGTCTTCTGTCTTTTCCAGCACTGTCAGCAAGAAACATTCGATCAAGTCGTAAACGTTGACGACCATTTACTGTTTATATAGGTATATCTTTCGACTGATAATAAATCTGCCTCTTTTACGAGTTGGTTAACCGTTATGGAATACCAGCATCTGTTTCACAGACGACGACGGATAGGTTCCAATTGTCGTAACCACTATCCCGTCCCATTTTCCCGAATGTGACCTACCGAATTAGACTTATCACCGGGTTTGCACTGACACGAGTAACACGACGGATGCCAAATGTGGAGCAGGATCTCACTACCCTGCCGGAGCACTTGAGATTACCTCCGGTTTTTTTGTGGGGTTCGTGTTGCTCAGGCTTTAATTTTCTATGTTGTGTTTTGTGTACTGTTGTCTTTTTTGCCATGGCGTTGTCAGCTTATTTTCAACTTATGAGTTTAAATGTCCCTTTTGGTATTTCTTAACCTCTCTTTCATAACTGTGACAGTGAGGAAAATGTATTTTTGAAAACGACCATTAATCATGTTCACTATCACTGCAGTCGGACGTTATAACCGGTTTTCTAATTGTCTTTACTTAGATATTTGAATCGATCTAAGGATTAATATCATATCCTACAGTTAGTTTGCTTCTTAAATTCTTTATAAAAGGGATTTCCTTATACAGGACACAGTTGTTGTCATATAAACTCCTCAGCCAAGGTTATAATCATCCTAAAACGACATGTTTTCACTCTTGTTTTAAGGTCGGTATCACAAATATGTTGATCGTTACTAGAAAGATATTACATTATTCCCGTAATTGATGCATTGTTACAGGCGCTATAGGTGCTTTACCAGATTATCAAAGTAACGCGATCGACTTTGATTTCTGTTTTAAACGAAGGATGTCGCACACTAGGAAGCATATTTCTATCTGAACACCTTATACCCGCTCCTGTATTTTAGGAGTTAGTAGTTTAACCACAGCTTTTCCTATATTCATTTACAAAATGTACAAGTAACAAGGAAATTGTGATCGTTTATGGTAACCTGTTATTAAAAAAAAAAGAGACTCTGGTTAATATATAGATTTAATAAAGAAGGTGATGTAACAAAAAAATTGTACCATGAATTTACAAGTTGTGTAAACCATTAATATATTGCATTAAGCCAATAAATGAGTTGCTATTGGTACTTTTTGTCGAGATTTACTTAAACTTTTTATGCTAAAGGAATGATGTCGCATACTACGAAGGATGTGCACACCATCTCTGAGCACCTGGTATCAGTTCCTGCATTTTGTAGAAGTTTGAAGGTTGTCTAAGCTTTACATCTCGTGTTTTTGTCCTTGTTTCCGCGTTCATTTTTACTGTTGTTTCCTTTTATAAACGTGCATGTTACTTCTGATTATCTAGTATTTCATTATCCATTATTTTGCAAAGAAGTTTTTATATCGCCAACCTGCTATCAAATCATCCACACTTAAGTCTTAAACCCGGAAGACATCCAACTTAACGGAATGAAAAGAAATAAGGTTACAGAACAGACATATATCTCATTTAAGAAGAAGTTTCATGATGAATTAAAGACATAAAATTTGCTGACATTGAATATGGAATACACTCCCGAGATAATCAATAAGATTTATCGAAGAATAAAATAGATTAAAGTATTGAATATGCCAGTCGTGCTACACAATCATATCTGTTGAAGTGTTAGATTGAAATTATTAAGTTTGTGTGTATGAATAATACACATGTGTATTATACCTCTTTTCGACTTGCATGTCAAATACATCTACCAATAGCCCAATAGCCCAATAAAAGATGGGCATTTCACTCTAGGACTTGTCCACGTGCATGTTTAGTCCCATTAAAGACCAACGAAACGTGTGCTAGACTCCTTTTGTAATGTGCTGGTGATAATATGTACATCGATATATAAAAAAGTAAGAAGGTTCCGAGGAGAGTATTAACAACCAGGCAGACTTTTAAAGTACCTTTAACAGGCTTAGGACGGATGTTTTATGCAAAATGATCGCTCCGACTACTGTTAATTGTCTTAACTATGTATTATCTTCTATATTCAGGTTTTATTTCGCTCAAACTTAGTGTGATTAGTATCTGGAGTCTAATAATGATTTTACAGGTACCGTTACTTCCGTTTTTTGTTTTGCAAATGTTTACTTTGATATTCAGTTGTGTAACGTCTTCCAAATTGTAACATATATATCATTTGAATATACTAAGGTACTAAATCGTGTAATTTGTTTCGTCTTTCTTTCTTGAAGGGATTAAAATAAATGCTACATGAACGTTGATATCAAAAATGATATAATTTGAGAGAGCGTTTAAAGAAATCATCAACATAAGAGAAACATAACAAATCAGAACAACACCAGAAGACAGGCAATGTTGGTTAAAATCAAACTGTGAAGCTTTGTGTCATATAGCAATCCTCATTGAGACGCAATAGTGATATCCGGTGACTGTCCGTGTAAGCATAGTCGGCGTCGTATGCAATTCACGTGCTATTCATTACCTAATGGTCAAAACTCATAATGAATCAAATTAGACTTAAAAGTAATAAAACCGTAGTTCGACATTATCTTTTTCTGGAAATAATTATATTTTCATTCATTTTCGGCACTGTCAGCATGTCACATTCAATGAAGTCGCTAAAGTTAACGACCATCAACTGTTTAAATTGTTAATTTTTTTGGGGGGGAACGATTAACATAAATATGTCATAAATGTGGTGGTGACTGCTTTCAAGGGCATATCTAAAAAAAACCGTTTTTTTTTCTTTATAGCAGCAACTTACTTACACCATATCCGTATGGAATATAACATTATAACTGGTATAAAAAACATTAAGTTCCTTCTAACTTAAGTCTGACATCATTACTGTTTTTCAATCTCCTTACTCTTATATTTACATCTCTATGTGGATCAATATGATATTTTTCAGTTGGTTCGGTTCTCAAATCCTTTATTGAATGGACTTCCTGTACACAGGACACAGTTGCTGTCACATAAACTGTTCTGTCAAGGTTATCACCCTAAAACGAAGTTTTTACTACTTAGTTTATAAGGTTGGTATCACAAATAGGTTGATCGTGAACATTTATGTAATACAGGTTTCCCCTAATTGATTCATTACTTTAAACGGTATTGGTACTTTACCCTATTATACAATTTCCACGATCGAATTTGATTACTTTGCTAAATAAAGGATGTCGCATATTTTGAAGGATATTTTCATCTGAGCACGTGGTATCAATTCCTGTATTTCAAATGAGGTTGTATGTTGCCCAAAGCTTAACCTATATTCATTTACCAGAAGACATATATATTTTCATGTATTATGGTAAAACATAATTAACAATTAAAAACCAATTGTTCAGAGAACAATTGAAGGTCTTTCCACATCAATTTTCTAAATTATTGATGAGAAGCTACTTCCGGTTAACTCAAATTTACTTTTGGCGTCCAAGCAAAAGGTTTCTTCATACTGATTCAATTAATATATGGTTTCTATATACTTTTGTCTGAAATAAGGGAGATAATTGGCTACTTCCGGTTTAGAAAATGTCACTTCCGGTCTCATATGATAGCTATATTCACACTGATTCAAAAAATATATAGTTTGTAATACTTATGACTGTAATAAGGGAGATAATATGCTACTTCCGGTTTATAAAATGTCACATCTGGTCTCAAATGATAGGTTAATGTATCACTATTCAAAAAATATATGGTTTCTATGTATTTTTACATAAAATAAGTGCAAAAATGACTACTTCCGGTTTACTCAAGGTCACTTCCGGTTGACATTTTTCAAGGTCATTTGTCACCAAACATTTTGCAAAAGATCTTACGGCTTTATCATGTACCAATCTGAAGAAATAATCAATTTACCTTAAAATAAAACATTTCAGGGGCAATAACTCCAATAAGATGTCACTGGATTGTCTCAGACCAAATATATCATATCTTCATCACAATATAACAAACATTTTGCACTAGTTCTTTTAAAAATATCGGAGAAAATGCAAAAACAAGCAAAAGACAAAATTCAGAACATGACCTTGACCTTTGACCATTTTCTAAGTTAGGATTCAAGGACCTCAAATAAAAAGACTATAGGTCTATACGTCTTACGGTTTATGAGTTACAAAAACTTTACGACAAATTTATTTGATAAAGGTAGATAACTCCTTTAAAATTTCACCGGATCGCTTCGATCCAAATGAGCCAAAAAAATTCTAAGGATGTAACGAACAAATCGTTATCTCTTTTGGTTACGGAGGAGATACACTAACAAGAAAAACAGTGTTTGGGGAGATAACTCTTATAATAAAAAGTCATCGCCTTAACAAGATGAGTTTTAAAAGCGCAATAACTGTTCGATACAATATCCAAAATATCTAAGCGACATCTTGCGAAACAACTTTATACCGCAAGAAAAGGGTTTGGCGGAAGAAGAACAAATAATAATAATAATAATAATAATAATCAGAACAAATACAATAGGTATAGAAAGAGACTTTTGATTCAAAGTTTAAAAAAAAGAAATATAAGGGGAGTTTACTCGTGATTTGAAATGTGCTGTGAATGTACATCATTTTAAATGCTTTCGGTACTTTACCTTATTTACAAATTGTCGCGATCGACTTTGATAAATGTGTTATCCGGAGGAGGTCACATAACACAAAGGATATTCTTGCCCTATATTAACACCTGGTATTGCTTCCTGTATAGGAGTGCGTATCTTGCCAAAAGCTTAAAATATAATGATTTGTCCATCAACGTCGTTCATTATTTCCTCGTTCACTTTCATAAGTTTTATAAATATACGTATATTATTATGTCCTATAAGTTTCTTTTTCTTCAATTTTTTAAAATGTTTTATATCATTCACCTGTTTTCAAATCATGTGCACTTAATTCTTCAACCAGGAAGACATCCCTCTTAACTGAATGAAAGAAAATTAGGTCACAGAACTGACACGTATCTTGTTAAGGAAACACCACGATACAAAAAAAAAACCAAAGTTAGCTGACATTCAAAAATAACACATGGCATATTCCCGAGATCATCAAGTTTATTTAAGATTGAAACAGATTTAATAATTAAAATAAATCTTTGAGACAACGAGTTATATTTTTAACTTGTCCTCATTAAACATTTAATGAGTTGTTAAAAAGACATGTTCATAATACCGTTAAAATAATGAAAGATATGAGCACTGTCCAGTTTTGCAACGAAATCATATATGTCGTAGCCAAGGAAAGAAATCATCAAACATGTCAAATGTGTCAAATGTGTGTTGTGATTAATTGTATTATTTACACCTTTTTAAGACTTACACGACTAGGCATCACTTTATACCAGTGGCACAATAAAGCATGTTTACGTCACTCTACGACTTATACATTTGCATGGTCCCTTTAATGATTCATGTGCCACGCAATATTAGTAATGGACTGTGGTAACCTCTAAATCGATATAAAAACGTAAGAAAAACCGAAGGAGCATTTAAAACTAATAAGTCGAAAAAAGTAGGACAGTAACATAAATAACCTGGCTAATGTAAAATAAGCCGAGAAAGAAAGTAAGTCATAAAACAATATGGCCTGATAGCCATAATCCAAGCAATCTGGGCGTATAGGAAACATTTATCAATCTATCAATTATTTCTTTATCGTGTTTTCATTAAATCTAAGATATATATAAAAGTCATACAAAAAAGTAAGAATGTATCAATAAATAAAACAAATTAATATTGACACGCAAAGCAGATTTGTGGTCATCAAGCTAGTACAGCAGTCTTCAAGCTTTAATTCTGATTATTTCACTTTGAAAGGTTGATTAATGAGGGTCAGTTAAGAACAAAACTTAACGAAAAAAGGGATGATCTCAGCTTCCCAAATGTGATCTTTCCATTTCAATGTAGCAACATTCCAGGATCGCCTGCATAAGGAGTATATATCTCCCATTTGATACGATATTTCAGAGCTTCCAATCATGATTTCCTTGACAGAGGGTTGTTGCTCTAATAGAAGGTATGAAATCAAGTGTTCAAGTTGGCGAAGTTGAAATCATCCCTTCGATAATTTTACATACGCCATCACGAGTTGGTTGACCGTTATGGAATAGCTGTTTCACAGATGACGACGTATATGTTCCAATTGTCGTAACCACAATCCGTCCTCTTTTCTCGAATTTGTCCTACCGAATTAGACTTATCACCAGGTTAGTACTTACATGAGCAACACAACTGGTGCCACATGTCAAAAAGGATCGCTTACCCTTCCGGAGCAATTGATATCAACCCTAGATTTTAATAATAACGGTTCGTTTTGCTCTTGCTTTAGTTTTATGTGTTATTCTCTGTGCTTTTTCTTTTAATGTTTATGAAAAATATGTTTCAGTTTCAAAATTGCACATTAGGTTTAGTTTCAGGGTTAGAAAATTTACATGACAGATGGTTTATGAATTTGGTGATGTCCTAGTGTTAGATAAAAGTAAATTATCAATTCGTTATTGCACGATGACTTATCACTTGATATAACGTGTAAAACTATTTTTATTAATCACATGTGGATCAAGATCTGCTTTCCATCCGGAGCACCAGAGATCACCACTGGACTGGAGCGGTTCGTGTTGCTTCGACTTAAGTTTTCTATGGTACGTTTTGTATACTGTAGTTTTAATTTCTTCTTTTTTCGTTTTTGCCATAACGTTTCAGTTTGTTTTCGACTTATGAGTTTGAATATCCCTTTGGTATTTTTTCGCCTCTCTTTTGAAAGTTGACTTTGATTTCTGTTCTAACAAATGATGTCACATACAACAAAGGATATTCTTACCATGTATGTGCACCTTGTAACAGTTTCTGTATTCTATAGTTTGTATGTTGCCTAAAGCGAAACATGTAGTGTTTTTGTTCTTGTTTCCTCTCTTACACTTTGACTCAGTTTTTCTATAAACGTACACGTATCTTCTGATTCCATATTTTACTTTATTTCCTTTTTTTCAAAGATGTTATTATATTGCCCACCTGTTATGAAATCATTACACTTAAGTTTAAAACCTGGAAAACAACCAACTGAATTAGAAAAAAATGAGACCACAGAACTGACATGTATCTCGTTAAAGAATCATTAGGATAAAAAAAAACACTTAGTGTTGGCTGACATTTAAAAAAAACCGTTGAATATTATATACATTCCGGAGATAATCAATCTTCATCTATGAAGGGATCAAATTATTGAAAATTCTCATTTAACTTTATCTATTGAGACAACGGATCACATTTTGACTTTGTCCTCATTAAACCTCTGTTGGGTTGTTTCAAAGACGTGTTCACAATACCGTTACAAATAATGAAAAAATATAATCATTGTACAGTCATCAATGAAATAATTACTGTCGTAGTCATATAATAAAATTATCATGTTTGTGTGTGTAATTAATCATATTATACATGTTATAAGACTAACCACATTTTTGCTAGAGGTTATTGATTTTTAAACTGGGGTGACTGACTCACAAAATGAATATAAGTCCGACGGATAGAAGTGTGAGTGCCCCACTGGTATCTATTTCAACCCCTTTTAATATAGAATAGCATAATAGACGACGGGAAACGTAATTTACTTCATATATCTATCAAACTTGTTGGTTTCTGTTAGCGTTAGATTTGAAGTTTATTTGACGTTTCGGTTTACGATAAATATATTGTACTTTGCCAAAAATTTCAACGATGAATTATCCATGTGCTATGAATTCTAGAATGACGACTTTTAATTCATTCTAAAAGTAAAAAACTAGTCGTCGTACAGCTTACGGTAGTTTGGATGTAAGAAAAACCTTGTGGCCATTATGGATCAATAATTGGTATAGATCTTCACTAAAATTAGCTTTTAATATTGAAATACAATTATTTGTATGAATATTCTTTTACAAGAAACCATTGTCATGTCCTATTGTAAAAATATTATTAACACATAAAGAGAGACTTTTGAATCAAATATCTACAATATACTTACATTACCTGGGAGCTCACTGTGATGTCCTTAGATTTATAATGAATTGTAGCGGAAATATACCTCTTTCGTTATGTAGCAACAACACAAGTATTTGAAGAAAATTTACTCCTCAAGTTTTATTTTAAAATTCTATCATGTTTTGTGTGTTTTTCCTTTAAAATCATCATGAAATAATTGAATCTTGCTGTACCCGAGGCTTGAAAACGAGCTTAGTGACACAGTGTGATATTAACTACTTATACATTGTACATTATGGCAAACTGAAAATTATAAAAGTTCGTGTTGCTCAGTATTTAGTTTTCTATGTTGTGTTTATGTACTTTTGTTTATTTGTCTTTTTTCTTTTTTAGCCATTGCGTTGTCAGTTCATTTTTGACTAATGAGTTTGAATGTCCCTTTGGTATCATTCGCCCCTCTTTTGTTTATACCCAAGAACTAAGTCTATCTTAAAACACACAAATTATTGCAAGATAAAAGCGTTATCATAAAGACCTACACGATTTTGTTAATGAGTATATTGAATAGAAAATAATACATTAGAGTCCAGACAAAATAATGACATAATGATTGCTAGTTAAAACAAAATCTCACATATCAAGTCTGAGAAAAATTTAAAATTTCCTCACCAATAACAAGAATGATACTGACGTTAAGACAAGACCACCGGAGAGTAATGACAATTAGTCAGTCTTTTTATTTTCCTTTTACAGGACACACATGTTATGCAAAAGGATTGCTCCAACAACTGTGGTTTGTCTTAACTATCTTTTGTCTTCTTTGTTCAACTTTTTGTCGTTTAATCTTAGTTTGATTGGTATCTGGAGTCTAATGTTGCTTTTAAAGGCACCGTTGCTTTAGTTGTCTTGGCATGCAAAGATTACTATGTTGTTGAGTTGTGTAACGTCTTGCGAAAATTGATGCATATTTATCTTATAAACATGAACATTTCTTTAAAGTTCAAAACAATGTACTAAACCTATTTAATATAAGCTGTAACAACACGTATGTAAATAATTGTTTCAAGCATGCATTTAATTGACTATATTTCACTGAACGATTTAAACGGCTATGTCTAAAACTATATCGGATTTCTTTCTGTTTTGTGTTAAACTAAATGATAGTTAAACTGTTATAGTGTCTGAATATCGTGTCAGTTTATGTATGTTTGTATATTAATTTGTTTTGAAGTTCCGCTGGCAAGTTATCGTTTCCTCAAAATGCTTTAAGATGTGTTCGTTATCGTTCAGTCTACTTTGATTTATATCTAGTAGGTGAAATTAAAAGGAGAAGGAAAAATGACATTTATGAGCTATTTTTATTACAATCCTATGTCTTGAACTGTAAATGGCAATTAAGAGCTAAACACATAGCAATATATTGCAGGTATAGCTATATTGATTAACATAACTGAACAAATTGCAAAGGTAAAAGAAGTTACTTTCATTACAATTGATTTCAGATTATCAAATATAGCAATTGATTGGAAAGGTTTGTGCAACAAATGAAATGTCTCAGATATAGAACACGGAGAAGCCAGTGCAGCGGTACGGTCAAAGTTCAAATAAAAGAAGCTAGTATTATCCTTTTCATAACATAACGTTTTGATATTTAGATGACATCCATTCACTGAATAGTTGTTTTTATTACCGTGTTTGTACTTTCATGAGCTACACGACGGGTGCCACATATAGAGCAGGTACCACATGTTGAGCAGGTTATGCTTACCCTTCCCACGCACCTTAGATGTTTGACTCTCTTTTTTTCCATGGTTGTCAGTTTATTTTCAACTTATGAGTTTGAATGTCCCTGTGGTTTCTTT
Organism: Mytilus californianus; assembly: GCF_021869535.1. NCBI lineage: Eukaryota > Metazoa > Mollusca > Bivalvia > Mytilida > Mytilidae > Mytilus > Mytilus californianus. The sequence continues at coordinate 65,643,941 of NW_026262712.1, forward strand.
CGCCTCTCATTTACTTTGTTCATCGTATCTATCACATTCAAATGGAAATATAAAGATTCCACAGATACAATTAATTATGTTTCAAATCTTGATTAACATCTATAAATTGACAAATTGACGGATATATGTCACCGAGTTAACGAATGCGAATTAGTTCAACTCACTAGCAGTCGTAGATTTTTAGCTACTAGTATATTCGTATAATATGTAATTTTGCCGATTGTCTCCTATCCCCGATTGTGACATTTTGATGATGCATGCATGGCAGGCCTAGGAGACGCGTACCCTGTTCACGACCGGTCTCGCTTCTTTTGGAGTTCATTCAATTACCTCAGATTTTGTTTGTTACCTTGATTTGTCTTCCTAATCATGTTAATTGATTTATGATTGATTGATTGTTGGTTGCTTTACGTCCAGTGGCAAATATTGCAGGCATGTTCAGGACGAGAACAAATTAACAATGAATATAATAGGTAGGTCCTGAAGTATCTCGGGGGAAAATAGACTGCCATTGGAAAATGAGGGTATATTGGATAGGGACAGAAATTTAGTCATGCAACAGGCCACAAAAGGACCCCTCAAAGAGTTGCTGCAAGGGTTCTTAACGTGCAGAGAGCGTGGTACTCTCTCTACACGAGGCATTGGATTTAACGTCCGAATTCTGGCCGAACGTGGCTGCGTACTTGTACATCCCGCACAAGCAAACGGATGCCCATCTTTAGCAAGGGTTTTACTGCCGGTCAGAAGAAGACCTGTAGTGAAGATATATTCCTCAGTCACCCTTGTGAGGAATCGATTTATGAGGTATGAACTTTGGTAAACAGCTGTTGTCTGGATTTTGCTATGAATGAAATATCAATGTTAAATCAGTTTAGTTATCATGACATTTAGCCTCAAGCATTTGTCAAGGGTAGACTGGTGTATAGAAATATGGTGATTTGGGCGCCTAAACAATTTTAATTTCAACAAGAACAAATAATAATAATTTTTCAAATGTTTCATCAAGATTTAATTGACTAGTCTTAACACACTGTAATTTATCATTTATCGGTTACTAACGCGTCTTGTTTCCTTTAAGAGAATAAAGATTTGTTTTAAATCAAAAAGTACATACAACCATCCTTTAATAACAATTTCCCTATCAAGAAAATACAATGAGCATGTTCATGCCAAAACTAGAGACAGCTATAATCATTTCAAATAGTTGGCCAATGAATGGAACAAAAAAAAAGATTAACTTCACATATAATGTTAAAGCTATTCATTTAATCAGTTTGATTTAACGGAGCTACAATCAACCCAAGTTCACCGTACGAACGACAACAATCAGAATACGGTATGTTTAGCTTTTAAAGATACCGGCATGACAAACGGCCTGATGTATGCTAAAACAATAAACGAAAAACATTATGACAAACAGAAACCAACGATAACCACTGGCTTACAGGCTCGGGCTTGGGACTTGGGACAGGCACATGAATAATATAGCGAGTCTAAACCTGATGGTAAGTCCTCAAACCACCCAGGCCTTGAACAGTGGTATAACAGCATAACACAAGAACAAAATATAAAATTCAATTAGAGAAAACTTGACTCATCGGATCGGTTCTAAGCAGAAAAAAAAAACTAACATTAGACAAAGGACACAAAATACCGATCTAAGCTTGAGTAATCGCAGCTGTTGAAAGCTAGTTCAAAGCCCTTTTCTATTTAATAAGTAAACAATGTTTTCAATAGTAAAAGATCAATCAGTGCAACTCCAACGGATTTAGGGAAAGACGTCATACGAAGTCTGAGAAAATCATGTATTATTTTAAAACATGTTTAATTTCGAGTTTTGAATAGACATTGATCGATAAAGATTTATTTCTAATTTTATTTATTTATTACCAGACGAGTGACAATGCATTGGGTATATATCTCAAAATGTATGATATTTTGTTTATTATGTAAATTAGCACATTTTTTTAAATGTTGTCTGTTTGCAAAATCTTCATATACATGGACGAAATAAATATTCATTCATTCATTTATTTATTCATTCATTCATTCATTCATTCATTCATTCATTCATTCATTCATTCATTCATTCATTCATTCATTCATTCATTCATTCATTCATTCATTCATTCATTCATTCATTCATTCATTCATTCATTCATTAATGCATTCATTCATTCATTTATGTATTTATTCTTTCATTCATTCATTCATTTATTCATTCATTCATTCATTCATTCATTCATTCATTCATTCATTCATTCATTCATTGATTCATCCATTCATTCATTCATTCATTCATTCATGCATTCATGCATTCATTCATTCATTCATTCATTCATTCATTCATTCATTCATTTATTCATTCATTCATTCATGTTGGCTGATAAATGGAGAAACATGTCTAAATTTTTATAAAGGTAAACTATAAATAATGACAGTTACCGGGCCTGAATTAATAGGAATATATTCTATTCAACTTAATTTTTTTATAAGGCGCTAACTTTTATGTTTTCTTTGTGTCTTAATCCTCCCTTTTTTAATATCGACTTACAAAAGAACATAAAAAATATAAACAGCATTCTAGTAAAAGCTCTCAGCTCTAAAATGTGTCAGTTTTAATGGGATCAGTGCTGTCGAGATAACAAAATAAACAGGAATATATAGCTTTAAAAAAGATTTCTAACTTTAGCCTGGACTAGAAAGCACATTTCCATTATCTCGACATAAGATTTGACAAGCATACATAAAAAAAACTTCATTTCAGTAGAACAATAACTGTGTACGGCAATATCATAGTAGGATCGATGCATTATTAAAGACTGCAACAAGGCAAAGGATTTGTTAGCTATGCCATTAAATGTTATAAAACTGAGGATTCTAAATATATAACGGTATTATTTTCACATTCCTTGCAAAATTGTCGTTTAAATAAAGATTTTTGAAAGAAATTGTAAAAAAATATACTGATCAAGGAGTTTGACTTTTATTACAAAATTGTCTTTGTTAATATCAATATAAGGAAACTATCAATTGTGTGAAATAAATGAAAACTTGACTATGATTAAGGAACTTATGCATGAAGATATTTGGTATTTTTAGCTGATTGTCTGTATTTATTTGCAGTAAAAGTCGCCGTAATTCTGAGTCTGTCCCCCATTTTTTCAACAAAAATGTATTCTTTTTATTAAGAAATTAATGCAACTAAGAGATACCTTATATAAATTATAAAACATATGCTAACTGGTATCTAGTTCAAAACATGGTGCAACTGCGACTAATCAAGTAATTAGCAGTTCTAATTATTATTATGTAATATTAATTAAAGAATAGTACTGCATTCTTCTGTTAATCATGTTAATAGTGTGTCAAGTGATATGTTTTAAATAACTCATAAGAGATTTTAGCAAACTCTTTCATTTCTTTCAGATTGAAACTTTCAGTAAAAATGTGCGAATTTTCTCTAAAAGATTTCATCCGAGAAATATGCAAAAATAAATGCATAATTTATTATTTACTTCAAATGTATCCTATACATATTTCACATTGAAAGCATTCTTAAATGTTTGATTAAGGTGAAGCATGTTAGGACCGACTAGATAATATTCTTATAGTAATTAATAGTATCGTTGCTTATACTTATAGAGCTGTATTTAACACTTAGGTTTCACTCTTTTTTAAATAAGTTGCACGTTCTCCATACGATTATAAATTTATTTATTTATCAACTTATTAATTTTTTCAATGATTTTTTCTTTTTTTATATTTTTTTAATACAATTTTCTTCTGTCAAATGCCTTTATATTTTTTAAGCTTTTATGATAATCGATGAAACCTGATTACAAGGTATACAATTGGGTTTTTTTAGATTAAGAAATGAGTAAGTACAGAAAAAAACTTGTCAAATAATGTCAAACACTTGACAGATTTTCTTTAAGAGAATACCGATGAATTAAGCTTAATAAGTACTGAAAAACTAGTCTGAAAGATTAAATTTTCAATTCGTAAGAGATTTTATAACGGACAGGTTTAAAAAAACTCAAAACTTTCTATGATTGTGCTGCATAGTCTCGTTATAAAGAGGTCTTTGGCAGAAACAACAATTTGTTTTATTTCATTTATGTAATTATCCGAACAAATATCACTCTCCTCTTGAAATGAAATTGTCAATAATTTCAGAAGACAATCGAAAATTGACAATTGATATCGAATAACCTCTTAACGTGAAAGAAGATCCAATCTTATCCCACTAATTTGATGAATTACAGGCTAATGGCACTTTCTGTGAAAAGTGCATCAGTTAGTGAGAACTAATTATGTTCCGGTGGTTTAATAGTACACGAAGCCAAGTCATAATTTGACAGATGATATGATGTGTACATAGTAAAGTCCAGATAAATGATACTCTTAAAATAGATTAGTCAATCGAAAGTCATTCATTGCCAATTAAGACTGTTATAACAGAGTAGTTTTGTACTTTTATATTTATGATTTTTTAGATATCTTAAGAATCAACAGAGCCTTCCTTATCAAATTGAAACGTTGAAGTTATCCTCCGAAATTTTTTCGGACGTCAGCTTGATTTGGTTGATAGAAATAGAATACATGTTTCACAGATGACTACGGATGCGTTCTACCCAAAGGAGCCACAATGTTGTCTTCTTTTCCTCAATTGTAACATTACATAATTTGAACCCGCCTTATGAAACACGCCGGTTGCAACTAGTTGAGAATTAGCTACTCTCCTTTCCGAAGTATTCAACCCCGATTTTTTTATAGGATTTGTAATCTGCAATCTGTAGTCTGTTTAGTGTTTGTAGACTGGTGTTTGCCTTTCGTCGACTGTTTGCCATTGTATTTTCTGTTGTTCGACAGTTTTAGTTTTGAATACTTCTTTGTATTTTCCCACTCTGTTTATTTTTCAGCCCAAATATTGGTTTCTGTTTTCCACTCATTTTGATAATTTCGATGACTTGGATTTCATTTAATTTGACTTATATAATTATGTTTGCTACTCGGTATTTGTATTACTATGCAGTCGTGTTGACTTGATGTTTTCTAAATAATCTTATTTGATTCAAATATCAGTATGGAATAGGGTCTAAAACATTGACATTGAAATTTTTACTGATGTTCTCACATATATCATTCCCTGTAATCTTTCGAATCGATAATCAATTTAACTTTGTGAGAGTTGAAAATTAAAAGTTTATTTTTAAATTATACCGTTTATCATTCTTTCGTCTCCTTATGTCGGACGTAGAACCCAAACGACGCCGCAGACTCCGAATGCAATGCATGAAATCGTGAAATATGAAAGGTTACCAAATGCTTTACTAGCGCCAATATTAAAAAAAATATATATATATACGTGAAACCTTTCAAATAAAGCGGATTTCATATAGAAAGTATACGGTGCATGCGTAGGACATATACTTCCGTAATAAGAAATTGTCAATTTTGGATAACCAACAGAAACCAAAGGTAGTGAACTTTTTGTAGTTGAAACATGTCCTAATTTATGTGTAATTAAATTATGTATGGTGTATAAAATGTGCTGAAGGTTACTAGGTGTATGATATGTAATTGTTCGATCTTTTTTGTCACGAGGAAAAAAATAATAATAGAGAGCATATATGAACTACTGCATTATAAAATCATATAGATAAGAGCAAGTACACATAAGTAAAGGGAAAATCTATTAAGATATTAAATAATATTTACTGAAATAACTTCAAACACCAAAATACGCGAAGAAGCAAACGGTGTCATGCCCCAATCGCCTATCGATTCTTCCACATTTTGACTAATTTTGTTCCGTATGGAACATTCCAATAAATTTGCAACTGCCAGAATAATGAAATTGCAAAAAAGGGCCGTTAAAATTATAAAACGAACACGATATCAGAAAACCATTTATTAATGAATTATTTCATAAATCAGGGGGGAAAAAACCTTATACATGTAAGTAGGTTGTGTCCGATACGCTTTTCAGCATGAAAAATCTAAAACAGTTTAAACGATAAAACCATCAGCCTGGTTTATGTTCACAACTATAAACGGTAACAAATATAACAGACAACAATCAACAGCAACCACTGAATCCCAGGTATATACAGAATGTGGTGGGGTTAAAAATGTTTGCAAGCGTTCAAAATTTCCCTTACCTGGGACAGTGGTGTAACATGGACCATTTTTTGGGGTTCATGTTATTCTGTTTTTAGTTTTCTGTGTAGTGTTTTGTGTACTTCTTTGTCTTTCGTCGTCTTTTGTTTTCCGCCAAGGCGTCGTAAGTTTCCCATCGTATAATGAGAGTCCTTTGGCATCATTCGCCTATTTTGAATGTTCGTTGAAATTTATAAAGTCACTGCAGACACGGGCATGGCGAACGAGTTGGATATATAAACACCGTAAGATGAAAATCATTAATCAAAATACATTTGTTGTTCAAGAAAAAGTAAAATACTTTTGGCATAAAATCAAAGCTTGTAAAATATAATGGTATTTTCCTTATGAATATATTTATAAGTTCCCATCAATGTAAATGTTTTAAATATAAAATTTAACTTTTGTAGCATTATTCGTGTTCCTATTAAACAAGCGAGACATCAATTGACATAATAACGGTAAGGCAAATGACGACCAATTATATTTTATACATGTCAAAATTTTGTAAAGTGGTGTCATAATGTGGTTTGTGGCAACCATGAATTAAAACTTACAGTAAATTGGTTTGAATTATATATATATGGATTTTGCTAACTAATCAGTGTCAATCAAAGATTTTAAGTTTGTTTAATGTATTCATTATGTTTTGTTATGAATGATTACTATGCTTAGTAATGACCACCATAATTGGCTAATAAAAATATCTTGTATCTTGTAACGATTCAATTAATCTAATATATACCGGCTTCCAGGTTTTCTGCATGAAGATACAGTACATCATTAGCTTTTAGTAAAACTATAAATTTTAAACATCAAATAAAATGACAACCAGTTGTATCGTACACAACCCCTAACCCCCAGCTCTTCTGAAATCCACACAATAGCGACAAATAATAGGTAACCTTTATTTGGTAGTTACCATATTATTTTACTTGGATCGGTTTGTTTCGTAAAATGTTATCTGTTTTCCTGGAATGAGATAGAACACTGTATTGGAAACAAATATATTGTTTACCTGTAATGATAATGATGTCAACATCTGTTACCTTTACTTATATTTATGAACATAGAACTTCACTATTCTTACCATAACTACAGCGACACGATACGCCCATTGGTTTTCATTCGCAATGTAAGTTTTATTTGTTCTATAATATTTGATAATAATTTAACCCTAGTGTTTGTATCACTGAAATTTGTAATATTAATACTTTAATCGCTGAAACAGATAATTGTTGGCTACTATATTTGTACATTGAGTTTATTGTGCGAATTTCTCAGTATATAAGAATAAGAATATATTAGTAATAAAAAAAAAATAATGATAATAATTTATTATTGGATAATACTGGTATTTTGATAATAAGAAAATAACTACAAATGTTAGTAATAACTATAATCATGATTATTGTAAGCAATCTTCCTTTTCTTAGACGATTTTTAAATGTAACATGGGTTTGATGATTGTGTCAATCTCTATATATTTCAGTTTCAACTTTGAGCTTTTATTTTTATTGTATATTTCTAGAAACGAATTACGAATTGCTTCTTGCTTATCACATGCAAATGAAACAGTGCCCTTTTGACATGAATTCAACGTTCTTTGTGATAGTATATCCAGTCAATGACCGACTCCGTAAAATGTTAAAACGGTTTATTGTGCCAAAATTTGTAAAACCGATGTATATTTTGCTAGTATTGGTCCAAAACATAAAACGAATGATTCAACAAATATCCGCTAATATAATCATATTTAGTGAATTATATATTGTGGCTAACTAAATAGGGAAATCATTTAAATAGTTGTTCTTCTGTGAGTTGGCATTTAGTTTAGAAAATTGCGAGTTTTTCGCAAATTTGTGTACACATTTTTCATTTTTTTCTGAACTCTTTGCATAAAACTGAGTGTTTACTGTTTAAAAATTTGTAACCATATCTAGTCTAGAAACTTTAGTTTCAGTGAAAACTTCCTGACATTAAAAAGGAATATTTATTTTATCCTTGACGTACGAGTACACCGATTTCACAACTAAAATAATCAGTTAATTCATTAGCATTTTCGATACAAGGTTTAAGACCTTTATACGTTTTAACTATTACTCTCAATATTTTACCGTTAATTCAACTAGCTATGTTTTTTGGCCGTTAACCTACCTGCCAAACAGTGTCAAAAGCTATTTTATAATTGACAAGGTCCAAGACAACTTTATCCCCTTACACAAATAAATATATCTGTAGTTTTGTATTCTTTCCAAAAAACAGCTTGTGATTTTAATATCAGTTCGATATAATCGACAAATTTTGTAAGTCTTGTATTTAGGACAAATGTGAACTGTTTGCCGATTTTTATACTAGGGTGATGACATGAGTGTGGATCAGTTTGATCAACTTGTTTTTGTATTATAGCTTAAATGACTGTGTATGGTCCATGCCTATTGTATTAGACCATTATCTAATATCAAATCAAAAATGTTGGTGTGAATCGATATCATATAATCAGACGTGGATTTGATATTCATATATTTATTTACAATATCGTTCAGACAGGTGCTTTTGAATTTTTAATAGCACAAGATTTCGTTGTCATATGTTGGTCTGTTCAAAATATAATGTTTGTGCTGATTTTCTTCAATATTAAGTTTTCTAAAATGATAAAAAATAAATCGAAAATGTGCCCATGGGATGCCTGGCTTGCATATAACGGTATAAAGGGATATAACTAGAGAACTGTATAAGTGTGGCCACCAACTTTGAGCTTGATCTGTTTTTTATTGTAATAAGCATTGTCTATAAGTATTTTAACATTTGGTTAAGGCAAACTAAAGTAAGAGAATGGAAACCGAAATTGTGACGGACGTACGGACGAACAAACGGACGGATAAGGGTAACACTTAATGTCCCCCTCGCCGAGCATGCTCGCGGCGGGAGCATACACAGATAATGCAAACTGAATATACTGTATTTACGTTTGCCGCTAAATCTCTTTAAAACCTTCCAGAATTCTTTCCGTTTAAATTTAGAGGTTTTTCAAAAGTGTTTACTGTAGTGTAACGTTTTCATAGTAAAATGTAGTTTCATTGGCCAAAGTAAAGGAAATTAAAGTCTAAGAAAATGTCAGATGACACAATCAAATAATCAATAAGGCTTCAAACCCCTGATAGTATTCTACTAATTTAACTGTCATGATAAATTTCGTATTTGCTAAAAAAAATTAAAGTTTTTAACACAACTAAATCAATTTATAGTCATAGAGCTTTCGACTTTTACATATCTTTGTTAAATCTTTCAAGTGGTACATTATATCAAGCAATTATTTTAAGTTGAAAACATATTAACTAACATTATTTAGTACATCGTGTAAGATATGTATCTAATTTGCATATCAATAAATATTAACGATGGTAAAACAGCTGTTCTTGCATTGAAATCCTAACAAGCGTATGAAAAGGTGCAGTCATTTTGTAGAGAAACAAATTCATTCTTTATCTCATCATCTATCTGTGGAGAAATATATTCACTATTATAAAAAGGAAGGGGGTATAAATACAAACAAGTAAAAAATATGTCTTAGTCTTGTTTTCTATTTTTTACCTACTGGCCAGTTGCGAAAACTGATGTTGACTATCATGTTGTTGAAGCATTTGTAATTGAGGAAAACGGGTAGTTTGAACAGCGACCTTCTGCTGTTGATAATGACGGAACATGGACCAAAGATCATTGCGTGATGCGATAATTTCATGCTGAAACTGTTCATGGACTATGAAATCGCCCTCTTTAATGTCATTTAAGTTTACTTTTCGCTGCTTTCTTGCAAACAACTTTATCCCCATATCCTGTTGCGCAGGCATTTGTAATGCAGGATAACGAGTAGATTAAACTGGCTGGGGAGCTTAAACTTGGTCACGGGGTATGTGATAAGTAGACAGATATATCTGCCTTTCATTAACTATGAGTTTGTCAGCGTAAAATTTGGCAGCGTCCTCCTGCTATTGATGAAAACGGAAAATGGAGCAACGTTTATTGCGTGTTGCCTGAACTTTAGGCCAAGACTGTTCATGGACTTTAAATCGCCTCTTTAAAGTTCCTTTAATTTTACTTTCTGCTGCCTTCTATCCTTTCTTTTCTCAAATTTTGCACTCCGTTTTGGGGCTAACTGTCCTTACGTGGTGTACGACGTATAACATGAAATTGTTCCCAGAGTTTCTTGAGACTCTTCTGCTACACCGCTAAAAATCCGATTCTCCTACATAGACTGGTTCTGCATTTCAAGTACCCTTTCATGTATCTTTTTTGTCCCGTTTTACAAAATTTGTATTTTGTTGGTTGAGACTACCCCACTCGTTCTGTAAAACATATTGTAATTGTTTGATGTTTCTCGTCTGATATCATGATAGCGCTTCACTACTTCCAGTATTTATACATTGTTGACTAAACCGTAGAAGAGACACGAAAGATACCAAAGGGACAACGTCATGGCTAAAAAAGACTAATAGACAAATAACAGAAAACAAAACACAACAAAGAAAACTAAAGACTAAGCAACACGAACCCCACAAAAAACTTGTGTGATCTCAGGTGCTCCGGAAGGGTAAGCAGATCCTGCTCCACATGTGGCACCCGTCGTGTTGCTTATGTTATTACAAATCCGGTAAATAGTCTAATTCGGTAAGTCACATTCGTGAAAAGGGAAGGGTATTATAGTTACGACATAAGGAACATATCCGATATCATCTGTGAAACGGTTATTCCATAACGGTCAACCAACTCGTGATGGCGTCCGTAAAATTTACGAAGGGATGATTTCAACTTCACCATTTGGAACTCTTGGCTTAATAGCTTCCTTGTGAGCAGCAATCCTCTATCAAGGAAATCATGATAGGAAACACAAGCCCGGGAATATCGTATCAATTGGGAGATATATACTCCGTATGCAGGCGCTGCTGGAATGTTGCTACATAGAAATGGAAAGTTCACAATTGGGAAGCTGAAATCATCTCTTTTGTCGTAAAGTTTTGTTTTCAACCGACCCTCATTGTCAATTTCTAGATGTAAGTCAAGATATGAGGCAGACTTAACTGTATCTGTAGTATCCTTTATCTCTAGTTCGATGGGATAGATTCGTTTAACATAGTCACCAAATTTTGTATTATTTAGTGAGAGAACATCATCTATATAGCGGAACGTAGAGTTAAAGGATATTGCTAACTTCTTATCTTTCTTCCTAAGAAGTTCCTGTATGAAGTCAGCCTCATAATAATAAAGAAACAAGTCGGCAAGAAGAGGGGCACAATTGGTTCCCATTGGAATTTTAAAAGTGACATATCAAATTCAAAAGTCAAGGAATAAAATCAAAAGTTTGAATATAAATATAAATAAAAGATGCAAATATCAACAAAAATTCTTTTTAAACAGTGTGCATATTTAAGAAAACATCTACAGTATTGTTTATTATGACCAATTAGTTAAAATAACATACTCATGCTACTGTTGAAAAATCATAAATATAGATGTACATGTATTAAATGTGTGCTAATATATTCTTCCAAACTGTCATATACATTTTTGACAGAAAGCATTTTTGAAAAAGAAAATTTTAGTTCATTATGCCTAATCCATAGGTTTAGAATAAATATATAGTTGGTAATATACTAATCTATGGTTTAAACAACATATTTCTGTCTCAAAATGAATAAAAGAAATGTAATGTGTTCAAATTGTACCAACTATCATCAAATGCAATGTAAAGCACCGAAAAATCCGAGTATTATCAATGAATAAAACCCGAGAAATTCCGAACGGATCACATTCCAACGTTAGGAGAATTTACCTCATTACATATTCATAGCTTGATAAAAAGGCCATGGGGAGCGTTTAAAAAAAATTGCTGACAGAAAGTCCCTTTCATTTAATAAGTTTAATATATTTAAACAAAAAAATACACCTTGGAAATAATTTAAAGTTATTTTTGTTGACTTTTATGAAACAAGGAATTCCCCTCCCAGAAATAGACAAATTTGCTAATATAAGATATAATAAAGGTACTTACCATACGTGATTGGCCTCCGTGGCCTATTTCCAACGTTGTCTGCCCTTTCAGTAAGCAGTCCGTCCAAAAAAATAGTCGGTAAAAGTCATTTTGTTACAAGTTTCAAATTTCATGTTAGACACAATGGCGGATACATCACTTCCGGAAGTCAAGAACAGACAACTCTTTTCGCAAATTTTTTGCGTGAAAACCACGCCCTGCTCATACAAATATCCAATCAATTCCGCAGACCGCTATTGTTTTCCATGTGAAACCATGGATACGTGTGGAAGGAGAAAGTTCTGGAATTTATGAATCTGAGTGTCAATGGTGTTTACAAAGTCGTAAACGATTTTTTTTTCACATCTATTACAAAGATTTTTCATATCTATACTGAAAATCGACCGCTAAGTATGACTGACAACCGGATCATAAAACTTGAATATATGTCCAAAATTTTAAGCCATCAATGAAGAAAATCTGACGAGTAACAGCTTGCGGAATGAATTTGAAATCAGTAGTACCTTTGACACATAGTTTTTCCGGCGGCCATTTTTTTCAAAACAACTCCACTTCAAACATTTTTTTATCGAACCAAATCACTGCAATACCCATAAAACTTATATATTTAGAAAGATAAATGTCTGAACTTTAATTACATATCAATTTTGTGCTCATACAATATATTTTTCACCTTTTTCAAAGTAATTGAACTTGGGTAAAATCCGATATTTTTGCCGTCGCAAGGAAATCATTACGTTACGATAATCGCATTGGCGACCTCCCTACATTGTATTTGGCAAAACCTTCTGAATTTTTTTCCCTGAATAATCTACATCTTTGTATACTTTGTGGCCTTTAACAAATTTTAATTCGAGCGTCACTGATGTATCTTTTGTAGACATAACGGGCGTCTGGTAAACACAATTATAAGCCTGGTATCTTTGATGAGATTTTTTACGTTTTCCTGCCTTTCTGTCCATATGCTAAGTCAGAGTAATCATTAACGATCATAGTTCATTCAAAATCACACATACACATGATAGATGATGAAATGTCACAATTTAACACAAGAAAACTAGTCTCAAGATACCCGCCTAAAATTTACAGCCTGCCATGTAAGGATGTCCTGTTATTTATGTATGGCACATATGTATCATTACATTCCTGGAGAAAAACTTTAAACCAATGGAAACAAACTTGTACTAATTCATTTTTTTTACAAGACTCCTTGTCAAGCTAACGGTACTCGCTGTTACTGAAATTTATTTCAAAGCCCGCTTCTTACTTATTAAAAGATTTTTTTCTCAATAAATAAACATTAACAGATAAAGTTTTCCAGATATGGCCTTTATCGTTGAACGCTGGACATTTGGTAATTGTGATTGATACATTTTAATGCGACTTATTACAGACGGTTTACATCCTGAGAAATAGTACAGGTACCACAAGGGAGCAGAATTTGCTAACTCTTACATAGCACCTGCGACTAACTCTCACGGCTGGTGTTTTGCTGAGTTCGTGTTTTAAGTTTTCAAAGTAATGTTTTGTAAACTGTAGTTTATCTTTCCGTTGTTTTTCTTTTTGGACACTATATTGTCTGTTTGAGTTCGACTTATGTTTCTTGTTTTCTACCAAAAAAGTATAGAAAAATAGCCTTTTTTCTTAAAAAACAACTTTATTTCAGTAACATGATGAACATGATGTATCTATTGGTACTTGTGTTTCTTCCTTATGATGTCTTAAGTTTACCATGCCTAACTACTGGATCCAAAAAAGATTTTGACGATTCAAGGAAAGCTCTCACTGCTTTAAAATCATATCTCGATAGAACTGTTAATACTTTGGAAACCGATGTACAGAAAACTGTAGCTACGTTAAAAAGTCATATAAAGAATGTGGATGGGAAGATTAAAACCCTTGACAATGATTTAAAATTGATAGAAAGTGATTTTAAGGGTAAGTTTTTGATTTACGATAGCAACAGTACTTATTTATACCAATTATATAGGTAAATATATGATAATTCGTGTTGGTCCTTATTGATTATTTTCTGCTTATTTTTTTTTTGTCAACATTCCATGCTTCTTTTTATGGTATTAAAAAATTAGATTTTCTGCTTTAAGCCCCAAAAAACCATCACATGGAAACACATTTTGTTTATCCCTTATAGTCGATTGTATACTGATTGAAAAATGTTCTATTAACAATACACTGCGATGTTATTTTTCACGAAAATAGTAATGTTATCTTTAGCATTTAAAAATGATTTTTTTTCTTTTAGCAACAACAAACCAACAAGCACATAGGCCCAAAGTTTTTTTTTCTTTAGTAATCGATTGTGTACTGCCTTGAGATTATTTTGTATCAGAAAAATCAAGAACAATCAATAGATTTTCTGCATGCATTTGTAATTGCAAGAAAACTACATGCGGCTTTCAGTCACCAACTGCATGATTTCACAATAATTTTATTAATTTTACTTTCAACTTTAAAACTACCTTAACATCCTATAAACTAAGGAATACTAAAGTATACTGGTTTACGCCTGTCAGCCCGTCCGTCACATACAATTTTAATCGCTTTTTTCCCAGAATCTACAAATCAAGGCTTTCTGAAATTTAGAACCAACCTTCATGTGGGCATGCTATATCATGTGATTCCTTTTTATATACATCACTTATATTATGTCTATGTTTTATGTTTACCGAATAATTAAAGTGATTGAAAGGTTACGTAACGGTTGAGAATTGGAGATCGCTTGATATCACCTCGATTTATTCAAGTTAATACACTTTACGAGCCGTTGACGAGTATATAATTATTATTATTTTGATTAACTGGAGATACGAACGCTGTTTTTTCCAACGCTTTTTGCATTATACAACACTTACATGATAAAGCAATGTGTCAGATTATAATATCATATTTATGAATACTATATGATATTTTAATCGATATGAATATATGGAATAATATACAATTATTGATTTTTGATGAGGTTGATAGAATAATTTATCAACCCTTGTGCATGTCATATCTCAAGGGTGGATAAATCATTGTACCAACTGATATCAAAAGTCAACAATTGTTTCATTATATGACTTTCTGTCCATCCCTAGTTTTCTAGTACTTGCTCAAGATGTCAAACTGTTCCATGTGTTTAAACTAAATATATTATCTACTTTTGCAGTTGCTTACTTTAATAAGTAAAGATATTCAATAAAATGTATTACAAAAGATGTGAAACTAATAAAAAGACGAAGATGAAAAATCGAGAATTGCATGACGACATAAACCTTCTTCGTTGACGTTGCATAGAAAAATAACTGTTTAATTAGGATCGAAAAAGAAATCGGTGGTTATGCAAATCGATGACACAAAGTTTTAACATTTACAAGGTATTAGATTACTGAAATTGTCAACTAAAGAATACATTTTTTTCTTCTTTAATTTACTCAAAAGCAAGACAGTGGCAGAAATACAATGGGCATTGCTATTATTTCGGAACAGACAACCTCGACTGGTTTACATCAGAGGTAACCTATATTTAGAATTATTATCAGTTGCAAACCAGCTTATATAACGTTAAACACCAGTTCATGTCACAAATGTTGTTATTTTTTTACAACCGACACAAACAACATTGAAGGACTTACAAATGGATACATATCCTAACTCTTACTCATGCATAATCATTATTTCCAGATATGTTAATATTAAATAAGGTTGATTGCATTTTTTTTCTATTTCTAGTCACATCATTTATATGAATAGCTTCAATAACTACGTTAAGGCACACTATTTAATGGTGTACTTTTTATAGGTTTATGTTAACCTACTAATGTACAAAGCAAACAAAGCTTAACGTAATACTTGTCAGTTAAGTATCGCTGCTTAGAAGCTACGATGATTGTTTAAAAATTTATAATATAAATGTATGTGCACATGATACAATTTCACGGATATAAATTAGTCTCAAAATTTGAACACAGACAACGAAAAAAAGTGCTTGCAGTTTTTTTTATTGCAGAACCTAAAAACAAAATATATCTTTTAATTGTAAAAAGACAATTACAGATACTAGTTGACTTGACCTCTCACCTTCTATTTTGATAAAAGTGATATTGCATACTGGCTTTATTTTAGTAGGTTTTTCTATATGAATTTGATTTTGAATAAAACAGCATATTCACCTGAAGAAAAGTGATAATCACCGCGTAAACGTCACGTGTTTTTACATTGTAAAATAAGTGATGTACAATTGATTGTGATAAATAAGTGCCATTAAATACATGTTTCCTCTCTCGGAATATATCATAAAACAATTACTGTATAGAAGTAAGGAGATGTGGTACTGTGTTTTGTTTCGGTAAATGCATGGTTTGTATGACTTTTAAAAAACGGGTATTGGCCTCAGTGAATATAAGTTTTTTCAAAAGTCAATAAAAGCCTGGTATGTTTGATGAGTTTATTTATTTACCCCATCAAAAAACAGTAATTGCATAATAATCCTTCTCTTTTTTAATACGTTTTCGGGTGATGATAAATGTCAAATTACTATACATGTTACAAATAAACGTTATTCGAGAAAAACACTTAAGTTACATTCTGTAATGGAAAAAATGAAATTGACCAACATGTTTTTTCATAAAGTTTAGGACAACCAAGCAGACAAGTACATGGAAAAAGACTAGGTGTTTATATAGTGTGTTTGATATCAGAAACGTTTGATGTGGTTTGCAATGAATCCGACAAGTTATTTTTGAAATCATTTGATTCCAATAGTTGTTATGGGCATTTAATAACGTTTTTTTTAGAAACATGACACATTTTATTTTATTCTTTGATATCTAGTCCAAGTTAACAGGAAATTAACAAACAAATAGGAATTATACTTACTACATGCATTGATTGTTTTCTTCTATATTCAATGCATGACATCGGTAATCTACGCTTCAAAAGTGTAAATATAGATGTGGTATGCTTGCCAACGAGACAACTCTCAACCTGAGACCAAATGATATAAAAGTTAACAACTATAGGTCATCGTACGGCCTTAACAATGAGCAAAACCCATACCGCATAGTAGTCAGATATAAAAGGCCATTTTTGACAAAGACAATCAAATAAACCTGACCCATTAGACAACTTTTTTATGCACGTAATTTAATAGGCTGATTTGCTTGCAATCCTCAACATAATCGATGAAAAAATTCTACGTTATGGCAACAAAGGCAAACCGTATGATTGTATTGTAGTTCCGAAAACCGGTGCTTCAAAGGATGTTTTTTTGTTTACAAGGCTTTCAGAATACACATAATGAAACAAGTTGAAAAGGGACATTTAACACCATGGTTAAAGGAAAAAAAGAAAATCAATAATTCGCCTTACTCTTTGCAGAAATATAAAAAGAAACACGAATCCCCTGGAAACATAGAAGATCTAAGAATAAGCACTTTTTGTTCCACAAGTGACAATTTGGTACTTATAAAAAGTAAACGTTCGGTTATTTATTAATGAAAGCCATTTCATAAATACAATATGTTTTAGTGTATTTACTATATAATTATGATTTTATAACATTGTCTGTCTTAGCCATTTTGGAATCTTTGTAGAGGAAATGCAGAGAAATTGGTGGATATATTGTCAAAATTGGCGACAGTTCAGAAAACAGCTGGATAGCTTCAAAACGGCCTAAAAGTAAATATTTTGATAATTAAATTGCTCTCATATTCATCAAATCGTTGATGCCCGAAAATGACAATGTAATGTTTCTTTTATTTATTGTCACTGATACTATTATTTATTGTTTAATGTTAATCGACAAATATTTCACCCACCTTTCTGAAACTTTGGAAAATCAATTCAAATCAATAAATGCATTTTAGCATTACGTAGCAAATAATTTTGAAAGACAAAATGTGATTCATTAAAAATCAAAATATCTGTTCTTCAATTTGTCCTATTATAACCATTTTTATAAACAATTTTTTTGTGTTTCAAAATTTAACAACAATGCCTATACCAACAATGTATACCACGTATGAAATCTATTCAAATAGAAACCTGAAAGTCACTTTTAAAGCTTATTTGTGAAATCAAATATATGCGTGAAAAAAATTAGTACGTTCTGTCTTTGTTATATACATGTATGTCTTCAAGTCTATCATCTGTGGTTGTGAAGTTGTGAAGCAAAACTTAGCATCGTATTATATTAATGTGATTTTTTACCGTAGTTAAGGATTACTCATTAAATACTCATCTTTACTGAAGGTTTAGCTTGAGCATAATGGTCAAGAGTTAGTAGTCTATGAACTTCTAGTCAGTTGTTATTCCAATTGAATTCCAATTATCCAACTGACCATTTATCACACAGCTTCTTAAAAATATATATTTTTATATAGATCGCCATGAATCAATCACAAACATGTAAGAACTACATTTATGCTATTGTAAATTTATACCGCTCTCTCAGTGGTATTTGACTTCAAGGGCTACACCATTTATAAAGTGCCCACTCATTAGACTAACTGGCCAACTCAGTTGAAAAATATAAATCTTTCGTTTGTCAGATATTGCCTTATTTCGTCGATTAATCTTAGGGTACAACTATGATATATGGTAGCTATGGTATACATGATCAGTTCGTTCATATTTCCATTTATCGACAATATGTGTACTTTCCCTTTGATCTTACTACCTAATATGTGTCTATATCATGGACAGGATTGATACTCGAAAATATTAGACAATGACGTGACATAACAGCGCAGCAGCAACGTCACGCGTTCATTTCCATCCGTGTCAATTTATCTATGAAATGCACGCGACATCATTCATACAACCGAACAACTATCCCAACGTTTTCTACGCGTATAAATAGTTTTACTTACTATTTCATTTTATTACATTTTCTCAGACAAAAAACCTATTGTTTAGAATAAATTGCCGATCACAAGAATAGTGGCATTTTATTTTTTATACTGACTTCATCACCTCGAATGTCATCTCGCTCTTGTAGGCTCGCTTGATATTTTTGCTGATTAAGTCAATATCAAAATCAAAAAGGGCATTATTTTATATGTAACATGTTACTGGTCATACAGCTACCCAATGTGTTGTCAGTATACATGCATGATACTTGGTATGTTTGAAAAACAAAAGGTTTGTTTAAGCCAAAGATGTATGACACTACAAGACAAGTAACATTGTCATCCTTTACGATATATGTGAAAGATAAAGAATTGTATATATAAAAATATACCATTTCCGAACCATAAGTTACCATAGAGTTGTTGCAAGTTAATACGTTTCTGGTTCAGACGTATCTACATATTTCCGATTAATGCCTAAACAAAAGATTTAATATTTATGCTAAACAAGCATTAGTATCTAATCCTAAGGAGTAATTGGATTAACAGAATTTACACTTACTTATTTGACTTGTTTTTTACATGCATAGGCATAGATTTTCACATTTATGCTCAAACATAAAATGTGGTTGATTTTGTTGATGTTAGCTACAGTATAAACATGCATATAACAGTTTGGAATATACACTTTCAAATGAATATAATGTTTGCATTCATGCGACTGAAGCCATGAAATTACTAACTGTGGTATTGAGCCAGTAATGTTTTGTTGTAAATCTATCATCATTAGAAAAATATTTTCATATGACAGAAAATATACATTACTGGATAGGACTGACAGATCTTAAGGAAGGCCAGTTTCGTTGGAGTTATGACCAGTCCCTCATGACATATAAAAATTGGTTTCCATCAGGTGGCTGGGGTTCAAAAGGCTCAAACAGTAATTGTGTCATGTACAACAGCAATACAGAGGCCTACTGGTTGGACCACTATTGTACTAATAAATATAGCTACATATGTGAAAGTAATTTTTGTAAGTTATAATGTTCATAATCTATTCAATTCGCAGCAAACTATCATATTTGAAGGTAAAAAAATCCAATTTCAGAAGAACAGCTTGTATTGGTGTTTATTTTAATGACACTGCTTCAAATTCAAACTTCTTTTATTAGTAAAATAGTATCTTTGATTTGGAATATTTTCATCAGTTATACTTAGTAAACATGCACTGTTATATATCATCAAAATCAAACCATTAAAACAACAAAAGTTAAACATGCATGTCAAAAAGCGTTGTTTTGTTTGGTAATTCAAGCAAACTTTCCTTATGGACATTTGAACATTTTACTTCCCTAACTAAACGGTACTAACAAGTTACACATAAGATGCTCACATTAGATCTAACGATAGAAACTAACATGATTGCATATGAGGTTTTTAACATGCAAATTAGGTGAGCATTTTGTGAGCAAAAAAATTGCAACTATAAGACTAACCTAATTTGCATGTTAAAAATCTCATTTGCAATCACGTTAGTTTCTAACGTTATATCTTATGTGCAACTTGTTAGTACCGTTTAGTTAGGGAAGTAAAATGTGCAATTGTCACTAAGGAAAGTTTGCTTGGATTATCAAAATAAACTAGCTTTTTTGACATGCATGTTTAATTTTTAAGCTTTTGTTTCACATGTGCATTTTATCAGATTGCTCATATGAGCAGCTGCTCACATTTTGCACACGTGAAAATTTGTTGACCCATTTGATTTTGTTATCTCATAATTTCCAGATGATGATGAACAAAATGGCTGCTTCAAAATAGGATAATTATTCAAATTTAATAAAAAAAATCTTGAATAATTAAAAATAAGAAAAATATGACACATCATGCTTAGAGTGTTATTTTTTATTACTGTCAGTTATGATTTTCAGATTATTTTATCCTTTTTGTTCTTTAAGCAATAATGACTAAAAACATTACATTACATTATAAAACTAGTGCAGTGACCTACAATTTTAGTACATATTGAATGTCTTTTATTAAGTACTGTATTTCAGAAAGTTCAAAAGCAGGAATTATCTATATACATGTAGTACTTATTGAAGCACTTGCATACTCCCATAAAGGACTTAAAAAAGTAATATATTTAAGAATCTGAAACAAAAATGAACATGATGAAATAGAAATGTTAACTTACAAATAACTAACCACAGCCACACTGATTTTATCAGATTCAAACAATGCCATAGTTCAAATAGCACAAAAGTATGGCTTGAAATTTTTCATCTCCATCTTCCTCCAAATTGATGCTTTGCATTTGAATTTACAGCAAGTACATGACTGGGCAAGTCATTTTGAAAAAGCTCATATGAGCAATGATCTACGTAAGTTTTAAATGGTTAGAAGAATGGACAAACTTTTTAAGTACAAAACATAAAACTAACATAGATGATAAAAGCTCACCTGAGGTTTGAATTGCACATATGAACATTATGTTAGATTTTTTGGGGCACATATGAACTACCAAACTGCACATGTTAGCATTCTGATTTGCATACAATTCTTACTTGCATCTTATGTGATTCACATGTGAAACTTATGTCCTTTTGTTAGCAATTTCTGTACGGGTTTAGAAAGAACGCTTTCGTAAAAGAACAGTGTATGATAATTGAATGTGAATTGGTTGTTATTCGCTATATTTCTAAAATGTATAGACCGATAATGATTTATAAATGTTTTTTTTTATTTATAGGTTTTTAGTTCAAAGGAAAACACTTCAATTGCAAAGACTGAAAGGAAAAATCAACGGATAGTAAAATAAATACGTGCTGTAAAAACTTTTACTTTTTTATTACTACAAAAAATATATAAAATAAACAATCCTTATAGAGTGATGAAACTCAAATTGATCTATACTGTATGATATAGGTCGACTTAAAAATTAATGTCACACCAGTGCATAACTTCGAACAACGATGACTCACATAGGGAGAGTCATAATAGTCAGTCCGACCTTCCGTAAGATGATTTACAAAGAATGCACGATCACTTGACGAGCCAACCTAAAATTTATGAATTGCCTGTTTAATTCTAGAAAATTCGGAAATATACTTTCTCCGATCAATCAGCTTTCTATAAATTTCATTGCAGCTAATAAAGTTAGTAGTTACTGAATTTCAAATGTCCTTGACAGTTTTTAAAATGTCCTGTACCACGTCAGGAATATGGCAGTTGTTATCAAATAGTTCGTGTCTATGTATGTTGGCATTTTTTTTTGTTGCACTTCAGTGTTCCTGTTCTTACTTTGTTTTCCTCTTATAGTTTAGTCTACTTTATTTAATGGAATAAATGATGTAAGATTATGTCATTTATAATTTTGTCTATTTCAATTTTATTATGAACAGCGATGTATAATTGATGATATGTGTTGATCATAACTCTTACTGTGTTGCGCGTCTTATTGTTATTTTCTAAACCGGTTTTAGATAATCAACATACTGTTGAAAAAATGCACCGTGTATGGTTGAACCTGGTTTTATGGCTAGCCAAACCTCCCGCTTATATGACAATGTTAAAAAAATATCGCTAAAATGACAACACTACGTGACAAAAATACAGCACAAACAAGAACAAGAACACTCATCGCAGAGAAACGCACAAATAAATAACAATAATAGTCGACACAACATGCATGTCACTGAACAATAACGAACATCTTCCGTCAACGACAGACACCACAGGACATCACAAACAGTGACGCACTTACGTAACGAACATGCAATCTCGAACTTTGTACAATTATTTTCACAATACCAGTCCAAACAATTTTCATGACAATGATGGTATTGAAAGGCTATTTTATGATTATTTGGACTACAAACGATAGAACATAACACATTATCCAACCGGAACCATAACAGAAACAATAAAAAATAAATACATGAATGTTGGATGTACAAAATACCGAGACACGTTGTATAGCAATGCAAATTTACACTCGGTATAACAGTCAAATTTGGGAATAAGTCACGTTCGGTACTTAGCAGACAGACGACATAGATGTAAAACCACAATCTAAGACGTGGTAAAAATGTCATTAGTTAGTTTAGACACAGACACATCGTATAGATCAACCAATTCGTGATGGTGTCCATAAAATTTACGGATAAAATATTTAAGCAATGTCATTTATATATTTCAGATATAATATTTCAATTCATTCAAAAATTTCGTTTATTTATTCACTAAATAAATTATTATTATTATTTTATTTTCTCTATCATACAATTTCCTTCATTATATATCCATGTTGTACGACAAATTATAATTTCTCATGCAAATTTATTATTGGTTGATTTATAACTAATCAATTTTATATCGTTCCTGCTGGCTAACGCCGGAGTATCTTTTTATATTCATAATTCTTAGAATAATTAAAACTGCACAAATCGTTTTTGTTTTAATTGTTTTGGTTGATTCAATATTTAATTTTCGAAATGATTTTAATTCATCTGATAGGAAAACGGTATTCGATGTTCAAATATTTATTTGTGTTAATTAAGGCGACAGTAGTTTACAGATGTTTATATCCGTAATTCGATTAGGGAGTGAAAAATCAAGGTAACAAACTTAAAGGAATCGCAAAAAAGGAGCAAGACCTGCTGGTCGTCGATGTCTTCTGGCTATTCCTACATTTTGTATTTTGCTATTCCTACATGGGAAATTATGGGAAGAACAATAGATGTTGTTAATGCAAAATATGTTGTTTAGTCATTAGTGTCTAATTAGGTCACAGGTAAATTAAATAAAAATAATTATTTATATGACATTTATGTACAAAAATGGTTGTCTTTTTTTTTTTTTTGGAAAACATGTATCCAGTGTTATAATTAAGTGTTTCGAATATGGAATTTCTTGAAAATAAAATTATTTAAAAGAAAAGGTAGTAAAAGCATTTTGTAGTCTGGAAAATAAAATTATTTTAAAGAAAAAGTAGTAAAAGCATTTAAAAGTCTGGAAAAAAAACTATTCAAAAGTAAAGGTAGTTAAAGCATTTAATGGTAACTTACACTTCCAACATTAGCTTCAAAGATTTAATTAATTTCATTATTTGAATAAATTATGATTTTGTTAACAAAAACAGAAGATCCTAGAACAACAAATCATTTAGAAGGTTGGCATAGTTAACTGAAGAAGTTAGTCAATGCACCTCACCCAAACATCTTCAGCATGATCAAGTTTTTGAGACAAGAAGAAGCCTTCCATGCTCTCACACTTATCCAATACAGAGCCGGTGGGAAACGTATTCCAAGAAAGAGAAAATACAGAGAAATAGATGACAACTTTGTTGTTATTGGCTTTGAACTAGCTGTCAGTAACTGCGAGTACTCTCAGATCTGTACTTAGTGTCATTTTGTTGTGGGGATGTATAAGTACCCGTCCACGTCCACGCTGTGTTTTTGTTAGATGTATTTCTATTTGTATTCATCAGATAAGTTAAGCCTTTCTCAACTGATTTTTATAGTGTGTACTTATGTTGTACTGACACTACACTGTCCTAGGTTAGGGGAGGGTTGGCGCCATCAAACGAGTTTAACACCGCCACATTCTGTATGTGCCTGTCCCAAGTCAGGAGCCTGTAATTCAGTAGTTGTCGTTTGTTGCTGTGTAACATATTTGTTTTTTTGTTCATTATTTTGTATATAAATTAGGCCGTTAGTTTTCTCATTTGAATTGTTTTACATTTGTCATTTCGGGGCCTCTTATATCTGACTATGCGAAGTGGGCTTTTCTCATTGTTGTACGTCGACCTATAGTTGTTAATTTCTGTGTCATTTGGTCTCTTGTGAAGAGTTGTCTCATTTGCAATCATACCACATCTTCTTATTTTTATATTCAAACACTAAAAACAAGGTTACAGAATGATGAACTTACGCCAGTCCAGTATGGAGATGCTGCTTCTCATCTCCTGCAT
Source organism: Mytilus californianus (assembly GCF_021869535.1). NCBI lineage: Eukaryota > Metazoa > Mollusca > Bivalvia > Mytilida > Mytilidae > Mytilus > Mytilus californianus. Next base: position 65,668,980 of record NW_026262712.1, read on the forward strand.
ATTGATTAAGACTTTGTATTCTTTTGTGTGTTCAATTTAGTGCAATGTATAACTGTGTTAATGCTCTGTTTTAATGTAAAATTTAGTGTACTTTTCGGTGCTTTGTTTCAATGAATATGTAGTTTAACTAAATATTTAGTGCTTTGTTTCAAGAAATAATTACTTCAATTTTAATATATTTGTATTTCAGTCTATATTATTTACTTGTATATATTAAATTTTCACCTAAATAATTTCAATTGCTTGTGTATAACCTTGTGCCTATAAATTCATATTGTGCTTATGAATATTATTTACACAAAATGTGCTATGAAATTATTAAGTAAAATATTGTAATGGAAACTATTCTTTTTATTTATTTTCCACAAGATTTACCTGGATTTACCTTGGTTCATTAGTTTAGTGTTGTTACAACATAATCCTACATTATTCCATTGTTTACATAAAAATTCTGGGAACTCCAACATAAATTTACCTATAAAATTCAAAATGTAGGAATAGCCAGAATAAACCCTGGTCGACAGGATAAATACCAGGATAAATACCACTTGCATTCATCACCTGCCATGTGAATTCACACTAAGTCAAAATGTCACTATGTGGAATAGGACAAAATCTGTAAAATTACAGATCGAACGACTCTACTGGTATTTAAAGATTAAAAATTGCGAAAACATATGTCACTGCTTTACTTTTAATTGAATGCTGTTCATTTACTACTTTTTAGTCCGAATACCGAATGTCTTTTGGTTTCTGAATTGTCAACTGTTTTATCTTAAAAATTCCTATTTTGAATTTGTTTGCAGTAGAGCTGTTCAAATTCGTTTATGTGGTTTAAAGGTACCAAGGGCCGGCGTAAATTATTGCTGTCTTCAAATTTGCATTATTCATGTTTGCATTTAATTTTTGTTAACAACATCTAAAGTGTTTCGCAATAAAATTAATTGTGGTCTTTAATTTAGTCTAGCCTATTTACATTTCATTCGCCCTGTAGTCAGCTATTTTGTTTCTTGCATGGTTTAGATGGTGTATTTTATGTGTATGTCTTCAGTAAAAAGAGCTTCTGAATTGATTCACACTATTCCATTTTCAAAAGTTCTTTCCATCTTTACTGGTATAGATTCAGAGCAGGGATGGGGTAATTGAAAATGCAATGGCAATTAAGTGTAATGCATTACAATTTTCCATGTAATTGAATGTAATGTGTAATTGAGTATTTTTTAAATTACATGTAATGGTAAATTAATTAATTACATTGAAAAAAGCATGTACTGCTAAATTACTTGTCAATACTATTTCAATTACATGTACTTTTTTAGTGTTAATCATAAGAAATTATGTTAATATTAATTGTAAAATAATATTTATTTCACATTTATTAATGAGAAACCAACAGATCCTCATGACAATTTTAGAGCAAATTGCCATCATTGTACTTCTAAAATATATGGAAGTTTGAAAGTGATATCAGACTTAGTGACTCACATGAAGGTATACATGTTTGAAATCCTTGCACACAATCATTTTGTCAAATTAGTATACAAAATAAGTTTATAGAAATAAAAATAATTAGCTGTAAAAACAAAGGGCAATTAATCTGATTAATATGTGTAATAAACAGCTTCTGGACAATGCAATTATTACATGTGTTTTATCTAATTAGCAGATTAATACAAATATATAAAGTATTATACTTTAATTATTTTCAATATTGTAACAAGCATATTTCTTTAAATTCTAAAGTAGACAAAAATGGAGAAATTTGTAATTTATCTTATTTTTTAATTAAATAACAAAGAAATCCTTCATCTTGGAAATAAGAAGAAAATTAGTGAACAACCTAAGTAGACTATTTTCTCGCTGCGTTGAAGACCCATTGGTGGCCTTCGGCTGTTGCTGCTCTTTGGTCGGGTTGTTGCCTCTTTGACATATTCCCCATTTCCATTTTCAATTTTACCTTAATCAAAGGAAATTCGATGGTATCTCTGACCAAAGGCGGTTACAAATAATTAACGGATGCTATTGTGATGTATGTTGCCAGTGACCTATAGCTTGGCAACAGTGGAAAGTGAAAAGTTTACAAATTTTATGACAATAGCTGACCCAAAATACCAGTTACCAAGTAGAAGAAAACACTTTACATCCAAATAGTTACATAAGCTTCCGTGTATATTTTACACATGCTATATATATAAATATATATATTGTACATAACATATTGTTTAATACAATTGAGATAAAATGTAATGTGTAATTCAATTAATTACTTTAGTAAAGAAATTGTAATTTGATTAATCAAATTCCAAAAACTGTGTAACGGTAATTAGTGTAATTGATCATTTTTGCTATGTAATGTGTAATTTAACCAATGTAATTGACCCCAAGTCTGATTCATAGTAGCAAACTTCCTGTGTACACGTTAAGTTTATAACAATGTTATGGCGTACTCTCTTTTTCTAAATACAATAAGGCTCCAATAGCATTGTGAACGGCAAACTAAGATTGTGTTTAAATAAAATTGGTTTATTTATAACATTAAACCAAATCATAATTGCTTGATTGTATTTTTAAAAGATTTTTGCAAATTTTTAGAATTCATCAAAATGTTTCATGAGAAAAAGGTCATAAAAATGTTGAATTCTTTTTATAAAAAAGAGAAAGTTTATCGAGGTTCAAAACTCGTAAATCCATTTTGAATAACAACAAGAGAAAAACAACATACCTCATGTCCTTAATTTTACAAAGGAATGGTTGAACTCTAAACGGAGGAAGTCCGAGTACGTTGGTAGGGTAGGGTCTCCTTCTATATGTATGAATGCATCATGAGACCATGTATTGTCCCTCGGATACACATTTATTTATTTTGTGTATGGTGCACTTCGATGCGAAAGGAGGAGTGTACTAATGAATAACATTTTTATTCATAAAAACATGTTAAGTTGTTCAATAATCAACTTATTATTTTTGACTCTTTATTATTGAAATTTTAGAAATGTTTCAACAATTTTCTGATTTTTACCATTGGTGGAAATTGGCCATACATCTTTCATAATTTGGAGACTTCGGTTACCGAGTTCGCTGCACTGAAAGGAGAGCAGTGGGTACAACTGTTGGAGGGCGTCTTTAAATCCTTATACTGTCTTTATGCACGTAGTGCTATCTTGCATGTGGTTTCAATGGGTTAAAGGTCGTGCAAAGAACGAGTGACTCTTTGTATTGGTGTGGCACTGGATAATTTGATAAGCCCTTGAGTATTTTTGTTTCTTGTCTTTCTACGATTTTGCGATTTTCACGAACTTATGTAAGCACCAAATGATGTTGCTTTGATTCTGACCGGCTTTACGTCATTGCTTGTGATTGGTTGCACCAGTCCCTCAACCACTTTGTAAAACATGACGACTAGGCGTTGTTGCTTCCTTCGGTCTTGTAGTCGTTGAACGATGTTTACTCTTTTTGTGAATCTTTTTAGGTTTGATGCTCTTTAATGCTTTTATACCATAGATTCCTAAATATTGGTCTCGCGCAAACCTTTCGATGAGCTATTCTATTGCCATGTGCACTTAAGAAGGTATTCAGCTTTAATGAAGCCTTTTTATTGATCAATATATTTTAGCAATGAAATAATTAAGCTAAAGGATTTTCACGATTCTATTTCAATATGGTTTGATCTGTATCTTCTACCTGTTTTTTTAACAATATGAAAAAGGAGATAGACTTAAATTCTGTGGGAAATAGAATTAACTTATGCATGTTATGACTTAACGCTTTCGCTTTCAATTTTGTTTTTTTGTCTATTAAACCATGTATTAAATACCGGTAAATGCCTAGTAAGACTTTGAATTAGCAATTTATGTTAAACGAGTTTAGTCGTCATGAAATTTTATCTCATAAAGAAGTATGGTCACCTTGACTTCTCCCGACAGTGTTGTCCGTTTTGCTGGATGCATAAATACACAGTCACGTTCTATAGCAAAGAAGGACGTTAAATCAAAAGTCTCACATACTGAAAGTGACACCTCTTTTTCGGGGTTTGTAGTTGGCCTGTTGCAAGACAACATTGATGTCCCTGTTCAACATTCCTTCTTTTTGTGGCAATCTGAATGTCCAACAATACATCATAGTCGACCCACTTTGCAGAACCTACTTATTGAATTAATTGTAAATATGTTCTTGTCCTGGATTTTATTGACAACTAGATTACTCAGATGGCAATCAGATGGATATAAGGGAAAGCCACATAAATCAAGCATCAACACCTCAGCAATGTTGATAAATAAAAAAATTAAGAAAAAGAAACTATAACAATTATTATTGATTAGTTACTGAAAACGAAACTTTACGACAAAAGAGATGATTTCAGCTCTCCAATTTGGAACTTTCCATTTTATGTAACAACATTCCAGCAGCGCCTGCATATTACGGAGTATATATTTCCTAGTGGATACGATATTCCAGGGCTTGTATTTCCTATCATGATTTCCTTAATAGAGGTTTCCTGCTCACAAGGAAGCTATTAAACCAAGAGTTCAAAGTGGTGAAGTTGCAAACATCCCTTCGTAAATTTTTACGGACGCCATTACGAGTTGGTTGACAGTTTGGAAGTATCTGTTTCACAGATGACGACGGATATGTTCCAATTGTCGTAACTACCATGCCATCCCCTTTTCCCCGAATTTTACCTACAGAATTAGACTTATTGGCTGGTTTGTACTTACATGCGCAACACGACGGGTGTCACATGTGGAGCAGAATATGCTTACCCTTCCGAAGCAACTGAGATCGCCCCCAGATTTAAGTTGGGGTCGTGTTGCTCAGTCTTTAGTTTTCTATATTGTGTTTTGTGTACTATTGTTTGTCTGTTGATATTTTTTTTGCCATGGCGTTTGTAAATAGATATAAGAAAATGTGGTATGAGTGCCAATGAGACAACTCTCCATACAAGTCAACATTTATAAAAGTAAACCATTATAGGTCAAAGTACGGTCTTCAACACGGAGCCTTGGCTCACACCGAACAGCAAGCTATAAAGGGCCCCAAAAATTACTAGTGTAAAACCATTTAAAACGGGAAAACCAACGGTCTAATATATATATAAAAAACGAGAAACGAGAAACACTTATGAAGTATGTTTTCGGCTTTTGCGTTTGAATGTCCCTTGAGTATTTTTTGCCTCTCTTTTACTGAATTCTCGTATTTGTTTTAATTCAAAAGCATAAAAAAACACTTCATTCAAAATAACATACAAGCATCATTTAATGAACATTGAAAGGTGAAATAAAAAAGAACTTAAATTTTGCAAAACGATATCCATATATATATATATATTCTTAATTATATTGACTTTATGATTTAAGTCTTATCGTTAATTCTAATTGCTAACTTCTTTGTTAACTGTTTATTGTATCAAAACATCTATTCTGCATTTATAGTTTTCATTGAGGATATAAAACTGACACAAATGTCATTAAAACTTTAACATGATTGCACGTAAGCTATATCTGATTCAACTGATTGAGTTTAGTTGTTATGTCCTTTAAGTATGTCTCAGTTTCTTCTGCTATACGGAAGTTCAGAAAATTAATGGTTCAATTCTAATTTTAAAAATCACTTGCAGTGCGAAATTGATACTCTGTTAGTTGTTTTCAGCTTTTTTCTAATTTGAAAGGAACTGACACAAATGTCAGCTGATTACAATGAAGGTCTTTCAATTGATTTGAGTAGATCACGCAGTAATTGGTACTTGAGCGTAAAAGACATATGTAATAAAAAAAGAGTAAAATAACAAAAAACCGAACTCCAAGGAAAATTCAAAACGGAAAGTCTCTTATCAAATGGCTAAATTAAAGGCTCATACACATCAAACAAATGGAAAACAACTGTCATGTTCCTGGCTTGGTACAGACATTTCCTTATGTAGAAAATGGTGGATTAAACCTTGTTTAAATCTGAAAAATCTGCCGTATTCAAGGCAGATGTTTACATTTTATCAAAACAGCAAATGCGATTAAACGTCCATAAAAGACATGAGGGGTATACATTAATTAGGCAGCAATCCAACGACACAAGCAACAAACAGATATCTAGAGGGAAACATGCAGTTTTCAAAAATACACATAAAATAGTTCCCCCTGGACGTTAAGTAACAAGCAATCAATCAATCAATCAATCAATCAATAAAAAATACACAGATGCCTATACAATTATGTCAAGCTCTAAATCGCACAGAGTGTGTAAAAGTTGTGAAAACACCAAACAGAAGTTATCTACCATCTTCATTAATGCTGCATTTAAAAATGAAAATAGCACTTTATCAACTTAACTATGATATGAGAACAACATATAAGATGTTCCGCTCCCTTGGGCAGACACATCTATATGTATAAAAGAGAGGCAAAAGATACCAAACGAATATTTTAACTTTAATTCTAATTAAAAGTCTTTTGTTAAAAATGTATCTGAAACTTCTTTCAGATTTAAACTGTAAGTAAAAATGTGCAGTTTGGCTTTGAAAAGTGAAAGTAATACCTTTCAAAGTGTTACTTATACCAATAGTACGTATACTTATATTTCACATCGTTAGTTTTTCTTTTACTCAAAACGTTCTTAATACGACTTTGAATATATCCTTTTTTTTACTGTCAAATGTCTTTTTATTTAATTATTTTCCGCTTTTATCATAATCGTATTGCAGGAAGGACAACCGTATTTTTCGGTATATCAGAATTTGTCAAAGATAATAATGACTATCAATATACGAAAAACTATTGAATAAAGATGAACACATTATGTTATAGATTGTTTGTAAAGGAATTACCGATAAATTAAGCATAATAAGTATTGAGATATGTTTCTGAAAGAAGTGATCCTCTTTTCATTGGAGATTTTTAACTGCCTGGTTTTGAATTACTATACACTATGATCTCGTTATAAAAAGTTATTTGACAGAAAGCACTATTTATTTTATTTCATTTGCTTAATTATCCGAAGATAATAACCCGTTCTTCTATTATGGTGAAAATGTTTTCAGGAAACAATCGAAATATGGAAAATGATATCATAAAATCTCTATGTGAAAGATTATCCAACTTCATGAACTTTTCCAACTAATTTAATAAATTACAGACAATGGCAATATTTGTGTTAAGTTCACCAATTAATGAGAACTAAATGTGCTCTAACAGATCTAATAGTACGCGAAGTCATGTCATAATTGGATAGATTAAATGATTTGTACATACTAGTCCAGATGAATGATGCTCAAAAAATAGATTAGATACAGTTGGCAATTTAAGCTTAATGCGTGATTTTATACTTTGATATTTCCAATTAAACAAATATCTTAGAACCAACAGAGTATTCCTTATCAAATAATAAATACAAGTCATCCCTTCGAAAGGCACATTGGCCTCTTGGTATTTATTCTCTCTGTTTGTATCTTTCAGGGAGAACAGTTTGATTTATATTTTCCACTCGTTTCACAAATATCGATGCATTTCCTTATAGTTTGCATTCATATGTTTTTTTGCTTTGTACCTGTATCAATAATTTTGTTGACATGGAAACATTTCCAAATATTTTGATGTGATACAAATGTCCTTATGAAATAGGGAATAACACATTGACATAGATTTTTACTGATATGGTCACATAGACATCCACATAGTACTTATTTGACAATATAATCAACCTAATTTTGAAGGGGTTGAAATTCCAGAGATTTATGGATTTAAGGTGTTAATTGATAGCGTGTATCTTTTTTTCTTTTTCTTTAAACCTTCAGTCAAACTCAAATATGAAGTAAAAATTTACTAGCATTATTGACACAAAATTTTTATAGACAATTAAATAAATAAAAAAGATATAGAGTTACATCTTAATTTTTTATTCAAAAACAGATATCCGCTGAGACATTGTATAAAGTAAAATAACAAAAATAACTGAACTCCGAGGAAATTTCTAAACGGAAAGTCCCTAAGCAAATGGCAAAATCAAAAGCTGAAACACACCAAACGAATGGATAACAACTGTCATATTCCTGACTTGGTACAGGCATTTTCTTATGTAGAAAATGGTTGATTAAACCTGGTTTTGTAGCTAGCTAAACCTCTCACTTTTATGACAGTCGCATAAAATTCCATTATATTGACAATGATGTGTGAACAAAACAAACAGACATAATAGGTACAAATGTCAAAAATAGGGGTACAGCAGTCAACATTGTGTTATAATCTTTATCACTATAAAAACAACCAATATGTCAACAAAGATAAACAAAAAGGCATATAAAAAAAGCACATTAGCAAAAACGAAAGACAAGAATACAAAAATTACCATGATAGCACAATAACACAATGACGGAATGTACAAGTACCGAGCTACGTCAAATGGATATCTCCAAAAATAAACTAAACAGTAAAAGTAATAATTTACAAAGACAAATAAAAGAATATTAAGTAGATAAACAACGTCAGTACCTAGAATCTATACTTCAAGACCATCGTGTATTATTTGTGAAGTTGATACAAACGTCTCAATAAACCAAATTATAAGTTTGGTTTCGAAACATGGTATTGCATATTGTGATGCTTAACGTGTTCTATTACCTTCAACAAAGCAGTTTCGATAAATTTATAGAATTGTCAATCAACATTTAGCACATCTGTTTGACAATATATGTTAATTGTATAGGAAATTGTATGAATCTTGTAAGAGCTTTACTACAACTACAACAATACTGTTCATTAATAATACATTCAAACTTCCTTCTTTTTATACGCACTTTAAAATGTTTCGTGACTGGGAATACTTTCTTAAGCTTACTTGAAGGAATTATCAGGAAAATACTTTATTTAACCTAAGTAAGATTACAGTAAGATGTTGCATTTCGGTCACATCCAAATGACGAATTATGTACATTGTAGCTAAGCCATCACCACTTTATGAATGATCACCGGGTTTGTACTTCCATGAGCAACACGACAGGTGCCACATTTTAAGCATGATCTGCTTATTCTTCGATGGCACCTGATATCACCTCCTTGCTTTTGGTGGGGTTTGTGTTGCTTAGTCTTTGGTTTTCTTTGTTTTCTTTGTATACTGTTGTTTGTCTTTTGGTCGTTTTTTCTTTTTTTGCCATGGCTTTGTCAGTTCGTTTTCTACTTATAAGTTTGATTATAACTTTGGTATCTCTCGCTTCTCTTTTAAGAAGATATATAATTTTGAAAAGTGTAGAATCAAAATCTCATATCAAATTGACAATTTAAGTCATTAATGGTTCAATAAAAACTCGTTGTTTGTCAACTATGGAAGCTACGTTAGCTCTTAATCAGATATACAAAATATTTGAAAATTCATAGAACTTTGAAAACATCTTTTCCTGATTTTAAAAGAAAGCAAAAACTGAGGAAAAAAAGAAAACAGTTACTTATCATGAAACTCTATTTCCCAACAAACTTTAATAAACATCATATCGAGAAGAATCACGAGACTCAAGCTTGCCCCTTAACGTACTTCCCATACCAACCACACATTTGGTACTCCTCGACATATCCCTACGGCATAGTTCCGAACTGGACCTAGCTCATTTAAAAGGTATTGACCCAGGGTAATCCCCGCTTAAATGTTTTTCTGGGATCCGGGCCCGTCCGGCCACCACAGAGGTTCAAAGTTGTTCCTTAACGTTCTTTTCATATCAACCACACATTCTTTCGGTACTCCTCGGGAAGTCCATACGGCAAAGTTCCGAACCAGACCTAGCTCATTTCAAAGGTGTTGACCGAGGCTTTTCGCCACTTAAATATTTTTCTGTGATCCGGGCCCGTCTGGCCACCACAGAGGTTCAAAGTTGTCCCTTAACGTACGTTCCATACTAACCACACATTCGGTACCCCTCGACATATCCCTACGGCAAAGTTCCAAACCGGACCTAGCTCATTTCAAAGGTATTGACCCAGGATATTCCCCGCTTAAATATTTTTCTGGAATTCGGGCCCGTCTGGCCACTACAGAGGTTCAAAGTTGCCCCTTAACGTTCTATCCATACCAACCACACATTCGTTACTCCTCTGCATATCCCTACGGCATAGTTCCGAATTGGACCTAGCTCATTTAAAAGGTATTGACCCAGGGTAATCCCCGCTGAAATGTTTTTCTGGGATCCGGGCCCGTCCGGCCACCACAGAGGTTCAAAGTTGTTCCTTAACGTTCTTTTCATATCAACCACACGTTCTTTCGGTACTCCTTGGCAAGTCCATACGGCAAAGTTCCGAACCAGACCTAGCTCAATTCAAAGGTGTTGACCGAGGCTATTCGCCACATAAATATTTTTCTGGGATCCGGGCCCGTCTGGCCACCACAGAGGTTCAAAGTTGTCCCTTAACGTACTTTCCATACTAACCACATATTCGGTACTCCTCGGCATATCCCTACGGCAAAGTTCCGAACCGGACCTAGCTCATTTCAAAGGTATTGACCCAGGATATTCCCCGCCTAAATATTTTTCTGGGATCCGGGCCCGTCTGGCCACCACATGCAGAGGTTCAAAGTTGCCCCTTAATGTACTTTTCATATCAACCACACATTCTTTCGGCCCTCCTCGGCAAGTCCATACGGCAAAGTTCCGAACCAGACCTAACTCATTTCAAAGGTGTTGACCGTGGCTATTCGCCACTTTAATATTTTTCTGGGATCCAGCCACCACAGTTTTAGTTATATGTCAATTATTTGTTCTGGCACATTTGACAAAGAAAATCTCAGTTTTAAATTAATGAATTGGTAATGTTGCATGCCGTACAAAATAGTCCAAGTAGGATTTTTATAGAAAATAATTGTTCACATTAAAAAAAGAGATTAACATTACATGTATATCGAAATGTGTTCATTTCATATCTACAGAAATAGATATTGAAAATGGTTTCAACTGAAATACTGGATATTTGAGAATGCCGAGTGTATGGAAAGCATGTATGTAATTTTTCTATCGTAAATTGCATCTTTTTCATTCAGTTCAAGTTGGTTGGAATTATATATATATAGAACACGATTTCTCACAACTTACTTAAATCCATTATTAACAATAGTAGTTGTACTTTTCTTTTTTTTATTTTCTTTTCCTACATTGTTAAGAAATAAAAAAAAAAACGAGAAAAAGAACGGAAAAAACGATTTTAAATTGTACAATTTTTATCAAACGAACAGTGTCCTCCGCAAAAAAGTGGCTGCTATCATCATTGGTAGTTTAAACGGACTGTCTTCTTTTGAGAATCACGAAAAGCCATGAAAATGTCGTATTCCGCTGTCAAATTATATTTAACTAAGATTTATAGATTTTTTGAACGTTTGAGTCTTATACAATTTTTTTTTGGTTTTTAGACATATCATGAATATTGGCTGCTGGAAAAAGTAACTGCTATCTTGATTGGCTGCCAGCTTGAGTCTAGTAGAAGAATCCAGATGAAGGGTTGCCTTTTGGATTTGAATTGAATGTTTTTACAGATGAAATTGATAACAATAGACATCAATTTGACTGAAATTTAATTTTTTAAATTGTTATTGACGGTCAATAATCCTTTAAGGATACAACTAATGGTTTCATTCAAATTTATAACGCCATTTGACGTGATTGTTAATCTTATATCGTTGATCATATTTGCTGTTTTAGTCTAACCATTTCTAACATAGTTTCAAGATATCGGTTTCAAGACATTTAAGTTAAAATTATTATAAGTAAAGGGCATTACCTCCTATAAAGGATCAATTGATAGTTTCAGTCGTACTTGTATTTTTTCAGTTATTCTTGCGTTTTTTTTTTTTTGATTTGGTATTGCTGATCATTACACCTAGAAGACGTAAACTGGTGGTTTCATTTCTTTTCGCGATTTCGAAAATATTGTATTAATGATAAAAGTTGTTTAGATTTAGTTTCTACCTATAATAGGCCTAAGTGCAAACGATAAAATGAGTAAGAAAAAAAAATCATTACAGGGCAATCCATATTGCAGATGAATTTTGTCCATTGAATTTTTGTCTGTCTATTATCGTTTCCAAAAAGTGGCCACAAGCGCAACAAATTGTCAAAAATTGTCATTTAAGGGCAATAATACCTACAAAGAGTCATCTGGTATTTTTTATAGAAACAGAAAGTATGTCAATTTAGCCTTCTTGGAATGTATTACCGTAGAAGTTTTTCCCTATGATGAATTTTAATAATACGTGCATGTTACCTTCAATCTATGTTCTGTTTACATGTATCCCTGGCGGTATTGTTCATTGATTTGTATTTGTATTTCGGAAAACCCTTTATATACTACGTATCGTTAGATTAAATTGATCTAGTTGCTTTATATGAGATATTTGTTTCAAAGTTTACAACACGGTCAAGGACGTAGTCAAATAGGCGCAGAGGGACAAAACTTAACGTTGAACTTTTTATTACCCAGTATATCAACCTTCAAGCCGCATAATCTTACTTGCTCACACTATCTCATGTTCACCTCGTTTCCAAATCTGTCCTATTCTTCTAGTATACACACACTTACTATTCCTTTTACTTTATATATACATTTCATCTCTTTATCTAACACACAAATTTTCTCTCTCTCGCACACTCGCTCACTTTCGTTCCCACAATCTGTTACTCACGTACGCACACACACACTTTCCATCGCACATTACCACACTCTCTGACACGTATGAACACACACTCTCAGATGAAAAAAAAAATCACTCACGCAAACACATTCTGACATGCATACGCACGCTCGTACAATTTATTTCGCGCACGCACATAATCTGTAACTCACGCATTCAAATTTACTTCCTCAGACTCTTCTCACATGTGACTCTCACGCACACATTCAGACACGTGCCAACACACAAACATTCGCTTTCTCTCACAAACGTACACCCACATACTTTCTTTCACATGGGCACATCATTTCCCTACCTTTTACACACCTGTCTCTCACACCCACACACACACTCTCCCTTACACACGCACACTGTCTCTCTCAATCACACTGTCTCACTCACATTAATATATTATCTCACACACATACTGTTTCTCTCGTAGTCTCTATTCCAATATATCACACACTGTATGTCTCACAAACTGCATGTCTGACACGTTGAATCTCTCACACACTGTGTCTCTCTCACTCTGTGTCTCTCACACACTGTGTCACTCACACACTGAATCTCTTACACACTGTATCTCTCACATACTGAATATCTCACACATGTGTACATGCACACATACACACGAACGGAGAATCTTTTGTCCTTACTCAACCCACCAGACAATGTTTCTTGCCCATGAGAGAGTAACACAAGACATTGTTTTTGTGGCTAAGACAATACTAAAATTCTACTCCGTCAGGTATGTGAGTGTCACAGTCCATGAGAGAGAAGCCATCTATTGACTAAAGTCTTGGAAAGGATGGCACTCTTATCTTCAGTTTCCTACATTAAGTAAGAGTACAATGGTTTGTAGGAAAATTACATACATGTTGTGGTATTCTGATATTTCGATTTTTCCAATTCTACTTATTATGAAGAACTCAGTTTATTGTATTTCCATTTGCATTTCACTTGTTTAATATTCTATCGCTTTTTGTATTGACTTTGAAATGTCTTGTATTTTGTATTCTTATTGATATTAAACACGATGAAATAAACTGTGTAATTGTTTTATATTTCATAGTTTTAAACAAAATTACATGTCTGGCCTCTAGCACTTTGTTAATATAATTACAATTTCAGTTCACTTGAAATCAATGAAGTGTTAAAATATCAACCCTACATTTTATTAACCATACATTTTATTAACCATACATTCTTACTATTAATCATACATTTTATTAACCAAACATTTTATTAACCAAACATTTTATTCATTCGTATCATAATGTTTGTGCTGTATTTAGACCCCTCTACCAAGAAATTTGTTTTGCATGCACACGTATAAAAATTGCGGTTTTTATCCAACGCAATCATAGGTTTGAACGTGGTTTTCAATTTAGACTTGTTTATTTTTTTTTCGTTTGGGTTTGTATTATATTTGCCTTCGGGTTTATATGATCCGTTCATCCTATTTTGACTCTTTCAAAATTTAAGAGTCTATCCTAAATTGAGGTAAATTATATGGCCTTCCAAATACCGTTTCGATTTCTAACATCACTGAAGAGACATTAATTGTCGAAATCCGGATATGGTGTACAAATTTTTGCACCTCATGTTTGCGGTTTACCATCTTTTCCGCAAGTTTATTGTTTTCTGTTTGGTTATAAATTAATAATAAGATCTATTTTGTTATATCTTGTGATCCGTTTATTTGGCAATCGCAATGGCAGTCAGCAGGGTCTAAGAACATCAGTTGTTCGACCTGCTAGTCAAATGCGTTTTGTTAAAATATACTTTTTCACTCATTTGGTCTTTTGGAAAATGTTGTTTGTGCTGTATTTAGACCCCTCTACCAAGAAATTTGCTTTGCATGCACACGTATAAAAATTGCGGTTTTTATCCAACGCAATCATAGGTTTGAACGTTGTTTTCAATTTAGACTTGTTTATATTTTTTCGTTTGGGCTTGTATTGTATTTGCTTTCGGGTTTATATGATCCGTTCATCCTATTTTGACTCTTTCAAAATTTAAGAGTCTATCCTAAATTTAGGTAAATTATATGGCCTTCCAAATACCGTTTCGATTCCTAACATCACTGAATAGACATTTATTGTCGAAATCCGGATATGGTGTACAAATTTTTGCACCTTATGTTTGCGGTATACCATCTTTTCCGCAAGTTTATTGTTTTCTGTTTGGTTATAAATTAATAATAAGATCTATTTTGTTATATCTTGTGATCCGTTTATTTGGCAATCGCCAATGACAGTCAGCAGGGTCTAAGAACATCAGATGTTCGACCTGCTAGTCAAATGCGTTTTGTTAAAATATACTTTTTCACTCATTTGGTCTTTTGGAAAAAGTTGTTTGTGCTGTATTTAGACCCCTCTACTAAGAAATTTGCTTTGCATGCACACGTATAAAAATTGCGGTATTTATCCAACGCAATCATAGGTTTGAACGTTGTTTTCAATTTAGACTTGTATATATATATATGATTATGGTGCATTTTCAGAATTATCGTTTCAAAGCTGAACGGTTTATTCATATTTTATTGTTTAGTGTTGTCTATTGTACTGTCCAATATTACTCGTTATTTCTTTACCGTTTTTTTTTACTATCATTGAATCCTTAGGACATATTTTAGTATTCAATCTGAAATCGATTTGTTTATAAGAAAGACATTTTTGTAGAAAAAAGTACTGTGGTGTATATCCTTTTCACTCAAATTTTGAAAGAACTTGTAAATTAAAGGAGACGTAAATTATATACAGTGAACTTTCTTATGAAAAAAAATTATAAATATCGTTTCTTGATAATAGTGATCAAGAGTCGGGATGGGGTTTACGGAAAAAAATATAATAGGTAGGGAGACAAAAGAAGATAGAGAAATGGACTAATAATTAAAAAAATAGAGATCAAAGAGCAAAAAAAAAAATAAGAAAAGAGCAAAATGGGCTAAATTATTGAATACAGAAATGAAGACCATCACCCCCTCCACACCCAACCCCCTTTTCCATTCAATTCAGACTCTCATCAACTTTAGAGTATTTTCACCTTAAGTGTTAGAAAATTATTATCAGCGAAATTTGTAAAAAGACGCTTGATATATCATTTTCCAATGATAAGTGTCTACCATTGGTTTTCATCAGTTAAGTTTGGTACATTTAAAGTTAAGCGCCATTTAAACAACATGAATAACTAGATATAAGAAGATGTGGTATGAGTGCCAATGAGACAACTCTCCATCCAAGTCAAAATTTATAAAAGTAAACCATTATAGGTCAAAGTACGGTCTTCCACACGGAGCCTTGGCTCACACCGAACAGCAAGCTATAAAGGGCCCCAAAAATTACTAGTGTAAAACCATTCAAACAGGAAAACCAACGGTCTTATCTATACAAAAAAACGAGAAACGAGAGAACATGTTTACACTAACTGTAAATAGATCAAACAATAAGATTTCACGTGATTGTCTCACCTGTTTACCTTCCTGGTTGACATACTTCTTCAAGTTATGTAAGAGTATTTTCTGTTCTCGTAGATCAGGTAATCAATTCCTTTGTTGTATTTTTAGGTTAAGCATAAAGGTAGTGACAAATTTACCCGTGTCTACATCCCAAAATATTGTCCAAGTACAAGCAAACCTGTTCACCTTAAATAATTGTCCTGATTTGGTTAAACTTGAGTTCCTCTTCGGTGTAATCAGCTCTTCAGTGTTTTAATCAGGTTTAGATTTTCATATATGTCGGCCTCGAACATTGCTTAAGAGACATTAATTGTCGAAATGCGCATCTGGTGCAGTATTTTTTTTTTTACCGTTAATGTTATATTTTAAAGCAAAATAGAACACACACGCGATATGTCAAGGTTCCGTGTCTGAATTAAGTACATATGGCTTATTTTTAGTCTGGAATTTTAGTTTTCGTATTGTAATCTGATAAAGTCATGCTCATTATAAGGTGCACAGTTCTCTCTGCATTCAAAATCTTTCTGTTTGAACCGTCCTGGCTTTCTTTCTACAATAAACTTACTATAAAATAAATTTATTTTTATAACTGTTTAACCAAAATTAATAGTGGTATTGAGGTGGAAAAAAAACAAATTTGTTGAATAGTGTACAATAGTGTAACATAGATATAAAACAACTACTGCAAGAATTCCAGGTTCTCCTGATAGAGGAGGGATTTACAGAAGGTAACAGGTATACCACCGGAAACTACATGTGACATATACTATAGGTATCGGCATTTTTGAATAAAGGAAATCAATCCCCATATTTACTATATATATATAAAAATATTAATTTTCGCGAACCATTTAGGTCACGGAAATTCCATTTTTTGCCATCAGTAAGGAGAGTTGTACAAATAATGTGAATACACAGAACCCCGATCCAATTCATCTTTTGCTAAAAATATTTATCATTTTCTGTTTTATATCTCCTAACATTATTCCATTTTTCTCTAATTTCGATTAAAATATGCCAAAACCTGCAGTAAAAATAGATGTATGCCCCAAATAAACATTCCCCGATTGGTTGAACTACTATGGCGTCAATGTAAAGCAATTCAAGCCTCGATGTAAAGCAAAGCAAGCCTCGATGGAAAGCACACGCTTCCCAAGAGTAAGGAGAGTTGTACAAATAATGTGAATTCACAGACCCCTGATCCAATTTATCTTTTGCTAAAAGTGTTCATCATTTTCTGTTTTGTATCTACCAACAACATTCCATTTTTCTATAATCCCGATTTAAACATGTCGAAACCTTCAGTAAAAATAGATGTATGCCCCAAGTAAACATTCCCCGATTGGTTGAAAAGCTGTGGCCTTGATCTAAAGCAACGCAAGCACACGCAAAAATTTCCGTTGATATGTTGAACTTCGACCCCGGGATTCAGCCGATTCAAATAGAGATTTTCTTGCGCTCAAATGTAATTCTAAGTGAAGTATACTGGTAAAGTAAAATTATATTCTTTTACAGAAATATTTACACATTTTATCATTAATGTATTGTCATGCTTCTGCATATTTACGCTGAGCTTTAGTAAAATATAATTCTATACAAATTTTGTTACGTCAAGCATTAAGAGTAAGTATATAGTTCGCGCCAAAACAAGAAAATAATCTGTGTCACCAAATAAGTTTATCAGCATCTTTCTTAAATTTTCCAACAGAAAATAGCGTTAATTATAGAGAAATTTTGGTGAGTATAACTTATTAATGTTACGGTTCTCCAGAGGTGGTTCTTTACACCTTCTTGGCGGTCAATATAATCCCATTTATCAATTATCCCCGATGGCGATGGCACCCAGTCAATTTGTGTCATGAGTGAAAATCTTATCTATTTGATGAAATAACTTCTTCATTAACTGTACATGCAATATTTTTGAAGTTTTTGATAACCGTGCACATTCCCATTGCATGTCTGCAAGATAAATGGGTTATGCATTTGTGAATTGTGCAAGTACAGTAATATTGTGTAATAAGAATATTAATGGCGGAGGATAAAAATTTGTGACGGTCAGTATCTGATCACGTGACATTATTATTTGTAAACAAACGGGCTCCCCATGTAACACGTGTCGGAACTATCCATACAAGGTGCAATCAATCTTATATTTCACTATTTGATGATATTTCTGTGTCTGTTTGTAGGTTTTGCAGATCAGATGTCATAGTGTAGTTTCATAGACAAAAAGTACCATGATTGTTCTGTTCAGTAGTTGTGAATTTTTTTTATAGAATTTGAAGGTACATGTAAGTCTACATTAGTCATTATTTAAATTAAGTCTGAAAAAAATGACTCAACTCTCTGTGTAATTTTTCCCCAATTTTTGAAACATGCATAATTTAAAGATCATTTGCTTCCCTTGAACCCTCTCCCCTACAAATTGCCTAAAACTTATACTCATAGTCCGAGATTACTCTGATGTCCAACATCTGTTTTTGCGATTCCGGCATTTTAACTCTTTATTTTCAAATTGAACACACTCAGCCATTCAGCTTATTTGCATCATAAATGAACGAGGTGTTAGATTATGTTTTCCTATTGAATAAGGGTCATTTTCATAAATCAGCTCTCATAATGCATTGTAAATTACTTTTTCTGTTGGTCATGTCACAATCTTTTAAAGTTAAAGTAAAAATGCCAGTATTGATGTGTCAAAGTGAAAACTGTCCAAATATGAGAAAATAGCAGGTGGCAGGTCGATTAAACTTACTTAAATGAAGAGAAAAATGAACTAATTGAGGCTCGATTTATAAAGATTATATTTTCCTATTGAATAAGGGTCATTTGCTTAAATCAGTTCCCATAATGTTGGTCATGTGACATTCTTATAAAGTGAAAGTTAAAATGAGGGTGGTAATGGGGGTACCTTCATGACGAATAACGGTAAAAAATTTTGCCAAATGACGTCAACGGTAATTTTTGGTGCATGACGATAAAATGAAGACTTTCTTCAAGACAATAAAAAAATCAACAGATTTTGACGAATCACGTTAATTTTTTGTCAAAAATAACGGTAACAATAATTATTTGAGACCTCTGACGAATCACGATAAGGATATGTTGACGAATCACGGTAAAATGTTAACATATTTGACACTAACGGTAGCCGAAAATGACCGTTAGACGCCTGACGGTAAAGGGCATTCATACCCTCTAAAATGTCCGTATTGATGACAGAGGCGTATTTAGGGGGGGGAGGGGGCCTGGGCCCCAACTTTTGTGGGAAAAATTTGGTTGATTATATAGGGAATCACTGAAGCATGACTTGAGCGGGCCCCCTCTTAGGCAGTCAGTGGGCCCCCTCTTATGAAAATTTCTGGATCCGCCACTGGATGGGTCAATGTGAAAACTGTCCAAATATGAGATAACGGGTGGCAGGTTGATCAAACTTACTTAAATGAAGAGAAAAATGAATAAATTGAGGCTTGATTTATATGGATCCAGTCGCCTCCAGAAGCAACGAAGCAGCACATCCACTTTGGACAGGCAAATATCATCTATCTGATATGGGACCAGCTGAAGTCCCACTGCCCTAGCTGATGTTGCAAAACAGTCGTTGGAGGTTAGAGTAATCTCCGACTACAAAACTCAATTCCAATGACAAAAATGCCCTAATCTTAAATTGAAAGCATTGGAAAAGTAAATTGGGGGGGGTCTAGGATGAAATTTGAAAAAAAGGCAGGATGACAATTTATGTAAAAACCAGTCGGGATAAACTAATAGAAAAAAAGGCAGGACAAAAAAGAGTGAAAAATAAAAAGGCAGGACAGATTACAAAATGTACATCTCGAATTAAAAAAAAAATGCAGGACAAAATTTTTCATCCTAGCGCCCATTAACTCTAAAAATGCTTTGTTCACTAACTCTTCAACGCTTTCACCAATTTGCATGAAACTGTTGTGAATTGATTATTTTATAAATTTTAGGTTTCCCGTTTCAGAGTTATATGGGATTATATTCATGTATTGATGTGAGCTCCCTTTAGATTGTTTTGGAATTTTAGAATTTACATTATCCAGTTACAATGTAAGGGGTTTTATTCATTCAAAAAGGGGGATTTCCATGTTTTTGGACATTAACTCGAAAATGCTTTAAGCAGTTGTCATTTGTCATGAAACTTTGGTTAATTATTTATATATATCTATTGATGCAAGCTCCCTTTCAATTTAATAAATTGTGGAATTTTATTCATATAAAAAGGATGGCTTTCCCAGTTTGCAGATCAAATTCAAAAGTTTGTACTTGCACTTCTCTGGCATGTTTCAGTAAATGTGTAAATTATAACTGACATAACTAACTTTGACAATGATCACATATTTTTAAGTTCAATGTACATGAAATATACAAGGTAATGCATGTAGACTCGATACTGCTGCAAGGTTATACAGGGTTGTCAATGAAAAAAAAAAAATTTTGTTTGCCAACTTAGTGTTTCCTTCAGAAGGTTTTGGTGTGGTATGACACCCTGTCATTTTTATACGCCCGTTTACGGGACGTACTATGGTATAGGGTTGTCCGTCTGTCTGTCCGTCGTCAACAAAACCGCTTTAACTAATTTGCATAAAACGTTGGTGAATTGTTTATATCTATTGACATGAGCTCCTTTTCGTTTTTTATAAATTTTAGATTTTACGTTTCTGACTAAAATTAGGTGGAGGTATGTTCTTATTTCTGACACAGGGGTACTCAACCTATATCAATTTGTGCATGAAGTGATTGATAGTTGCTAGATACTGAATAATTTTACCACAAATTTGTTAAAGTTTTAACCAGTGTATATACTTAAAATATGTTAATAAAGTTCATGTCTTTTTCAGGACTTCTGATCCAACCATGTAGTATGGCATGTTTGTGAGATATGGTTTTGACCAGTAGGATGTTCATGAAGGACCTGTAGTACAAAGTATATCACTGGATTGAGCTCATTGTCTAAGTATATTATTAAAGTGCTTTGCTTTGAGCTCAGTTCATTGTTATGCAATTCATTCTTTGTGAAATAAAGATTTGACAGACAACTCTCATGTACAAGGAATTGTCAAAGTGGTATCCATTCTATGTACAATGTAAGTAATAGAGAGATAAAAGCATTTTATTTAGATTTGAACCAAACATTTTTTGTCCATTAGCCAAACTAAAAAAAAAAAAGCACAAATTCACCAAACAATACTATTGGCGCTACTAGCAATATGATGCTAGGTTCTTTTGTTACACTTTATTTTTATGCCCCCGCCGTCGCGGAGGGGGCATTACGTACGTACGTCCCAAAATTGGTTTCCGTTCTCTAACTTTAGTTTGCCTCAACCAAATGTTATGAAACTTATACACAATGCTTATTACCACAAAACACAGATCAAGTTTGAATTTTGGTAGCGTCACTTTTACCGTTCTAGAGTAATGCCCCTTTACAAATGGAAAAATTGTTGAATTTTTCGTTTCCGTTCTCTAATTTTAGTATGCCTCAACCAAATGTTATGAAACTTATACACAATGCTTATTACCACAAAACACAGATCAAGTTTGAATTTTGGTGGCGTCACTTTAACCGTTCTTGTGAGTTATGCCCCTTTAAAAATGGAAAAATTGCTAAATTTTTATTTTCTTCTAAATATCAAGTAATTTTAAAATTGGAGTTATCTTCCTTTGTCCATGATTATAGTTGAATCAACTACAATCAATGCTTTATACAATGCAATGTTTAATTTTGACTTCCACTGATAAAATACAGATCAAGTTGAATTTGGGTAGGGTCACTTTAACCATTATTGAGTTATGCCCCTTTATAAATCGAAAGATTGCTAAATTTTTTAGTTTCCATTCTGTAACTTAAGTTTGCCCCAACCAAACATTATGAAACCTATACACAATATTCATTACCACAAAACTAAGATCAAGTACAAATTTTTTGTTTCCGTTTTCTAACTTTAGTTTGCCACAACCAAATGTTATGAAACTTATACACAATGCTTATTACTACATAATACAGATTAAGTACGAAATTTGGTGGCGACACTTTTACCATTCTTGAGTTATGTCCCTTTATAAACATAACAATTGCTGAATTTTTTGTTTCCGTTCTCTATCTTTAGTTTGTTTCAACCAAATGTTATAAAACTTATACACAACCGTTCTAGAGTTATGCGTGTTTACAAATAGAAAAATTGCTGAATTTTGAGTTTCTGTTCTCTACTTAAGTTAGCCTCAACCAAATGTAATGAGACTTACACACAATGCTTATTACCACAAAACTCAGATCAAGTTCAAATTTGGGTAGCGTCACTTTTACCGTTCTTCAGTTATGTCCCTTTATAACTATATGATATGCAAGCAGGGGCATCATCTGTGTCCACATGTGGACACTATCCACATTTTTTTACATCTGTACTGCCTACTGGCGACTCAGTCCTGAGTGTAAATGGTCATTCATAATGTTAAGAAAAAGACCAAAATTTATAAGGCCTATCTGGCCTAATTGATTTCTAAAATATATTTCATTGTACATGTTCAACATTTATCATTCATTTGTTTATTTCTTAATTTGTGTGAGTTAACAGTAAATACTAATTACTACACTTTCATACCATAACAAAACTGCCTTACTGTATTGGTATCACTTATATTTGTATCCATATAACAAAAAAAACTGAAAAGAGAATACTTTTGCAATAGCTTTTTCATATTGAATACTAAAACTTTTTAGATATTTAGACTATTAAGTAGATGTTCATAATATCCACTTGACATTTTATCATATGACTTCTGTAGTTAGTTATGAGTCTTTGAAGAATGCTCACAAAGGTTCTTTTGTTGATATCATTTTCATACTGGTCAAAACTTTTTTTTGCTTTGACCAGCTTTGGAGGAGATATTTTCAAAGAATTAATAAAAAATAACACAGAAATTCACTTTCTATCTCATCTAGCCCCAATCATCATGTCAGGCATTGTCATTACTAAAAACATTAAATGTCTTCTAAACTGAGAAACAATTTCCACATTTAACCAAAATCTTTTACTTATGATACTGACAATCCCCCACAAAGTAATATAAATAGAACCATACAAATAGTAAGCAAATACATGTTCTCAGATACCATCTCCCATATAAAAAAATCACATTAAGAAAAAAATGAATCTATTATGTGTTCCTCTCCTAGCTACAAAATGTATCCAAAATCAAAGATGTGGAACATATATATTCTATCATAATCATTTGGTAATTAATGCAATTAGTATCTCTTCAATGCCCGTGTTGAACATAAAAAACTAAATATTACATAAACAACACTCCTAATGCTCATTGGTTGTCATTGTGCAACACAGTTAATACATAGAAAACATAAAACATAGATCTCCTTTTGTCATATAAAACACTGTCAAACATCCAATCATACTATCCACACTGATCTGTGTCCACACTTGTAATTGGAATAAAATACAAGAGGCAAATACAATTTCTGAAGGTAATAATACAAAAGCACTGCCAGACTTTGTTTCTTTAAGTTACTTTGAAAACCTTGAATTGACTTTGTTTTGGACAGCACAATTATTTCGCGGTTTGCTCGACTTGCTAAAACTTTTTTCCACTGGACATTAACCAACCAATCATCTATCAATCAATGCTTAACTTTGATATCAGAAGATACAGACTTGTCCGAAAAGTCATCAGTGAAAAGGGAATGACAAACCATAGTAAAGAGGAGAAGATCCCTCTTTAAAATATTAAAGAAATTGTATTTTTCACTTTGTACTTTTTTCCAATTAATATGGGATTGATTTACTTTGTTCAAAAATGGACTCCAGAATTTCTTGTTAACCATTAAGTTTGTTTGAAAGAAGGCAGGTCCAGTTCGCAACTTCCCTAAAAACATTGAAAGGACTGAATTGTAAAACTTTCAATGATTCTTCATGTGCAGACTTTGCATTGTGCACCTATTTATTTTGTATCTGTTGTTTCTTAAATTATTACACAATGGAATAAGCTATTTATTTTATAACATTTGCTTGAAATTAGTATGAACCATCCGTCTGAAACTCCTCTCAAACAAGTAAGTGAAATTAGATAAAATCTTTAGCGATTTTTCGGTAAGTATTCGCATTGTGCTTTTTTATCCAAAAGGCTGTGTGGGTTTCCAAAATCCAACAGGGTTTTGACTTTTTTTATGTATGTGTTTGATTTAAAGTCTATGTATCCCTTTTTAAAATCGTCCGAAAAAAGTAGATGGAATTTTTGTTTTGCTGTTGGAAAGTATGATTTGGATGGGATTGAATTTTTTCCCAACGCCGAGGTCAAGATACCTATCTTTCTAAATAAAATCCCTCTAAAAAGTCTAATTGTTAACTATGATCTTTTTATTGACCTGGTTGCACAAAGTGCAGATCCAACTGATAGAATGATGATGTCGGGCGGACGGGCAGGTGTTCAGTCGGTCGGACGTTTTAAAGCTGGTATCTATTTTTTCTAATCAACTAAATATTTAGCCATTTTCTTGATATTTCACATATAGATTGCAGACATCTTTTTGTTGTGCACCTGCTATTATCTGTTTTATAACTGTTTCAGGATTTTTGTTTTTACATTTTTAACTTGGGAACTAATAATTTTCAGTAACATTTGCAAATGCCGGTGCCCTTTTTTCTGTTAGAATTAATATATCAATCAGTACACACCCAGGGATTTAGGCGTTATAACCAAGTTTCCGTGGTTTAAGAAACGTTTTTAGGTAACACGGTAGCTGAACTGTTTGACAATAAATGTTAATTGTATATTGAATTGTATGAGTCTTGTAAGAGCATAAAGCTTAAAAGCATTGAAACAATTTACTAATTTGAAGAACAGTTTTTTAAATACATCTACGTCGTACTATGACAATTAAAACATATGACCCTTTCTGATATATAGTCTTATCTCTCTTAAAATTTTAATATTCCTTGTCCCAGTAGAAATGTGAATAAACTCATTATCTTAATATCGAAAAATGTTATTGACTGACAACATGAAGATATATTTTTGTCTACCTCTTCAAATTATTAAATTGGTGCTTAATACTTGCTAAAAGTATGAATAATGTCATTTGATTTATAGACAACGAATTTAAGATAACTAATATAGTAGAACAATTAAGCGAAAGTAAATCCCAAATATAGATAAAATTAATTAACAGTTAAACAAGAATGTGTCCATATTACACGGATGCCCCACTCGCACTATCATTTTCTATGTTCAGTGGACCGTGAAATTAGGGTCAAAACTCTAATTTGGCATTAAAATTAGAAAGATCATATCGTAGGGAACATGTGTATTAAGTTTCAAGTTGATTGGACTTCAACTTCATCAAAAACTAGTCTACCTTGACCAAAACCTTTAACCTGAAGCGGGACAGACAGGCGAACGGACGGACGGACGAACGAACGAACGGACGCACTGACCGAAACACATAATGCCCTTCTACTATCGTAGATGGGGCAAAAAATATGTTTGTTCCTGTGTATAAGAGAATAAAAATGCAATAAAAGCAGGTGGCATTGACTTTTTTAAATGCAGAAGTGGACCGACCATTAAATGAAATTAAGTCACATTCAGGTCAACTGGATGAAAACGAGTCCGCCATGTGAACCAAAACTTTTGTCTATCAACACTAGCGTCAACTGCACGATACTGGTTATGAACTAAGATGGATAATCATCCATTCGTGAATTTCAGGTTCATTTATTTGTGGTACACATGTTTAGAAAACTGAATTCATACAGGGGTTCACCTTCCTTTGACAAGTTTGACAATACAGGAAGAAACGAAAACCTATTCTTTTTAGGAAATGAATGCAGGGTTTAAAAAGTTGTAATAACCTTTACCTTCATTTGAAAAGTTTAACAAAGCAGAAAATGTAAACAGAGACTTGAATTTTTGTTATACCTTAAAATAAAATTGAGAATAGAAATTGGGAATATGTCAAAGAGACACCAACCCGACCAAAGAGCTTAAACATTGGACATATGTTTTTTTTCTGTAGATGATGGCAACCTCTGTACCTTGCTGTGGTGTATGTGAATATCGACATATCTTTAATCCAGCGCCCCCAAAGGGTGACTGGGGAATAGAAGTATGGTCACCTTTGGTCTTCCTCCGACCGGCGGTAAAACCCTCGTCAAAGTGGGGCGTCCGTTTGGCTGTGCGGGATGTACAAATTTGCAGCCACGTCCGGTCAGAATGGGGACGTTAAATCCGATGCCTCATGTAAAGAGAGTGCCACGCTCTTTGCACGTTAAGAACCCTTGCAACAACTCTTTGAGGGGTCCGTAGGTGACCTGTTGCAAGGCTAAATTTTTGTCCCTATCCAATATACCCTCATTTCCTGTGGCAGTCTAAATTTCTCCGACCTTAATTCCGGACCCCCTATTACAGAACCTACCTATTGTATTTATTGTTAATTTGTTCTCGTCCTGAATATGCATGAAATATTTGCCACTGGACGTTAAGCAACCAACAATCAATCAATCAATTAATCCAGCGTCCATTTGGTGTTCAGATTGCGACGAAAGCCTCTGTATTGACTGCAAAGAACATCATGGGATTTCCAAAGCAACAAGGAAGCATGGTACTATACTGATATCAGAATATCAAACACTGCCTGATTATATAACAAATATTAAGCAGATATGTAGTACACAAGATGACAAATTTTAAATTTACTGCAATGAACATGAATGCACATGTTGTAGTAAATGCATCGTTCAAACGCACACAAAATGTCAAAATATTGTCAATCTTGATGATATTGTCAAAAACTCGAAGACCTCAAACGCTTTTCTGGAAATTCAGGAAACATTACACGAAGTTGCTGAAACATCAAACGGATTCGTCGAGATAAAAATTGCAATTTGAAAACGTTGTCCGAGAACAGAAAACAGATATAATGCGAAATTCAACAGGTTCGATTAAATATTAATCAACATATCGATAAACTGCAAGAGAACTTCAAAGCGGAATTGCATGAAATAGAAAAAAAAGAGATTAAAACAATTAGTCAGTTAATTAAAGCTTTAGATGAGCATGAAATTAAAATTGCCGAGCACCAACAGAACATTACATACATAAAACAACATGCATCAGATCTACAGACCTTTCTTGCTCTAAAACAACTAAAAGCGGATATTGATGAAAAATGTCAGTTCATTTATTCACTTAGTGAAAGTGATACACTTAATCCTGCGGAGATCAAGTTTAACATTAATTCATCACTGACAGACATTACAAATATTGTTCCTGTGTTTGGAAACATACAAATTGACAACTCCAGTCCTTCGGTAGTTATTGCGAAGAAAAAGCAACAACAAGCTCAGTTGTTACTACCTAGAAATGCACTTGTGTCCATCGAGAGTATACAAACAGAGTTACAACAAACTATAAACACCGAATCGAATGTCAGAGGATGTTGCATATTACCTGATTGTAGAATCGTATTTTCCTATCCAGCTCTAAACAGAGTAACAATAGTTAAACAAGATGGGTCTGTTTATTTTTCTTTGCGTTTACCAGCAGTATGGGGTGTAGCATACAACAATGAGAATAACACTATAGCGATATCATCCGGTACTGTTCACCTTGGCAATAAAATAACAATAATTGATTTAAAGAAACGAAAAGTTGAGAAAACTATTTCTCCTGGTGGACAAACGATTGGTATTGCGGCTACCAATACAGCATTGATTTGTCAATTAAACAAAAGAGCAATTCAAGTCATGGATCTTATTGACGAATCAACACGTGATATAACTACTGAGAACATGAACTCAGAAATTCAAATAACAATATCTGGACACAGCATTTATTATTCGAGTTTTTGGTAATCACACAGTAGTGTGTTGCGATCTTGATGGCAAAAAACAATGGTCATTCAAAGATAAAAATATTTTAAAGTGTCCTTCTGGAGTATCTGCTGACATTGATGAAATGTGTATGTTGTAGGGTATAGAACGAACAATGTCGTAGTTATCTCAAAAGATGGGCAAAAACATCGGGAACTATTATCTATCAAAGATGGCATTTAATCACCTATCACAATTAACTCTGGACATGTAACAAACCATTTATTAGTTACAACTGATGATTATAAAGCATTTCTGTACAAGGTATCCAGTAATTAAATAAATTTAACACAAATCTAAGCAAGTCACTCGACGTAAAAAAAAAGGTGTTCTTTTTTATCTAGAGTGACTTGGACGTTCTCTTCTAGAAGGTTTAAGTGGTCATTCGTGTGTGCACAGAAATTATCAACTATAGGTCACCGTATGGCCTTTAACAATGAACAAAGCCCATACCGCATAGTTAGCTATCAAAGGTCCCGAAATGACAAATGTAAAACAATTCCAACGAGAAAACTAACGGCCGAGTCTATGTTCAATATAATGAACGAAAAACAAAAATGTTACACAGCAACAAACGACAACCACTGAATTACAGGCTCCTGACTTGGGACAGGCATATACAGAAAGTTCATTGGCGCCAAACCCTTCCCCAAAATGGGATTGTATTGTAGCAGTACAATATTCATGTAAGAACAAACTATAAAAGTCAGTTGAAAAAGTCTTATCTCATCAGATGGTTACAAATAGAAATTCATCTAACAAAAACACAGAGTGGACGTGGACGGGTACTTATACATTCACACAACAGAAAGAGACTAAGTACAGACCTGAGAGTACTCGCAGTTTCTGACAGCTAGTTGAAAAACCAATAACTACTAATGCAAAAAATCATGCATCTAAGACTAAAATATCAATCAGTACACATCCAACATCCATTGGATTTAGTGTAAAGACGTCATTAACAGTTAGAGAAAAATATAACCTTTTGCAATGCCAAGATGCAGGAATTACCAGACTGTAGAGTCATGGATGAGCATATGTAAATAAAAATAATGTTTAGTTAGATTTTAATTTACTGTAATAAAATCAATATTAATACCAATAAAAACAATATTCAAAGATCTAATTACATTGTTGAAATGGTAATCACATAGTTTAACCGGATCGTTTCCATATTTCCGGGCTCGGTAATCAACATCTCCGTAAAATGTGGATGTGCTATCCCGTTTAAAATAAGTTTTCTACTGGTACAACCAAACTTCAAAAAAAATCTTCTATTCATAGTAGAATTTTGTAAATATTTTATGTAATTTGTGGTAACGAAATCTCTGACTTAATAATTTGCCAGTAATACTTAGATTATGTTCATTGAAATTCGAAACGTTACAAAGACACGGACATAGCATACGAGTGGTGATATATAAACACTGTAAGATGGTGCTGAAGGAACATAGTCGACCAGAAAAGGAAATATTAGTGTAGAGTTTCCCGTGTAAAACGAAAATATCTAAATCTAGGAAAGGACAGTTTTTACTGTTTACATTATATTTATTTAGAGTCATATGAAACGAGTTTCTTGAAATTTTAATGTTATCGAATATATTGAACCAATGCATGCATACATACTAAACTAAGTCTTGCATGCACGTTTTTAATACTTATTACACATCTATAACGTAGATAATAGTTCATTTAGTGGTTGTTGATCACCAGCTTATTAACTTTTGAATGTGGTACCGAAGTTTACCGGATTGTGACATTGAGAAACAATAAACACAGAGCACGTGGAAAGCTTGACAGATATATGAATTGAAAGAGCCATGACATTTGTTTTTTCTATATTCCATGTGGTCCCATTTATTAATTAAAATATTCCTTAACAGTTGTTAAATGAGTTGTTCTATTAAATTTGTTCTCTAAGAATCTGTTATTTCTATTTACCTCCAAGAGCACATGTGTTTACATTCATTCATCACGGTTTTCCCCCTCGCACTTGCGCTGTGCGTATGTCGAAGTTATAACGAGAGGTCTCGTAGTTAAGGTAACTGCATACGGGAAAATATCGGCGAAGCAGTCTCTGGGAAGTTAATAATTCAATATTGGTACATTTTGAAGGATTTTCTTTAAAAAAAAAGTTCACGTTTACTTCTTTTAGAGTACAACTTAGCCATTCAAGTATATATAACATGTTCAACTTTTTTTTTAATTTGAAGTTCCATATGACTTAAAAGTAAGTTCATTTGGGTAAATTTTTGCAGTATATTTAGAAAATTCTTGATTATCTGACGAACAAAAATCATCAAAACAATGGTAAATATTGTTAAATTTATCATTTAAATGCAATTTTGGGCTGTTCTTTACTGAGTTTGGTCATAACCTGTGATTCATAACAGTACAACAACATGTCTGATATTAAAGGGGTGGAATTGGTGCCAATAGGAATATCTACAACCTGTCGATAAACGTTATTGCCGAAACGTAATCAAATATTATCAAGTAGAAAATTAACAGCTTCAATCATCTCTTCCCACCTCCAGAAAGAATATCTAGCATATTTACCTTTTTTAGTAAAGTAGAAGACTTTAAATGAGTTGCAGCAAATATATTTTCATTCATATTTCAAATTTACTGCAATGAACATGAATGCACATGTTGTAGTAAATGCATCGTTGAAACGCACACAAAATGTCAAAATATTGTCAATCTTGATGATATTGTCAAAAACTCGAAGACCTCAAACGCTTTTCTGGAAATTCAGGAAACATTACACTAGTTGCTGAAAACATCAAACGGATTCGTCGAGATAAAAATTGCAATTTGAAAACGTTGTCCGAGAACAGAAAACAGATAGAATGCGAAATTCAACAGGTTCGATTAAATATTAATCAACATATCGATAAACTGCAAGAGAACTTCATAGCGGAATTGCATGAAATAGAAAAAAAGAGATTAAAACAATTAGTCAGTTAATTAAAGCTTTAGATGAGCATGAAATTAAAATTGCCGAGCACCAACAGAACATTACATACATAAAACAACATGCATCAGATCTACAGACCTTTCTTGCTCTAAAACAACTTAAAGCGGATATTGATGAAAAATGTCAGTTCATTGATTCACTTAGTGAAAGTGATACACTTAATCCTGCGGAGATCAAGTTTAACATTAATTCATCACTGACAGACATTACAAATATTGTTCCTGTGTTTGGAAACATACAAATTGACAACTCCAGTCCTTCGGTAGTTATTGCGAAGAAAAAGCAACAACAAGCTCAGTTGATACTACCTAGAAATGCACTTGTGCCCATCGAGAAAATACAAACAGAGTTACAACAAACTATAAACACCGAATCGAATATTAAAGGATGTTGCATATTACCTGATGGTAGAATCGTATTTTCCTATCCTGCTCTAAACAAAGTAACAGTAGGTAAACAAGACAGGTCGGTTGATTTTTCTTTGCGTTTACCAACAGCATGTGGTGTAGCATACAACAATGAGGATAACACTATAGCGATATCATCCAGTACTGTTCACCTTGGCAATAAAATAACAATAACTGATTTAACGAAACGAAAAGTTGAGAAAACTATTTCTCCTGGTGGACAAATGATTGGTATTGTGGCTACACACAAAACATTGCTTTATCAAATATACAAAAAAGAATTCAAGTCATGCATCTTACTGACGAGTCAACACGTGATATAATCACTGAGAACATGCACACACCAATCAATGAAGCAATATCTGGACACAAACTTTATTATTCCAGTTTTCATTATCATACAGTAGTATGCTGCGATCTCCAAGGTACAAAACAATGGTCATTCAAAGATGAAATTTTTTCAAAACATCCGTATGGAATATCTGCTGACAACGATGGAATGTGTATGTTGTAGGGTGTAGAACGAAGAACGTCGTAGTTATCTCACAAGATGGACAAAAACAAAAGGAACTCCTATCTATAAGAGATGGCTTAATATCCCCATGGGCAATTAACTTTGGACGTGCAACTAACCATTTATTAGTTACAACTGATAATTATAAAGCATATCTGTACAAGGTATCCAGTAATTATGTAAATAAGCTCATCATAGATAGATCAGTTATTAATTAAATTTGATAACAATGTATAAGCATAAAGCATTTATAAAAATAAAGCATCTAAAATATACAATACATTTAAACAAAAAACATAATACAGAACCAAATTAAATAACGCAAATCTAAGCAGGTCCTTCAACATTTGAAAATTAGTTGTTTCTTCATTTTGTATTTAGAGTGATAACTTAGAGTAAAATGTTTAGTTTAAACATATTTTATCTGCAACAATAACAAAAGGGATTGTACACAAGTTATAGCAACATTAGAGAAGTCAATTTCCAAAGGTTTAAGTTGTCATTTGTGTTATACAGTTTGCCGAAGACGAAGCTATGTAGTCTTACTCACAATGAATCAACATATAAGTTTAACTAGACCATGAATATATCAAAAACATTTCACACTATAAGGTGTAAATATAGGGGTTTATATTTTGGAAATTATGGTAAATAAAAGGAACAAGGCTACGTAAGTCATATGAGGCGAAGCCGAGGTTGACAATGTTCTTTCGAAGGGTACTAATCTCATCTATCACCCTCTCAGCTATGTGTCATTTAATTTATTATACTGAATGTCATTATCGTCTTTTACTGTTAAATTTCAAATTGGAAGTACTTAAACATGACGTCATGTACATAACAACGTAAGAGTTATTAGAAAAACAACAGAAGTGAAGGAAAATGTATTTTTAATTTTGACAGTCTATGAAAAATTCTGAGACTAAAACGTAGAGCTTGAGCATTGTCTTTTATTTATCGATGTAAATTGAATTCATTGTCCTTCAGATTATCGATTTTTGAATTGTCTGCACGAAAGGATGACATTCAAAAAATTGTCTCCCGCTGAGCCATAGGAGTATTTTATCCCCCTCGTATTAGCCAATAAAAATCTTGCATTTTAACGTTAAGTAAAATAAAACTATATATATCAGCATGAATTTACGCTCTTGGTTACATTTGATCAATACATAACACAAACAATTATTGTAG
Organism: Mytilus californianus; assembly: GCF_021869535.1. Taxonomy (NCBI): domain Eukaryota; kingdom Metazoa; phylum Mollusca; class Bivalvia; order Mytilida; family Mytilidae; genus Mytilus; species Mytilus californianus. Next base: position 65,702,065 of record NW_026262712.1, read on the forward strand.
TAAATAGTTTTCATGCATATTTCCAATTTAACAGCAATAACTTCTATAAATGTTATGATGTATGCATTCAGTCTACGACGTTCACGCCTTTAAGAAAAATATTAATTTCGTTCCCTTTGATGTTTTATCGACATAAAAGTTATTTAACTATTGTTTCTTGGTCATGTATAAGAAGTAACACATTTTGCACTCATGGGTTTTTAACCATGATATTACATTTAATATTTATCAATGCAAAACAGGAGAACGATGTAATTAAGTTATATTGCTTCCGATCTGTTCGATAAGATAAATTGATAAATTAGTATAGCATTATTTCTTGTTTTTCTCTTTTGTTTAATTATTCCAGAGGATATATACTGACTTCAACATACATTATTTGTCCCTACTAATATCTAACAACACGATTCCTGTGCGCTAAATCGGTATCAAAGTTTATGGTATGTATTACAAAATGGAAGTGAAATCTTGTTTTTGTGAGAATTTTTGTAGAAATCTTATTTTGTCATAGTTATGTAGTTGTTTTCTTTTGAAACCGATATCTTCAATCGTTTTAAAGTAATCTTCTTTTAGACCGGTATCTGTCATAACTTTATAAAAGTCTTCTTTTGAGATCAATATCTTTCAGATAGAAATCCCTTTTTAAACCAATCTCTGTCATATTTTTATAGTAATATTTTCTTGATACCGGTATTTTTCATAGCTTTGTAGTAAGCTGCTTTTTAGACCGGTATCTGTCATAGTTTTGTAGTAATTTTCTTTTGAAATCGGTATCTGTCATAGTTTTGTAGAAATATTCTATGAGACCGGTATCTGTCTTAGTTTCCATACATGTGTTCACAAACATACCTGATGATGGTTATTCAAGAAACACGTATAGAAAGAATATAATTATGTGATACCTTTAGAATAATGCCTTTTTCGTGATCGTAGCTTGTTTACGATCAGTTTCTGGATGTAACTGCTTTAATGCAAGCATGATTTAAATGATGACTTTTGTTTAATTTTTCAGTTGATAGATTATATACGGAAATTGTGCTAAAATTAAGGTTGAACAGTAGTAGCATCGAACTATTAGTTGTAAGAACTCATCAAAGATTAAATACTTTTAATTTAATACACTAATCGCCGTATCGTCATTCGTCTCATCAGTGGCATTTAAATCAAACCACTTGAAAGGTCAAACCAATTACTAAGTTGAAAATCATCAAACATCAATTTTTCAACCAGCAATGCCAAATATTACCGGTGGTAGACAATGGTAGAAGAATTGATTGATTGATTGATTGATTGTTGGTTGCTTAACGTCCAGTGGCAAATATTTCATGCATATTCAGGACGAGAACAAGTTAACAATAAATACAATAGGTAGGTTCTGTAATGGGGCTTTCAGGATTAAGGTCGGAGAAATTTAGACTGCCACAGGAAATGAGGGTATATTGGATAGGGACAGAAATTTAGCCTTGCAACAGGTCACCTACGGACTCCTCAAAGAGCTGTTGCAAGGGTTCTTAACGTGCAAAGAGCGTGGCACACGAGGCATCGGATTTAACGTCCCCATTCTGACCGGACGTGGCTGCAAATTTGTACATCCCGCACAGCCAAACGGACGCCCCACTTTAGCAAGGGTTTTACTGCTGGTCGGAGGAAGACCAATGGTGACCATACTTCTATTCCCCAGTCACCCTTGGGGGTTGGTAGAAGAAAGAGTTTCGTATCAATTTATAGTACATATACATAAAATGGCCACATCAAAGATGTTTCATATCAAAATGTCAAAAAATGTTTTATAGTCTAACGTCCCAAGTTAAAATCTTTAGTGTATTTGATAAATGCAGAAACTCGTGTCGTGGCGTGTCCTACAATAGTGTGGAATCTTCGGAATTTTAGTTGTGTTATAGTACTTATCCCATCCTTCTTGTCTATGTCATGACTATCACCCCGTGAATAACATGGCAAAAGCATCTCTGTAATTCCTTTCATGTACATTTAACATTAACCCTGTAGTTTGATATTGTCAGCAAATTGCAGAGTGAAGAGAAATTAAGCAACAACCATTCGAAGAAAGAAAACCGTGATTTGTTTCAGTTGTTGATAAGACAAACCTTCACACAAAATACTACCAAACCATAAAAATTACAATTAAAAAAATATTATTAAGAAGAGTACTAATGCGAGTACACACCAGTCACAACTAGAATGGAAAATTCAAACCACAAAAATAACAAAAAATATATGACTTATGTACAAGGAAATAATACCATTAGGCATAATCTGTTCAGCTGTTGAAAATAATTGTATTCATCAGTTTTCAAAAGATTCACAGATTAAAATGCTTCTATATCAGTGTGAGAACGAGAAACTAGTATCGTCATAAAAAGATCATTTTTCATCTCGTTATAACCGATCAACTACAATTGCACTCAAATGATGAATTGATGTCATCAAACTAAATCAAATAAATGACTTGCTGGTTTTTGTGATTCAATATCGACAAAAAAGTAACACCATATGCACTTTCTACGAACACTTGATGAAAAGCGTATCAAAATGGGTGTCAATGAATTGTGAAGGCGGCAAAAAGGTGAATGTCTTTTTTTTCCTATTACTTTTATTGATAAAAACATGAAGATAAACAGACAAATGTTCGATTGAAAAGAATGGGATAATTAGTAACTATAAATGGAATGAGACTAGATGCATTCGACAGAATAAGCATATACTCCAAGAACATTGATATCATCATCTTGTCAGCCCGAGATTGCTCTGATGTCTGACGTAATCCTACATAATAGATTGCAGGCTTATAATTAACTGCGTGCATTTGTAGGTTTCTGAATAAAACTTGCAAGTGGCGATCGACTATTGCAGTTGGAAGGTCAAATTTAGTTTAACAATGTACAAAATCAAAACAAAACACAAAGTGGTGCCAAAACTTTCTTAGTCGAAATATGGCTTTGATAGAAAAAAAACCGTAGTAGCTACCCAGCTGACCAACCTGGCCCTGAAAGCAGCCGTTGTGACGGAAGTAAACACCAAACCAAAATAGTCAACATACCAAATCATCATATGCAAAACCAAATTGGCGGCCGTCCTTCCAACTTTAACGACGACAACAAAATATTTAATGATTACCAAACGCCTTTGGGCCCCGAACCAACCGTGCGAGGGCTTACCAGCCAGTGAATGTCGTTAAAAACCACCAGTTAGATTAACCCGTAGTTTTTCGAATGATTTTATTGTGTGAATAGTGAATTTAAAAAAAAAAACATCAAAATGTTGACTACTAGGATGATGATATCATCGGAGATGAAACGTCCACCTCTATGGGTATGATGCAATAGATGTAGTTATCAAGTATACCAGGCTTCTATTTAACTTGAAACGTCAGACGAGCGTTTCGTCTTCAGAAGACTTGCGCTCAAATGAAATTATCTATGCCCAGGGCTAGATAAACCTTGGTTTTTGTTTCAAATTATGATATTGTTAAATGAAGAGAAACCCAACCAGGACCATATGTTGTGCTTATTTTGTATGTTTTTTTCTTCGAAGGAGTCGTATGTTTGTAGTTGTTGTATCTGTTGTACTATCCAGTATTTTTTTTTTAATTTTTTGGCTATTCCTGTTATCCTTTGTATGTATATAAGTAAATATACAGAAATTTATTTCATCATTGATATTTTACGTCAGCTGGCAATGTTTCTTTTAAATGAATAACCTGGCCAAAAATAAAAGATTTTGGTGTAACCTGTTATCCTTACATTGGTCCTCACAGATTCCTTTTGCAATTGTCTAGATTCCTCTTTCATTAAATTACGGTCACAACTTATTTATTCGTAGAACCGATTTCTATATAAGAAATAATTCTTTCATGACATGCTTTATGCTCGTTTTAACATGCCTATGCATTATGTTTGTTAATATCTTTATACGTCAGTAACGTGCACGCCATGTTCTGTTGGAATTAGGATATGGCTTTGTTTACAAAGCGAAAGAAATACGTGATAAAAGAATTTCCTTTATAATTCACATGAGACCACCACAAAATATGCACAAGCTAGTAGAATTTGTAATGCTAAAAACTAAAATGCTTCTGTAAGGTTCACAGACACATGGTTTGTCAATTTCATTGGTAAATGTAAATATACAGTATCATTTATCAAATGTTCAATTCAAAAGTAAGTTCTGTACTTAATGTTGTAAATTAAAGACATAGTCATAATATGTGTCGAGCATTATTCTGTATCCATACTGCGAAAGATATTCATTATGACAGTCTACCATATGCCATTTTTGTATTGGGTTGTAAATTTTATTTTAATCGAAAAATTGCAATATCGAAGCAACTGGACTGTAGACTATGGCGTCAAGATGCAATATTATTATGATAACTTAGTTGTTCTTTGAGTCCAATCCATGACCGTTCCTATGAAATCGCACAGTGTCTCGAAACTCCATGAACAATCTGTTTCTAGAAATCTTGATTCACATACATTGACCTGTTTCCATCTGTGGAAAAAAATGTGCAGCTGTCATACATGTGATTTTCAAACTTGTAAAATGTCATTCGAAATTTGGTATTCACAAGACAAAAAAAAATAGAATTTGGCTTGCAAAATCATTTCCTCACTTTATATGTTACTACAACGTAATTTATAATTTGCGTGAAACCTGACATCTAGAGAAGTGTGAATTTTGGTAATACATCCTTATTTTTGTCATATGGTCAGTTTCCTCTAGATAGAAATAAAAAAAAATATATGGTTGTATATTGCTCAATATCTGAAAATTAATTTGATGTTACTTCCATTTATGACGGAACATCCTGAAAATAATGTATTGCTTCAATGTTCACTTTTGAAATTGAATGTACTAGGTCTTTCATTCCTCAACCTGAAACATGTGTATATAACCAGTTCAGGTATAATACTTACTACACAAGTACCTCAGTGCAATCTCCGCAAAAATGAATCATGTATTTTATATTCAATAGTTTCTAAAGTGTGAGGTTTGGAGTTTTAAACGGTTATTAATATAAAAATAAGGAGATGAAGTATAATTGCCAATTAGACAACTATCCTCCAAAGTTCAAATAAAGTTGATGTAAGCAATTATAGGCAACCGTACGGCCTTCAACAATGAGAAAAACCCATACCGTATAGTCGGCTATAATAAGGCCCCGACATGAAAAATATGAAACAATTCAATTGAGAAAAATAACGGCCTAATTTATAACAAAACAAATATTTTTAAGGCCATTTCCGTTATAACTGGAGAGAGCATACGCTTTATCAAACGGTCTTTCATTTTCTAGCAAATAAACTTTTATATCTTTTGATTTTAAGGAATTCTGTCAATATAGATATTTAGTATTTGTTACAATTTTTGTTACGGAAGTAGCTCCAAACTCAGTTATTAACTCATATATGTATCTGTATATCAATGATAGTTGACAACTTTATAGATTTTAGTGGCAGTATAATTGCTTTATTTCATCATTTTTATCTAATTAATCTTCCAAAAAAATATTTGCATTTTAAGAATATATCCAATATGTTTCTTATTCAAAGATACTACCTTACAAATGATATAACATCGGTTATCTACGTAACGCAACCAATCATTCATTCATAGGCAGGACACCGTAGTAATGCAACCAGAGTTCATTTTTTTAAACTTTAATGTACCAGAAGAACACACACCTATATTGCATATCGATGGAAAGAGAAAAAAAAGTGTACAATAAGAAAAGTTTGGTCGTAAAAACCCAGAGTGGTCATATTTTTGCGAAATTGAATTCAAAGGTCAAACCTCAAATATATCACAAATTCAAATATGAAGAAAAAAGAAGGAATTTTCTGAGATATATTCAGTATAATGCTACAAAAACAATTTTATAACAAGCATATACTGCAAAGGACGACAAAACGACAAGTTTAGCTAATTGTATGAACAGCTTCCTTTATAAAATTGCGTCAATGATGAATCTTCTGATTTTTTTCCATTTATGACAAAGAAAATGTAGATGTGGCCTTGACCTTTTTACATTCATTAACTTTTACATTGCTGATCATTTCACCGTAGCATATAACAGAATTATTTTCTAAATTGTAAAACAGCAGTTTCTCGATATGTTTCAGTTATTTTTCTTCATTTAAAAAAATCAAAATTCAAGCACTGAAACCGTGTTTTTCCATTTTGCATACACAGGATGTGTATTTTGTAATAGATTCACAGATATCACGTTCTTTATGACAAGAAGATCAGTTATAATCCAAATTAAAAATATTGTCAACCGAGACGAAAGCGAGGTTTAAAAAAAGTCATAGGTGTAACTTGCAATGTTGGTTCAGTGTGAAAAAAAAAGTTTTATGCCATGAACATTCTCTTTGTGGGATTATCCTGGTAAAAATGTGTAATCTCATTAGTTTTTTAGCAAAGTGATTGATTATAATGTTAATTTGCTAATTGTAATTTGACAATTGGCCAAGACCCTTAAGTTATATAACTTGGCTTTGAAGGGCTACAATCAGTAGCTCTGGTCTTCATCAAATAGGGGTAAACATTACGAAATGCTTCACACTGGGAAATTATATACAAGAATCTTAGTTCCACGTCAAACTCTTCGTCATTGTTTGCGAATCCATTATGCGAATTATCACGCTTTACCGCCTTGACACCGACAAAGTTCGGTGCAGGACAGATTTACAGGTTCAAATTAAATCTTGCAAATAATCTGAAGACATTGCAGGGAGGAACCTACGACCATATTTATTGCTGGTTATTGTCCCTGTTTGAATAAACTCATCATAGATTAAAATTGTGTACGTCAGACGCGCATTTTGTCTCATCAGTGATGCTCGAATAAAAAAGGTTAAAAAGTCATAAAGAACGAAGTTGAAGAGCATTGAGGACCCAAAATTTTCCAAAACACAGCTAAGGTAATCTATGAGTTTTCCCAAATAAAGCTAAGGTAATCTATGGGTTTTTCCAAATACAGCTAAGGTAATCTACGAAACCACAGTTCCTGGCTGTTTTTCATTAACGGGAATTCGAAGAAATGCACACAGAGAATGGAACATCTGTAACTGGAGACTTTTTACCTATTCGACCTTTCTTGTTTTTCCTTCCAATCTCTCTGTCACCAAACATAACATGCAGGGTCATTCGGTATTTGCCTCTTCGTGTGTCCTGACTTAATTCCGAAAGTCAGTTACCTATGCTGAAGAGAACTTCTTCACAACAATCGGGTCAACAAAATTACCCACTAGAAAGATTTTAAGCTTATGCGAAGTCAACCCAGGGGACCTGGCATGCTGACGCTCAAAAGAATTTTCCAGTCTGGAATGGATCGACCATCTATTACCTGCAGTACATTTTGGCTAAAATTTACACTAGTTCGTTGGTCTCTTTTAACCAATGTACTAGTAATAGAAAGTTTGATGTCGTATCTATCAAAGACAGCAACAACTGTACCAGCATTGGTAATGCATGATATCTGATTTTGAATGAAATGTACCCGAAAGTGTTAAATATTGATATCTTAACATTTAACAATTGTGCTAAGGCCATTTAGTTCCTTATAAGTACGGTAGCGATTCGATCATACGGTGCCTACTGATGCTGATATGCAGCTTTTGCTTCTTTTTTATGACAAAAATCGGCATTTCGGCATGGTACCGTTCTCGTGAAAAAGAGAGGTAGGAATAGATCTGATTGAGAGTGATAGAACCTTCTCCACTGTAATGTCTTCACGACACCCAGCAGTAACTAGAGGACGACGTATTCCTTGTTCTGGACTAATTATAATATGTACATTTAGTATCTCTCCTGGCCTGCACTTGAATTTAGACTTTTTCGTAAAGTCTTCGAAGGTTTTGATTTTTGATCTAGGTATTGGGTAATAGAAGTCACAGATATCACTCTCTTCCAACGCGCCATTGACAAACGATTTGACAATTTGTTTACCATCATCAAATGCTTTTGTCATAGAGGATCCAATTTCCTTAGGCGCGTGCATTCCAGTTGAGATGTTGATCATTGACTCGAGATGAGACTTTACATCAAAAGGATTTGTCAGTGGCTGGTGAGCATGGTCTATAATAAGTTCGACATACTCTTCATCTGGTCGTAAGGCAGTTGGTCTAGTTTCATCATGAGAGAATTTTTCTGGAGCACTAAATTAAGTTTTAATCTCATTTCTGCATTAAACTCTGCGAGCATCCATGCTTCAATAATATTTTTTCCCGATCGCTCGCATGCATATAAATTGCTCTTGTGACGAACATTAACACACAATGCATTTTTCCAACTCAACCTCATTCGTTCTTCTTTTTGGAATAGTAGGAGTAAACTTTACAGGACTTCCAAAACTGGCCATTATCCGGAAAAAAAATCTTATTCAAAGGATTCGGTTTACTATTACAAAGAGTCAAAGTTTAAGCAACAAATATATCACTTATTTACAGAAAAAGAACAACAAAATGTGATCAAAGAACACTAAATAAACTCAAAAAATATCTAAAGATTCACAGATTATGTATAAAATCACATCAAAACTATCATATTTATTGTTGAACAAAACGTCCTAATAATTGAACTTGTTGAATGTTACTATAAATAATGGATGTAAATTACGGATATGAAATTTTCGTAGTTAAAAAAAGGTATAAGTGTTGTTTTTATTTCTTGATTTTGAACAAAACTATCTGCAGTTTGTCCATCAAAATATGCATGCAGTATCTCAATAATATATTCTTTCCACTCAAATATAAAATAATGTTTTTGAATCATATGTTTTCTCGTTTTCAAAGAAAAATGCGTTAAATTTCCAGCTAAGAACCTGCCAACTTTAAGATTTAAATTTTTTTTTCGGGAATGGATTATTATTTATGTCTTCATCATTCCGATGACCTTGTTGATATGTGCATCGAAAATATTTACGAACAGAGCCTAAAATTTAATTAAATATTCCTTTTTTTAAATTTTAAAGTGATTACCCAAAACCATAAATTGAGGGATACCCCATAAAAATGCTAAAATACTTAAATGTTACAAAAGAAAGTTTTTACGACCAAACGAAAATTAGAATAAAGATATTATTCTTTCATTTGAAACAATGTCCAGCCGTGTGTTATTCCAGTACATAAAACTCGTTAATTAAGTGCCTTTTTCGTGGTCAGTAGCAGTACTACTGGTAGATTACGAGGTTTAAGAGCGTTTTCATAATTGAAATATAGAAGTCTATTTGAAGGCTGACTGATATTTGTTATTTTTATTTCATTTAAAAAGAAGTTAAACAGAGATTCTGCAACAGATAGCTATATAGAAGACGTCATATATAAAAATATGTGATCATAACAAAGGAAGGTAAAATTGTTAATTTTGTGGGTTTCTAATAACAACTCGATTTGTTTTTAGAATTTTTTCAGAATGTCATATTGAATTCCAATTTCCAATAAATTGCCGTTGACAAAAAGGATCCGATGAGAACAAAACTTTGCGACAAAAGAGATGATTTTAGCTTCCTAATTCGTTTACTTTCCATTTCCAAGTAACAAAATTCAACCAGTACTTGCACAAGAAGTATATATCTCCAAGTTGATACGATATTCCAGAGCTTCCATATCCTATCATTATTACCTTGATAGATGGTTGTTGCTTAAATAAGGGTCCGAAGTGGTGAAGTTGAAGTTACCCTTTGGAATGTTTTACGGACGCCAACACGAGTTGATTGACCGCTATGGAATATCTGTGTCACAGATGATCACCGATATGTTCAAATTGTCATTACTATAATCCTGTCTTCTTTTCTCTAATGTGATATCATCGAGTTACAAGGATCACGTAGTTTGTACATGCATGAGAAACATGACGGGTGCCACATGTGGAGCAAGATTTGCTACCATTCAGCAGCACCTGACATCACCCCTGTTTTTATATTTCTATGTTGTGGTTTTTTTATGTTGCTTTTCTTATCGTTGATTTTCGTTTTTTGCCATGGCGTTGTTAGTCTTTCTTCGACGTATGAGTTTGGATGTCCCTTTTGTATCTTCCACCTCTATTTAGCTATTTCCAGTAAATTGTCACTGAGTGGTTTCAATGATGCTTAGAACTATTAGCTTATATAATAATAACACTAATGAAATTATTTTGTCCTTTTCACCACTAAATATATCTTGACTATCTTTTAATACCGTTTTCCTTGTCAACAAATTCGTGGATGGTAGATTTTTGCTTTAAACGAATGGATTCATATATTGAGTTTGATGCACCCGAACTGACATCATCGTAAACATTTGATTGTCTTTCTTTGGTCCCAGGTGATTCATATGTTTCTTGACATCTACAAAATATTTCTTATAACTACTGACTGAATATTAATCCGAATTATTTTTGACCAGTTGTTTGATACTTCTTGATAATTTTTCATAGGCATATGTTCCTTTTGTATATATGTTACCGTTTTACCAGTCTAGTCTTGAGGCTATTGGGAAGTTAACTTTTTTAGCGTTCCTTTTCAGTGAATTGATATGATATATGTGACAATAAGGACTTGTCAATAAGACAACTATCAACCAGTTAACAAAATACGTGGACATAAGCAGCTATAGGTGATAGTACGGCCTTCACCAACGAGCAAATACCATTCACTAAACTAAGCTTCAAAAGGCTCCGGCATGCATGACACAATATATGTGTATGTGTCTTTTTAATGAATCAATAATCATAATGTGTTCTTGTTATTTAAACATTGTTTTGTATTGTTTCCTTTTTTTGTTATTTATACGGTTTTTGTTCATCTAAACATACTTTGAATGTATAAAACACTGTTCAGGAAAAGCTTAAAATAAGGTACCTTACCAGTGTCTGAGCAGAAAGTTGATGAACCAGGGGTATGTCAAAGAACGTCTCGTCCTTTTTCTAAAAAAGTTCATCGGAAGGTACCAAGACCTTGTTGATAAATATTCCGTATCAACTTCACAAATAATACATGATGGTCTTGAAGTATAGATTCTGCATACTGACGTTGTTTATCATCTTAACAACGTGTAATATTGTTCTTTCATTTGTCTTTGTTCTATTATTAATATTACTTTTACTGTTTGGTTTGTTTTCTGTGATATCCATTTGACGTGGCTAGGTACTTATACATCCCGTCAATGTGTTTGTATTATCTTTCATTTTTGCTGGTGTGTTTTGTATATGCGACTTTTTGTGTTTACGTGGTTCTCATAACGTGACTCTGTACTTTAAAAGATCCCGTCATTATGTTATTGTTCTATTGTATGTCATTATGTTATTGTTCTATTATAAATTTGAAAATACTTTGAACGACAAACGACAAATTTATTTTACTCGCGTAGTGGTATTTACCATATGTGGATTCTTTAAAATTCTAAAGAACTTCTGGACAATTTTAAATCTCGGTCTATTTCTGAAATTAATTCTAACATAACTTTTGATTTTTTAACCCTGTAAACCAACATTCCCCATGTGAAATTATAAAATTGTTTTGAATAAACATTGAATGACAAACTTTTTTCTTATGTGACGTTTACATTTTCTGACGTCAGACACGCGAAGCAATGAATGTGGTTTTTAATTTGATAGATGCTTTTGTGCTTTTTTTGTAAATAATTGTTTGTTTTGATATTGTAACACAGTGATGACTGCTGTACCCATATTTTGACTATTTTATTTGTAATGTCTGTTTTGTTCACGCATCGTTGTAAATATAACGGAATTTGATAAGACTGTCGTACAAGTGAGAGGTTTAGCGCTATAAAACCAGGTTCAATCCACCATTTTCTACATTTGAAAATGCCTGTACCAAGTCAGGAATATGACAGTTGTTGTCCATTCGTTTGATGTGTTTTGTCATTTGATTTTGCCATGTGATTAGGGACTTTCCGATTGAATTTTCCTCGGAGTTCAGTATTTTTGTGAATTTACTTTTTACCTGTCATTTCGGATTCCTTTTTTCTCTGAAACAATGAACAGAAAAAATAGATTGATATCACTGTCGTTTAAACTTATATTTTCAATATTCGACACACACGCACATAGAATACATTATGGCAACAAAATAGTTCGTCATAGATATAAACAATATAAAGAAAATAAAAAACTAAATGGAAATAATGTACTCGTTAGGAATCATATATAACGCATTGTACTATATTTGGAAATGGAAAAGTATTTATTTTTTGTGTTTTAACAAGAGGATGAGAAATTGCATAAGGATGTGTATTTGTAATCTTTGAAGTTAAATTTATACAAATAGATGTTTCTACATTATAGTATTGCCATATTCGTTTGACGCACCTCTTTTGCCCCTTTATAAATACGATTTACTTTGTACATTACCCTACCTGTTAACCTCTATGTTGTACGATAACAATTAGCAATAACAAAACAATAAACACAGATAGAATTCCTCCAGTTATACCGCCTACAATTTGATCACGAGATGTCTCCTTTTCCATGTTTACTAGAAATATATGAGATACAATACAAATGAAGCATTTTTAATTTCTGTAAACCAATATTTATTTTCTATTTGAATAATGGATGCTTCTGTTAATTTCTGTCATATCTGTCCTTTTTTTATTTATTTTTCTATTATCATGTTATAATATTTTTTGTGTATATGCCGTATAACAGTTTCAAAAAGTAAAAGAGATATTTATGGAGAAAGTGTCAACGAAACAACGACCAGTAGCACCAGCAAACCGAAAGTACCATGTCATAATCTACATGTATTATGTCATGGTTTAATTTCTAATTTGTGGGTTGTTGTCTTATTCTCGTATCCCCGACATCTATTCTCATATATTTGAAGCTTGAAAATCATTAAAATTTGATATTTCATTCAGAATCTATAATTAATTTCTTTAACTTTTACAAAATTATATGAATTGGAAAAATCTTATATAAATCAGAAAAAATAAGCATTCGATTTTTATATGTGCAATTATAGCAGGTTAATAAAAATAGCAGGGAAATGCAGCGTGATGTCCATAAGCACATCATAACATAGACAAAAAGGAGGTATAAAGATATAACTATCGTGTGCTGACAAACATCATAACGTAAACAAAACACAGTATAGAAAGTCAAATAGTACAGCCCATGGATGGTGTTAACTTCCCAAAAAAAACGTGTATGGTGTAATGGTGTATGGCATATGGTGCATTGGTAGAAGGTGTATGGTGCTATGGTGTATGGTGTAAGGGGAATGGTGTAATGGTGTAACGTGCGATCGATCGGGAATGGTGTGAATGAATGGTGTACGACATTCAAAACTATGCAAAATATTGATAAGAACTGATTTTTAATTTTATACATTAATTAACAATATTGTGATCAAAATTCGTTTTTTAAAATAAATAAATAATTTTGTAGTCGCACGCTTTCTTTGAAATTAAATTGCATTATAATGTAATGTGTAAGGTGTATGGTGCAAAGGTGTAACGTGTATGGTGTAATGGCACAAGGTGTATGGTGTAATGGTGTATGGTGAATGGTGTAATGGTGTATGTTGTTAGTGGGAAGTTTACACCATCCAAGGACTGTATAAGACATGACTCACATGTGCTGACAAAACATTATAACGTAGACAAAATGGAGTTTAGAAAGTAAAATAATACAAGATATGACTATCATGTACTGACAAATAACACACAGTATAGTAAGTCAAATATCATGACACGACTCACGTGTGCTAACAGAACATCATAACGTAGATAAAATGGAGTTTAAATAGTAAAAAAACATTAGACATGAATATCGTGTGCTGACAAAATATCATAACATAGACTAAATGGAGTTTAGAAAGTCAAATAATACAAGATATGAATATCGTGTGCTGATAAAACATCATAATATAGACAAAATGGAGTTAGAACGTCAAATATTACAAGACATTACTCACTTGTACTGACAAATCATAGATAATAAGGAGTTTGGAAAGTCAAATATAACAAGACATGACTACCGTGTACTGACAAAACATAATAACGTACACAAAAATAAAATTTATAAAGTCAAATAGTAAAAGACATAACTCACGTGTGCTGGTATAGAATCATAATGTAGACAAAATGGAGTTTACACAGTCAAATATTACAAAACTCACGTGTGCCAATAAAACATCATAACGTAGACAATATGGAGTTTAGAAAGTCATATTACTTAACATATTTCACGTGTGCTTATTAAACATTCTAATGTTTACAAAATTGAGTTTAGAAAGTAAAACATCACAAGACATTACTCACTTGTACTGTCAGAACTTCATAATGTAGATAAAATGGAGTTTGGAAAGTCAGATATAACTAGACATAACTGACCTTTATCATATACTTACAGAGTCAATATTAAGTATGAATAAATTCTATTTAAGCTGAACCATTTTCATTCAAAGCATTTATGGTTGTGATATATTTAAAAAAAAAACGTTCAACTTCATCATGTATATGTTATCATACTATACTTGGTCTATAAATTATAACAAATACGCGACTGAATTGTATGACCTTTCTCTTTCAACCGATCAGCAAGGGTTTTTTAATACAAATACTTCCCTGTGTTTGATTTATAAGGAAAATATTTAAGATTACCTTGGTGATATTTGTTAACTACAATTGTATAGCTCTCCGATAGAACTTTGATTTATTTTACCTGTTATATGTTTGATGTAGATTGTAACACTGTCATTCATGGTATGATCCATTATATCTTCGACTTTTAGATATAAGGTAATAATGTCGCCGTTTTTTATTTCAGATATAAGGCAGACTGATTGGTAGGAAATATCTTTAAGTTTTCCAGTATAAACATTTTCATTATTTTTTTGAAATGTGAAATAAAAGGCTGTCAATCCATTCACGTTTTTAGTTCCATTGATAGATAAAACTCCTACCTCCTGGTCGTAAATCCCTTCCACTGATGTCGGAGAGGTCTCTGGTCTTATTGGATGAAGAAAGTTATTAAACTTAAATTTATTGTTGTAAAATCTGTTTTCCCAAGAGATGCATAACTGTGAAGATTTATTATGGTTCATTACCTCTGTGATGCTAAATGAATGATTAGGGCTCAGCATAATCACAGAAGAATTATCATACAAAACGAATCTTCTTGCTCGTCTTGTATTATTAGCTTTATCCTTCACTGTCAGTAATACAGTATACAACATTGGGGTTTTCCGTGGCAATTCCATATCTATTGATGTTCTATTGTTAGCTGGATAGACCTTTAAGATATGGATAACTTTGTTGTCTCTTATTTGGATCATTGGAGATATACGTTTAACCTCATAAAGAGCGATTTCGTAGCTTTCTATTCCTGACCCAGTGTTTATGTTTGGATCTATCAATCCTTTAAACTGGACAGTTATATTTCTAAACGGTGATAATCTTCGTGACAGTATAAGTGGTTCACTTCTGCAAGTATTCCCTTCTGAACAGTGTTTTGGAGGAACATTATCATAGATGTAGCATAATGTATGATACGTTTCGGTTTTATCGTAATTAACGTGTCTTTTTGTGTTTGTTGTCAGTTCTTTCGAGACAAAAAACCCACCAGCTTGGACACGACATGTTAGACAAATTCTATAACAAATATCAGTTATAACACCATGGTTTTGATATATATGAGAACTAATTCCACAATATTAATATGAAATCAAGTTAAAAAAAAACGGTATGGTACGACTTATATTGCATCAAGTGTGCATTGATGCGTCTTCAGTAATACTCGAAGCCATATTATTTGAAAATCTAAGGTCTTAAATAAACGTTGAAGGGTTGATAAAACCCCCAAAAGACCAAATCCCGAAGAAGAATAGAGCTTTGTATGAGGGAGATATATTTCTTCATTTTAAACAATTTACGAAATGTTTTAACAGCAAATTTCAATTAAGCAATATTCGTATTTTCATGCCGGCTACTGGGCTGGTGATACTCTCTGGAACCTGTAGTTTACGATCAGAGGTATCAATCCGAAGTAGTAAGAACATTAAGTTACCAATTTTAGTTGCACATGATGCTCATTTCGATAATCAATGTCTCTTCGGTGATGCCCAAGGTCAAAATATTTCTGAATACAAAACCTAATACATACGTTTAAGTGCTGATAAAACCAAAAAGGACCTAATTGTTAGCAAAAAAATACAGACAAGGAATCATAGCTTTGCATAAGGAACATATATTCTTTTAATGAAATAATTTTAAAATGTTATATCAGCAAATGTAATTCAAACAATATCCGTAGCTTCATGTCACTACCGAAGTACTGGCTACTGCGCTGGTGATACTGTCAGGGACGAACAGTGTACCAGCAGAGGTATGACCCACTGGTAGTAATAACATTAACGGTACCAATTTAACTGCATCTGATAAATACGCCCATATAGCCTATTAACTAAATATTTTCGGATAAATCAGTAAGACTGAGTTAAAAATAAATGTGTCTCTGAGCAAACTCCAATAGTACTACTGCTAAACACATTAATTGTTCGTCTCAATTGAAATTGCGTTGTTGAATTATACGGATAAACTGCATGGAAGTGACTAATGTATGCTTTTACAACATTTATCTGAACATTGAATTGAAAATATGCAGTTTTGTAAGCAAAGTTTACTCTACCTTTCCCCGTTTTTCAGTGATTCCCGTACAAATATTGTTGCATTGTCATTTTCATAGATTGGTTGAGGATTTTTTGATGATGAATCAGATTTATATCGTGTTGTGCCTAAATCCTTCTGGTATCTTATTAAAGAAACAGTGTATGCACTTTATATAAATTGTATTGATTGATTTAAATTATTCATTGCAACCAATACCTGACATGAATTCCATAAGTTTGAAAATACTTGTTTTCAGAAATAAAAACTAAAAAAGGTGTTGTGAAATCTTTAGTTTCTAACTAGATGTTAAATTTACACAAGAGACCATGTTCTTGTTTCTTGGTGTTTGTTTTCCTAAACATTACTTACTCCATAGGTAAAAACGTGGTTTTTTGAAGAAAAAAGATTTGTTTAGCTTTTTCGTTGATTAATTACGAAATTATTAAGAAATCATGGTTCCAACTCCATCAGCAATGTTGACCTTAAATAAATTCGAATAAACTTTTTAGATACCTTTTAACCAATAGCTCCATCCTTTTGTATGTATTAATACATTATTTGCTTTTAAGTGTTTGTGTCTGAGCGCACGAAATGTATAAAGTGTTATTTTCGTTAAGTATAAATTCACAACATGTCAACTTTCAAAAAAGAGTTATGAGTAATGAATACTTCAGCATTCAGAAATGTTTGTACTTTCAGTTTTAAGTCAAATACATTTGTATAGCATGTGTATGAGGTATGGTTAACAGATCTAAGAAAAAAACAAAACAAACAAAACAAAACAAATTGAAATTTACACTAACCTGAAATTGTTATCTTCTTCATTGAAATGTCAACATCGGTTATACCAAAACGTTCCCTGGAGATAAAATTTGGTCTTGAAATTTTTGAAATAGTTGATATTTGGAAAACTGCAATGACTTTGATTTTAAAATGATCCACTTGAAATCTTCCATAAAAGTTCTTTTGCAAACTAAATTCAGCTGAACCGTTATTTGAACTAGTTTTCTCGTCATTTCCAGCAACTGCTGTTATTTGAAAGTGGTCAATTATAGGTTTTCTGATTGCTGGAATAGAATATCAACGAGAGCAGTTATTATTCAGATGAAAGTATGAGTTGATATGAAGAAAAAATTTAATCTATAGTAGTTTCAGATAAGAAAAATTTATTTGATTAATCAAACAACAACTAGGTTTTTATATTAACAACATTGGCAGAAACAGTCTACATCTTTCAGAAAATTTTCAAAAGAAGGTTTATCATCCAGAAATGTTTACACAATTTCCATAAAAAAGATTGAGTGACTGTCAGTATAATGCTTTAAAGAAAAATAGAATTTGAGTAATTACAAAAAATATTAGACAGTATACCAAGCAATAACAACTGACTCCTCCGAAACAAGACTTACAAAGGCAAACAACAAAGAACAAAACAAGATCAAGATAGCCTGATATGGTACAGTCATGAAGTGTGTGTTGGTTTAAACAGTTTCATGCGCTATGTAGACCATATATGTCGTTATACAAATATCTTCACAGTCAACTTTCCAAACGGATGACCACCCACTAGCATATCTAACTGCTGTTAATATTAAAAATTGAATTAAGAAGAATTAGGTCACACAGCAGTAGTATAACAAGCAAATTTCTAATGGTTTTGCTCGCTTCGGTCCTTCTTAAACATTCAAATTTAGTGCAGGAAGTCACTTGTGATAGGCTGCAACTTGTTAAAACAGAATATCAAGATAAGCGTTAAGTATTGAATCATTGAAGAAATGGTTTGAGGTCGAGAGACCATTGTCAACTGAACATCATATGCATATCTATTTGTATAAACAAAAAAATATTAACATATCAGATATATTATGTTAATTATGTGCGGATAATACCTGCGAGAATGTACAATTTCATGAGCTGCTAGGGGAGTGAAATTTCTTCTCAGGACTTGTATAAGACCAAATTTCAATAAATATGGTTAAAATTCAACTTTTGAAACTATTTTTTTACAGTTCTATCGCTATCAAGACAAACCACATAGACGAACAAGCGTCCTCGTAAAGGGTAAAAGGACAAGTATGTTGTGGAAAGTACCACGGAAGAAATGACAAAAAGGACATGCTCTTGTACATATATACGGTGGTAGTAAAATATAAAACGAAATGTATTTAGTTTAAGAAAATACATGAAAGACATTTTTTATCAACCAATAATATCCAGGATACCGATACAAAGTGTAACGAAACACATCATTGCATTACATGGTAAAACAGCAAATACCAATTTATAATTCTCAAAAAGTGTCAATCAAAATGTTACATCATACGTAACAACCACTAACAATTGCATTTTTGAAACAACAAAAAGTTATGTGTGAGAACTTTTAATATTAATTGATAGGTCAGATCATCGTGTAAAGATAGCAAACACTTTTTAATAAATGTGAAATTTATATATTAAATACTTACGCTGACAATGGGCGGTAAATTTGTTTTTAACTGTTTTAAATCCTGTCATGCAGTTACAATTGGCCGCAGCATCATATCTGCAGCTTCCAGGCCAACACCAACGATTTCTAGAGGAGCATTTATCTACAAATTAACATAAATTAATTTATTAGATTAAACATTATATAATGTTATGTACCAAATGTTTAACTAACATTTTTGTGTCATGTCATTCTGTAGTCACATATTTCTTGTATATTTGCGACTGTAAGATGAGTTTAATATGTGTATGCTCATTTAACTCGATTTTTTCCCTTTTGTAATCAAATACCAGACGAAAAGACCCGTCTATAAGAGTAACCTTATTTGTTTTAAAGTTTCCGAATAATAGAAAATAATTAAGTTAAATCAACAAACAAAAGGGGAAAAATCATTGTCTATTCAATGAAAATGTACGTTATAGATTATAGACAAGTGAGCGCTTTAAAGGTAAAAATTATCATACAATCTATTGAAAAATTCCAATTGTCTGCTAAAATGAGAGCACAATTTGAATTAATGTCTTGAAATCTTACCTATGCAGTTACGTCCTATTAACTTGTAATACAGACTGTCTGTACATTTGACACACCATTTGTTACTGCTAGTTGTACAGTCGATTTCAGCACAATGGGGTGGATAAGGTTGTAAAAAACTGCAATCTATTAAGGTTTAATTTATATTTT
Organism: Mytilus californianus; assembly: GCF_021869535.1. NCBI lineage: Eukaryota > Metazoa > Mollusca > Bivalvia > Mytilida > Mytilidae > Mytilus > Mytilus californianus. The sequence continues at coordinate 65,721,865 of NW_026262712.1, forward strand.
ACTTATTGTAAGTACATTCATATCATGATGCCATTATATGTAATTAGATATCCTACATTTATCATGCTTTATCGTAAGTAAGGTCAAATTGCTGAAACTCCCCATCCTTTATTGAAATCAATATTTTGCATTCTATCATGGTGTAAATTAGATACGCAATCGGGCTTACAGCCTCGGTAGTGTATCTCATATTTACATGTAAATTGGTGTCTGCTCTAAAATATTACCTGTCAATACAGTATGGCATCTATTAAAAGCATACAACAAAATGTCAGACTGCCTATAAACGACGGTCTAACATGTCCCAAACATGCTCTATCGAATTCAAATCCGGACTCATGGCTGATCATGGAAGAGAAGTGATTGATTTACCTTGAAGGTAGGCGGTTACGGCCCTTGAACGATGCAGCCAAGCGTTGTCATCCATAAACACAGGTCTTGCAGCTAGTGGATGGTTGTCAAAATGGGGGACAACAACTGGCTTAAGAACCTTTCTGATGTTCTGATGTATTGATCACCTGTTAGGTTTCCTCGTATGGTCATCAAGTCCAACTTGCAAGCATGAAAGATTCACCCCAATAGCATCACATAGCCTCCTCCGTAAGGGACAGATGGTTGGAAGCTTCTTAGGGTATGTGCCGTATGTTGCTGTATCCAAACTTTCTTTCGTCAATCAATTACATGCATCAAAAATCGGCTCTCGTCCGACCAATGAATTCTGCGCCAGTTCCTCAAATTCTAACGACGTTGCGCTAAAGACAATGCCAAACGCATTTGTTGATGTCGATCAGATAACAAGGGACGTCAAATTACTTTCCTCAGTCCTGCTGATTTCAACAGGTTACTCAATGTTCTGGTTGATAGACGTATATCAGGTAACCATTGTCTTTTTAGAACAAGACGACTAGTTGTAAATGGCATTGTCTGACCAGGCGAAGCAGTGCAAAGTCTTCATGATGCGGTATTACGGGTGATCTACCGGATATTGGCAAGTCTTTTACGGAGTTGGTTTGGATGTGTTTTTTGCTCACAAGACGGCTGACTACAGTAGAGTGATAGCCCTATGACGTCCCATAGCAGCTTTAAAGGACATCCCTGTTGATCGCATGCCGATAATGCACCATCTTTGAGCCTTCGATATGTTTATAGAGAATAAATTAGACTTAAATAACTAAATTTTAAGCATGAACATACTGAATTTTGCATATTGCATAAGAGGCATGGCTCACGTGCACGATACATCCATATCTCAATTGCTTGTCACACCTGTATCATCATGTATGATCAATGGTCTTATCAAAATCAATATTTGCATTTGAATTGAAATTCATGGTAACTATAATTAGAAATCCCCAAATTTACATTGTTCATGCAATAGCTGTTGATTAATAATATATTCGTCTTCAGTCAATATGCTTCTCTTAGGTCGATATATATATAGATTCTACCACTGCATCGAGTGTGATACAATATTTATCCACTCGAGACAGTTAAATTTTCAAATTTAAAACGCGAGGCTCGCCGAGCGTTTTAAATATTTAAAATTTAACTGTCGAGAGTGGATAAATATCGTATTACACGAGATTTGGTGGTGGAATCTGTTTCTCTAATGATTTTCAAGCAATATGCAGGCAAACTTATTCCGTCTTTTCGAATGATCTGTAAAAAGATGTGTTCTTTCTATGTGACGTCATCAGGCATGGTCGCCTTTTTTCATGCCGTCACAATAGGAAATTCAGAGGAAAGCAAGTAAATTCGACATCATAATCGGATTTTAACCAATGAAGAAATGAGATCAAACGAACCACACGTTGATTAAACTTTTTTTATACAATGGGTGCAGAAAGGGATAAATTGACGAAGAATTAGAGAAAACCTCGTTTCGACCTCATACAAAGGCTATAATTGTATAATATCAAGGGGTGCCTTTTTTCTTTGTGTATATAATAAATGGAATGATACACCATTATAATCATGACTTTTTACATAGGAAAGCAGAAGGTTTAAAAACATTATCTACGTTTTCTAATGTTATAAGAATTGCCTTCCTTACACAAGGTAAAATACGTTAAATGGGTTGACCCGGTCAGTCGCATGGTCGGTAGGGCGATCTTTAACATTTTAATGCAAATATCACATGCAAAATATGGACGATAACATCTTGATGTGATATGTTGCTACATTGTATTACACTTGACCAACAGGCGAACGGGCGGTCCTATATGCTTATAGGCAAGAGAGGACGGGTCATAATTTTAACTAACTTCCTAGCAGGTAACAGTCCACAGGGTGACTTTGCTAAATACCCGATGATGGGCGGGAAATAAGGAAACAGTTTAAAAGTTTTTTTTCAATTTTCGATAGGGGTGGGTGATAGAACAACTAAATGACATCTATTTTTCTAAAGGTACACGTAAATAAGATAAAATATAACACCATATACTACCATATTACTATATTAAGCTTTTACGGAAAAAGGATATAATAAGGCTTGTTGAGTTTTAACTTTCGATACCTTTGTGAATTGATAACCGCCATTCTCCTCCACATTTTTCTCGACTTTGCCCACCACAAGCCATGTTACATTCACTTTCACTTTGCTGGGTATAACTTGAAATACTTGTAGGGTCAACACTGCCACAGAAGCACTGAGTTTTAAACTTTAAATATATTATTGAATTGTGAACATTAATAAGGTGCCAAATAAAATATTTTTCTAACGAAACACAATATGAAACGGTATACTATTATTAGAAGATTTGTATCACTAGTATTTACGTCTTTTAACGTAACTCCGGCTGCCAAAGCATGTTATCAGGGTCATGTCTATTTTTTTTTTTTTTTTAGTTATTATGTGAAAAGATTTTTTTTATCACTTTTCCCAGGCGTAAGTTTAGTTTTGCTGCAGCATGATTGTCATGTAAGCAAAGCTATGTTTTTTTATGTTTTGGTTTTTTTGTTTTATTTTTTTTTGGGGGGGGGGGGTCATATTCTCTGAACTGTATTATAATTATTATAATTTCATAATTGCAAATGCTATCATTACAAAAGACCAAGGCATCTAGCAATAAGCGTTGAAAACCAAGATGCAAAAGTATGGAAGTATTTCCCATCTATCTTTGAAGTGAAACTGTAGGTAGCAGTATTTTTTACATTATCCAACGTTTGTATGTACATTTCAGCAAACCGAAAATTGTGTATGAAAGATTTCTAATTCAATTTGATGGTAAATGCATTCTTTTAGAAATTACTACAGTAAAAATTTCCTGAATTTGTTTGAGCACATGTATACTTTATATAATAATTACATTAAAACCTTTAAAAACAGTGCAAGTTTTACCCTATCCTTATGTTTTACACGATCTATGTTCGGAATTTCCTTGAAAGTTGTTGCTTACGAGGAAGCTTCTGATCTATAGATGATCCTAAAGCTAGCGAGTATCATTATTGACTATGAGCAACACTACGGGTGCCACAAGTGGAGCAGGATCTGTTTACCCTTCCGGAGCACATGAGATCACCCCTAGTTATTGGTGGGGTTCGTGTTGCTCAGCCTTGGTTTTCTTTGTTGGGTTTTGTGTATTGTTGTTTGTCTGTTGGTCTTTTTTTCTTTTTTAGCCATGGCGTTGCCAGTTTATTTTCGATTTATGAGTTTGAATGTCCCTTTGGTATCTTTCCCCTCTCTTAAACTTTATCACAGGTAGTATCGGCTGTCTCGAATTATTTTCTTAAGCTAAGAGAAAGCATTTTGTCTACAATGACGTCTTAAGTACATCAAAATACATATATGACAATGTATACAATAGGTTTCCCATTGAAACCAAATATTTGCGGTATGATTATGACAAATGTTTAGGGAAATTATAGTCTTCGAGATTTCAACGGTATTAAACTTGAATTTCGATATTTACCTTGTTTCTTAAATTTAACGAAACATACGAGTAATATCGCCGGGTATTGATACAAGTCCATTTACCCCTTCGACGATATTCTTTAGATTTAATTGTAGACAGATTATACCACAGCGGATAAATACCAATTCGATCAGATTACGCTGGGAACAGTATATCTAACAATATATATGTTTCTGGATTACGTGAACAATTTCTGTCCCTTTTTTACCTCTAATCCGCTGTAAATAAAATTCCGCCTTTTACAGTACCGCATACATTTGTCAGTTGTCTGGTCTGACTGATCCCATGGAGGATTTGGATAATCATACATACGAGAAGTATCATCAGTGAAACATCCAACATAAACTGTAAAATATGATGCAAATTGATGTTAATATTTCTTCTTAATTCAATATTGTTAAGTTAGTCTACAACATAGCGGAGTTTTATTCATAGCTTAACTTATTGTTATCATACTGAATATTACCTCGAATGCATTAGATTCTGAAACGGCGAATTGACAACAATCGATGTGGACCTTGGACCTTATTCTTTATATTAAATTGTAAACCGATTATAAACATTCAAATTATATTATATGTTGCTCGTTGTAATACAAATTAAATCATCAATCATTATTTGAAAGATAACCAGTAAGTTTTGGCGTTTGTCACATCAACGTAGAATAGACTTAATGCTTTTTGTTTGCTTAACGTCTTGTGGCAAACATTTCAAGTTGTGCATATTTAGGACAAAAATAAATTAACATCAAAACCAAAAGATAGGATCTGCAAAGTTTGTCGACCGAAATGTAAGGCGGAAAATTGTCAATGTAGGGGCGCAAAATTTGCCATGCAGAAGACTCCTTCTGACACTTCAAGAGTTGTAGAGAACGTGGTATTCTACAGAAACAATACAACTGATTCAAGGCCTTTTGCCGACAAAATGTGGCTGCGTATTTATACATCCAACACAGCCAAACGGTCACTACTCTTTGAAAATGGGTTTTGCAGTCGGTGTAAGATTTTCTGTTCTAAGATGTCATTATTGTTATATCCTAGTGATTCCTTTTGGGTGCTTAGTATATTGTTTTTCAATAAAAACAAAATTGAAAGGAAGAAAAAAACAAAAAAAATGTTGTCTTGTGTAAAATGTTTACCCTTACACAAATAGATAAAATGATTTCAAATTCGTTTTATTTTACATTTTATATCTAAATTGTATGTAAACACAATACCGTATTGTCTCTGTGGACAATAGTCAAAATAACTATCAAACACAATTATTATGCTCATAATGAAATAATTTGAAATTTTTAATGCAGTAGAAATTATACATTACCTCTCGTCGCCTTACATATGTATATGCTCATTTCTGAAAGTAGAACAAATTAAGAATAGGAAGAAAGTAAGCTAAACGAGTACTACTTAATTAGCTGTACATACATTGTACTTAAAAAAACAAAAAGAAGGGGGAAAATTTTATTGAGTTAAATAATTTACATGTGACTTTTTTTATTTTGTTCTTATGTTGTGATGTAACACCACTGTCCAATGTTAGGGGAGGGTTGAGCGCTCATAAATATGTTTGACCTAGCCATATGCTTCATTCGCCTGTCCCAGGTCAAAAGTATTAGTTAGAGGTTGTCGTTGGTAATTGTCTGTTACATTTCGTAAATTGTTTTGTTATGAACTAAGGTCGATATTTTTCTCGATTGAATTGTATAACATTTTGTAATGTCGGGGCCTTTTATAGCTGACTATACGGTATGAGTTTTGATAATTGTTGAAGGCCGAACGGTGGTCTATTATTGTTCATATTCATGTCATTTTAACGCCAGTGGATAGTTGTCTCGATAGGCTCAAAAATCAGAGGTATTGAAAATGGTATAATACAACTTACGGTATACCACATTTTCTTATTATTTTAGTTACATATTGTTAATTTTTCTTGAGCGGCAATATCTTACACCTGTTAAGTTAGTGATTGGAAGCGGCATTGTGCAGGTTTTTTATTGCGCGTTTTATTTTAGTTTTACAAAACATGGATTAAACGAAAACTGATTTAATCCCTACCACATTGTGGGCCTGTAGCAAGTCAGGCTATGTGGACCATTTCGGGGAGTCAGGGTGTTGGTCGATGTCGTATGGTGTTCATATTGATAATCTGGGCGATTGATGTTATCCTTTTGTGTATTACGGACATGTTTGATATCGGTTATCATTTGTTGCATGTCTGAGATAAAATAAAAAAGTATATAACTTACGGTATCCAAGTATCAAAAGCCATATCTTTAAACATTTATCTGCTGTCTGAAAATAAATTTAACGACAGATTAAATACTAAGGGAAACAAAAACTATTATTTTACAAAGAAAAATGAAAGAAGAATGTCTGTGAGGACACGAATGCCCCCGCTCAAGCTTTGCTATTTTAAAAAGTTAAAAAGGGGCATAACTCTAGAACGGTAACTGACTCACTGCCCAAATTCCAACTATGTCTGCTAGGTTTGGATTTAGCATTGTGTATGATTTCATAAAATTTGGATGAAAAAAAATGCAATTTTCCAAGTTATAAAGGAGCATAACTCTTGAACGGTAAATGACTCACTGCCCAAATTCGAACTCTATCCGGAAGTTTTGATTCTGAGTTAAAATGGGACGAACGGACGGACGGAAGGACGGAAAGACGGACGAAAGGAAGGACGGTCAAGGGTAACGCTAAATGCCCCAGTTGCATTCGGCGGGGGCATAAAAATTTATAATTCCGCATGTTAGGTTTTTTTTTCCATTTCTTTCTAAGACACACACATAAAATTATAAAAGTAGCGTTTATCGATGACAATCAAAGTCAATGTGATATAAATATAAGAAGATGGGGTATAATTGCCAATGAGTCAACTCTCCACATGACCAAATGGCGTAGAAGTTAGCAACTTAAGGTCACCGTACAACTTTAAACAATGAGCAAATCCCATACCGCATAGTAAGCTATAAAAGGTCCCGAAAAGACAAAATTTTAAACAATTCAAACGAGAAAAACTAACGGCCTGATTTGTGTACAAAATAATACACGAAAAGCAAATATGATGTACAGCAACAAACGACAACCACTGAATTACATGCTCCTGACTTTGGACAGGCACATGCACAATGTGGCTAGTTTTTATTGTCAGGTGTGTACTTTTTAGTCGTTGTTTGAACATGCATAGTGGAATAACAGCGCAATAAAAAGGTTGTATCTTTAATTTGTTGATTTTAAGTATTGAATGTATTTTTTGTTATTTGTAAAACTATCCGATTCCGATTATATAGTTGCTGTTTTATTTCAGGAAAAACAGAAGAAAGAAACGTACTGCAGATGATTAACGAAAGGTGAAGGGTGAGAGGGTACATCAAAATTGACAAATCTTCCTTTCTAGTAATGCATATATATCTTTTAAGATAATACTAATCTGCCATTGCTGCAGACAGGAAGAAAATAACATTTTATTTTGTGCAAAACTTCTTTCCTTATCAGCAACGATTCGAAATAGGTCAATATGTAAATCGTTTGCTTTGTACAGAGGTACGAGATAAATTGTTTATTTAAATGTTAACTTACATTATTTTTAACTGAAATTTCGTGGCAACATCGGAATTCTAAATGAACAGTACAATACATCGTTTGTTAAATTATAAATGAAAAGGTTCGTACAGGTTTTTGACACGATTTTACTATTTTGCTGGTAAGTGTTGAACCTTTTTTTTTTTTTTTATCTCAAACCAAATGTTTTTTCATATTAAAAAAGTAAAGAAACACCGCCGATGTGAAGAAAAGAAAATGTGTGGTAAACGTTAACGAGACAGCAGCCCTCCAATACAGTTTCTTAAAAAAAAAGCTTCTTTTGGTTCACTTTATATCACCTGATCAATAGCAACTAGCAATAGTTTTAACATGAGGGTCTGGATGGGGGTTCTTCATTTCTTTATTCTATAATTCTTTACATCACTGTTTGCTATTCTAAATCTAGTTTGCCCGTTATTCTCTATTCTTTATATTTAACCACTCCATTATTCTCTATTCTATTTTGTTTTTGCCTATTTTCTCTATTCTTTATTTTTTTGTTACCATTTATTCTGCACGTTTTGACCATTATTCTCTATTCTGTAAACCCTATCCAGACCCTCTAACATGCAACAGAAAATAAAGATGTAGGTATGGCTTTGCGTCTTTTGCTTTTGATATAAAAATAAGAAGATGTGATATGATTGCCAATGAGACAACTCTCCACAAGAGACCAAATGACATAGAAGTTAACAACTATGTATAAATTCCCACAAAGAGGTAATCTAAGATCTGTTTTTGTTTTTTTTTTGTTTTTTGTTTTTTTTATTTAGACATTATTATCATTTTTATTGGATTTAATATGTTTATCTTTCTTTCGTTTGGTTTTCTAGCATACCCAATAAAACCATTAACATATTAATATCTGTATCTGTAATTAAAATGAATTATTGTTTTGTCATATATCAAGCTGTTGTCTCTTTCTCTGAATTGTTTTTCATTTTGTCATGTTGAGGCTTTTTATAACTGACTATACGTTATGGGGTTTGCTCATTTTTGAAGGTGACCTTTAGTTGCTTAAATACACCTCAAATGGACTCTGTTGGATAGTTCTCTCACTGGCAATCATACCGCATCTCCTTATTTTGTATTCTGTAGAAATGTAAAAATCATAATGAAATTATTGCTTTTGGAGGATTATTTCATCGTTTTTCTTGGCCGATTTTTAAACAAAGTATAAGTTTAATTACACCATATGGGTATACAAATAAGGAGATGCGGTAAAATGCTTTAAAAAGTGGTTTGGGGAAATCTATAATATAAACGTATAAAAAGCTCCACATTAACATTTTGATTGATATCTTTCCACAATGTTGATTGGAATATTTAGAAGAAAAAAAACATAAAAGTGTAACAGTTCTGAAAACATTAAAAAATGATATTAATAAAATACTAATGATAGTACTTAATAAAGAGACAGAACCTAAGATACCAAGGCCGGGACAATTAAAGATCATTAGTCGAAGAAAAAAGGTAATAATATAGCAAAAAAACGACGAAAAGACTAACAAGTCTACAACATTTACAGGTTGAGCAACAAGAACCCCGCCAAAAACAGGGCTTGATTATTGATTTATATGATAGGTTTTTAACACCACTTTCAGCACTTTTGTGCTATTCCTTGGTGGTCAGTTTTTATTGTTGGAGGAACCGGAGTGCCTGGAGAGAACCACCGACCTTCGGTAGGAAAATTAAGATTGGAGTCGAGCACACCTGCCACGTACAGTATTCAAACTCACAACCTCAGTGTTGACAGGCTACTGATACAGTTGTCCAACTACTTAGACCAGTCGGCCACAAAGGCGTTGATAGAAGAAAAAATACCGTTGAACAAAGTAGTTTTTTTTTTAAATACAACTTTCTCGGTTAAGCAGTCTTTTGTTTAATTATGATTTAATTTCTATCTTGCATTACAACTTTCTAGTATGCTTTTATAAATATTTCAACTTATATGAAGCTATAGTACTATTTGACAGGAAGATTTCTAGGAAGATTCAAACCTCGGTCATTAGAAATTATTTGTACGGAAACATTCTCAATAACATTGATCGTAACAAATATAGACCATTTTGATCTTCACAGCATTAATTTATCAAGTAGTTTAAATACATTTTAACTTGAAGATATGTGTGTCGTCAACAAAAATAAAAGAACATACACCTTTTGAAAAAGATAATTGATTAAATTTGTTTATAAAGCTTACCATGTTGACGAATGTCAATTAACGCAAGAAGAATCATGCAATATAAAGTTATCTAAGAAGTCGTATTTGTGATAACATATGATCATTGTTCACTCAGTTTTGTTCCTGCTTATACTTCCTGATTTAATTTTGGCATTACACTTGGTCCCAAAAATAACTGTCACATGAGGTAGGCGTGATTCAGAAAGAAATGAGCAATGCATGAGGAAGTGTAAACCAGTTTGTTATACAGTGTATGCTTTACAATCTGAAGGATTAATCAATGATAAAGTTGGGAAATGGTTGGTGTCTCGGGGAACAAATCAGAGGCGGATTTAGGGGGACAGGGTTCCCGGGCCCCTTTTTTTTGGGGGAAAAAATAGGTTGATTATATAGGGAATCACTGAAGCATGACTGGAGCCGGCCTCTCATAGGCAGTCAGTGGGCTGCCCCATTATGAAAATTTCTAGATTCGCCTCTGAAAATACACTTGATATTGTCCTCATAGCCAGTAAATAAGTGTATTTCACATCCTAAATTTTACGGTAATATTGTACTTAAAGCGCGGAAATCACTATGTGATCCGTGTAAACTCATCGAACCTTTAAACAGGCTTATTATTAAAGGTTATCTTACCAATGTTGTAATTAGATCTTTGAATATAGTTAACATTGGCACTAATATCGATTTTGTCATCAGCAAATTAAAACATTACTAAATTTGTATTTGTTTTCAAGTGGGATGTATAAAGACACACCCACGTTCGTTTAGATCTATAAAGAGGTTCAACTCCTAACTATCCTACTGTCTGTCGATACATTTATTTTTGGCATTGCACTAGTCATGTCTTCTTTGACTGTCCATGACGTTAAAATACTAAATCCCTGGGATGTGTTTTAGTTGATTTTAGTCTCTGATGCATGATTTTTTATTATTAATTGTTTTGGCTTTTAACTAGCTGTCAGTAACTGCGAGTACTCTCAAATCGTACCATCTTGTTTATTTGACCTGTTGATACTAATTGTATTGCTTTTTTGTTATTTAATGTTATTCAGGGTTATATCTGGTCTATATACCAGCTTTGATAAGTGTTTGGTATAACTATAAATTTTCACTTCGTACTATGAACATCAAAATTATTTATTTTGTAAAAATATTTCCTTTCTCTATTGGTATTGTACACGTATACCTAACAACACAATTATTTTCATTTACCTGTGTTTAAAGTTATTGCAAATGGATGGTATTTTTGTTCGAGCATATTTTTTTTCTTTAATTGTTTAACATTTCTTACCGATATAACATGTTTCTTTTATTATTCTTCCCTTAGTTTATTTATTTTGTATTTACATTGTGTCATAGGTCAAATTTATTTGTTCAGTGTATGTTCAATGGTGTTAATATGTCCTTTGATTGAGTTAAGCTATTTCAGTTGATATTTTATAGTGTGTCTTTCTATGTTGTGATGTTACACTATTGTTTCAGAAAAAGGGTGAAGGTTTGGTACCATTAAAACGTTTAAACCCGCTGCATTTGTTTGCACCTGTCCTAAGTCAGGAATCTGATGTTCAGTAGTTGTCGTTTGTTGATGTGGTTCATAAGTGTTTCTCGTTTCTCGTTTTTTATATAGATTAGACCGTTGGTTTTCCCGTTTGAATGGTTTTACACTAGTAATTTTTTGGGGCCCTTTATAGCTTACTGTTCGGTGTGAGCCAAGGCTCCGAGTTGAAGACCGTACTGTGACCTATAATGGTTTACTTTTATAAATTTTGACTTGGATGGAGAGTTGTCTCATCGGCACTCATACCACATCTTCTTATATCTACTTTAATATATTGCAATATAGAAAGAAATATAATTAAAGTAAGATATCATTTGTGTACGTAGAATTGCAATGAGCTTTTACCATTTAATTAATTTTTAAAGTATCTATTAATGACCAAAACTTTTAGATATCATTTTCATCAAGTCATAGAATGGTCAAGACAAAGGAATGCAGAACCGGCGACGAGGTAAACTATTTGCTTTAATCTTTATATTTCAGAAGGTTGAAGACATGGACACTTCAAATTCTGTTTACAGCTGCCTTTTATTCTGAGGTTTCCCTGTGGTAAATGGGATATGGTCGTCAAATTTAACCTCAATTTTGTGGTTCAAACACTATTTGTTTCACGTGATTTTCTCAATAACTGGTTCTCCTGACCTTGACCTCATTTCGTAGATCAATGATCAAAGTTAAATTTTCATGGTCAAGTCCGTTTCTTAGACACTTCAAGCAATAGATCAACACCTATTTTGGTGCATGGATTGATTGTAAAGGTGTACAGATTTGGTTTTGTTTCGTTTCGTTCCGATTCTCATTTTATAGTTTCTAATTCTGTTTCGTTTCGTTTCGATGTATTTTGTTTCGTTCTGATGGGTTTGGTTTTGTCTCATTGCATTTCGTTTCGTTTCACAGTGTTCCATTTCGTTACACTGTGTTTCTTTCTTTTTCGTTTCTCATTTTGTTGATAACATTTGATTTTGTCAGTTTTTAGGCCACACCAATTTAATTTCTTTTTCTACGGATATTTCCACTCCAGAAATTGGGGCGAGCGAGCGATTTGTAATTTTAATAAAAGAAAATTTAATTTGCAAATTTTTTAGGCGAAGCTTGAAAAGTAAAGGCGAGCAATTATATATATTTTTTGTTAACATAAAATCATAGGTTCAATCTGACCATATTGATCAAAACAAGATGGTATGAAACTTTATTTTCCACTTGTACTTTGACATTTCTTTAATTTATCAACTGCTGAAGTGTTTTCTTTTTTTTGTTCACCAAGGCATGTAATGCCCACTTTTAATTGCAGCACATTTATGACTTCTTGTATTACTGTTACTTTCTGAGGACATCAGATCCTGAATTGAATACTTATTTCAACTGCCTTAAATGATCTTCAATGAATTGTCATAGATGTCTTTCCTCTTTCACCTGACATGACTTAAAACTAGCAACACGGCGGGCGTCTTGTAAGAAGCAGGAACTGCTCATCCTTCCGGAACACCTGAGTTAACCCCTAGTTTTAAGGGTTTCATGCTGTTTGTTGATCATGATGTGTGTACTTTTTAGTTTTTTGTGTTATTTGTTGGTTGTCTGTTCTTCGTCATTTTGGTGTTCTCATTTTTGTTCTTTGTCTTTATGGTACGTTGTATATAAATGGGATGTGGTAGGGGCCAGCTGAAGGACGCCTCCGGGTGCGGGAATTTCTCGCTGCATTGAAGACCTGTTGGTGACCTTCTGCTGTTGTCTGTTCTATGGTCGGGTTGTTGTCTCTTTGACACATTCCCCATTTCCATTCTCAGTTTTATGAGTGCCAATGAGACAACTCTCTATCCAAGTCACAATGTATTTAAAGTTGACAATTGCAGGTCAAAGTACGACCTTCAACACGGAGCCTTTGCTTACACCGAACAGCAAGCTATAAAGGGCCCCAAAATGGCTAGTGTAGAATAATTAAAACAGGAAAACCAACGGTCTAATAAATATACAAAACGGACAGGTGCATAAAAATGCAGCGGGTATGGATAGTTTTGCTTAAAGGTGTTTGTATTGTAGCACATACAACTTTATTCTAACAACTAAAATCGGCATGATTTTGTAAAGAATCGTCCTTGACTTTGATAAGAAATCTGTGTTAATGCTCGAAACAGTTTAAGGGTCTCGATTTGACGTTGACTAAAACGCTCTGGCGATCGCTTTTTTTTAATGTTTACGAAAAAACCCGGCGCGGGAAAAAGACACGATTACTTTTCCGGATGCGGAAAGCGGGAATATTTAAAATATTTTTTTCCCGTTTTGTGCGGGCGGATACGTCGAACAAGGAATTAAATTGGCGTGGACTTATGGACTTTCCTTTTTTGAATTAATTTTGGAGTTCGGTATTTGTGTTATCCTTTTTTACAAGGATACCTTTTCCTATATTGTTAATTAAAACATTATAGCCACAAAATTAAAACGGTGAATCATCAGTTTAAGCATGAAGGACAGTAGTCAGACGTGAAGAAATAAAGAACATTTTCAAAACGGATTAACGCAATACCAATTGTAAATACGGTAGCCTTTAAGCTAGTGCATAATTGTCTATTTTTCTTTATCAAATAACTGACCAGAACAATCTGTATCCCTGTGTATTCAAAGTAAATTGAACGAGCATTGTACATTGTTTGGGCACTAACCACAAGTTATAAAAATTACACATGCTGTGTTTATAACCTCTCAGTTTCTCCAAGAAGGTATACCGTAGAACACATTGTTTATCGTCTGAAGGTCGCAACTGGTATATACACCTTAATAACCTGTACCAAGATAGGATAAGCTGTATGTAATTAAGTGGCTGGTAGTGCAATAACAGGTATAAGATGTCTAACTGAAAACGAATATTTTCAACAGAGAAAACTGAAAAATATAAAAGAAATCTATAATTTATTACCAAAAAATGAAATAATATACTATTGCACTAGGGAAATCATCTCAGCAAGTTTTGAAAATATTTTAGCTTAGTTCGCAGATATTTTCCCATCCAATTCCTTGAATCTTGATCTGTTGTAAAGCGTTAAGTTTGCGCGAACTATATATGGATCTTGCGAAACAGTGGTTGACAGGAAATTCGACGTGACCTGTCCTATCATCTTTTATCTTACTATTGATCGAAATATGAGTTGTAAGTTGAAAGAACTTGGGGGATCAAAAATTGTCAACTAAAAGACTGACCAGTGATGAATTGCAATTGCTCAGATTATAAAATAAAGATTTGAGCTGAGTAATTTACCAAGTTGTGAGATATTAAGCTAGGAGGAATTTTTAAAAGGATGTACATGGAAGCCTTCAAATCGTATGTGGAGAAAGAGAGAGAGAGCGAAAAAGAAGGACTAAATATACAAAATATGATGCACAATAACATAACGGTGAAGTTCGAATGTATCTAGATAAAAACAGCAACTCGTCACCTAGCTGATGTTTAGAAAAAAAAAACTATAACTTTCGCATCCGTTAATTTTCACGTTTGCTGCAGGCTCTTAATTGAAATAAACATTTCTTTGCAAAAACCGAATGATACGAGTTCAGTTGATTGTAAAAAAAGTTCAGAGGTATCAAGAAAAAACAGCAACTCTTCACACAGTTGAATATTCTGTGAAATAGTTTAATTCGAATCAGATAATTGTCACTCTAGATTAGGCTATACATTGTTTTTCTACTGTGCGATATTGTATAAAGATATGTGCAAGTGTATCGCGAAAAAATAGCAACTCTTCATAACAAGTCAAGTTTATTCATATATAGTTCCATTAAAGTCACAAGGTCACAGATTATAGTTAAGAACGCATGTCGCCATAATTCCGACACTGTAAACTTTAACGCCACATTACTCGTAGACTGGCGGGCACGTGTGAGTACAATGTCTGCTAATGGTGCAAGGATCTTGGCACGCTATACCTGTAAACGAGAAATAGAGTAACTGGTATTATTCTGAACTCCAGGAACGTGTTCGGCGCGAAAACAAAAGCTATTTTTAAAGGCATACAACGTAAGGGTTCCTATAACATTCATTATCTATAAACATGCGGAACGACCTTTATTGATAGTGTGTACAGTGGCTTCATTGCCACATCGAAATAAGATTATTTGGGTAATCCATGAATTACCCCATAAGATGGTTGCACTGACTATAGGATAGAGTTCTAGAAAAGCCATGGAATATTTATTTTCACATAGAGAATATAAAACTTCTGACCAAGGAGAGAAAAACCATTTCCCCTCAAAACAACCACCATCACCAATTGTATATTATTTCAAGCAGAATCATAAAACATGTTAATGTCATTCCCATGATTCCAGTTTACCAAAACCGAGTACCAAATACGCAAATCGGTACGACTGTCATCTGTTAAATATACAATGTAGTTTGTCTTTCAGATCCTTGACAGTAGTTTATAATGTAATTATGTATTAAATTAATGAACGACCCGGAGTTATAACATGTACGGCGAAATTGAAATGCTCTGAATTAAGAATTCACTCCCTCAGACACTTATCGCATGTCACTCAGACTTTCACGCACACATTCAGACACGTAAAAGTACACAAACAAACACTATCTCAGGGAAATCTCATTTTGACACTACGCTTTCACACTCACACACTTTATTTTTCCCTCACCAGCGTACACCCACATACTCTTTCACACACTAACACTTTCTCCCTCCCTCTGACACACCTATGGCTCGCGCACACACCTCTCACACGCACCCTGTCTCTCACTCACACTATCTCTCACGGCACATTTTGTGTCTCTCACACACTGTATCTGTCACACACTGATATATCCTACACACTGAATATCTCACACACTGATACCTCCTACACACTACGTATCTCATCCACTGTGTCTCTCACGCAGTGTACATGCACAAACTCACACACACACACACACACAAACGAAACCATTCAATACTCAACACACAAAAGTCACTAGACAATAGTTCATAGCCAACGAGAGAGTAACACAAGACATTATTTGTTTGGCTAAGACAATACTAGAATTCTATTCCATTACAGAGTTCATCAGAGAGAACCAGTTTATTGACAAAAGTCTTCAAGAGGATGGCACTGTTACCTTTGGTGCCCTTAAGCTTATTTAGGAAGAGTAGACTAATTAAAAGAAAAATTACGGAAGCGTATTAGGGCCATCCTTTTTTTTCAAATTGTCGACTTTAATCTTGGAATTATTCCTACTTTTAATCTTGGAATTATCAACTTTAATCTTTGAATTATCCATTTTAATCTTGGAATTTCCAACTTTAATCTTGGAATTATCAACTTTTATCTTGGAATTATCAACTTTAATCTTGGAAATGACTGATTTGTTACTTCTAGCTCATAGTTCATTGTATTTCTCAATATATACTTAATCTACTTATAATTCGCGGCTAAATTTTTGATAAAATGTAAAAGAAAAATAGGCCTGTATCTAAAGTTTTGTATAGCTTCACGTAGCCATATATTCATGAGGGGTGTAAAATTCCTAGTAATGGGTATACGCGGATATGCCAAAAATATATGTCATAATTTTGCGATATTTTATTTTTATGACACTACTTTTTAATTTGTTAATGACATACTATATTGATATGCATTGTTCTTTCATAATTATATATTGATTTGGGGTATGTTCTACATATCTTAAATAAATATGTTATTGGATATCTTATATTAATGGCCAATTGTGGTATTTGAATCAATCAGGGACTTTATATTTGCATAAATATAAAGTCCCTGAATCTATGCATTTAAAAATTAAAATAATGTCTAAAAGTAAAGGTCATTCTTTGTTTATATTTATATATAAATTTAGGTACCAAATATTAGTGAATGATATATACAAATGGGTACATTTTTCAAGCCAAAACATTTTGAAGTTACTCCCGCCCCCTTTCCGTTCTAATGTCAAAATCTAAATATCCATTTGTAATTGTGTATGCAGAACATATAAAAAAGAAGATGTGGTATGATTACCAATGAGACAATGCATTTATTATATTATTTTGCTGAATAGGCGGATGTGCATCGATATTTACAATAGCAATCACCAACAAAAAGTAAATTAAAGCACAACTGAAGTGCACTGTTTGGCAGAGGCGAGAGTCCAGTGAGCCACAAGTGACGATGTTCTCAGTTCAGAGATTCACTAGGTTAATGAAAGTCGGAAAAATCAGTATCGGACTAATGAGGGTCGGAAGATTGAAGTTGGAATTTCCAAGTTTAATGTTGATAATTCCAAGATTAATGTTGATAATTCAAAGATTAAACTTGAAAATTCCAAGAATTTAAGTTGGACATTCCAAGATTAAGTTGGAAATTCCAAGATTGAAGTTGATTAGTCCAAGATTAATGTTGATAATTTCAAGATTATAGTTGAAAATTCCAAAATGAATGTTTGATAATTGCAAGATTAAAGTTGGAAATTCCAAGATTAAAGTTGATAATTCCAAGATTAAAGTTGATAATTACAAGATTAAAGTTGGAAATTCCAAGTTTAAAGTTGATAATTCCAAGATTAAAGTGGACAATTTAAAAAAATAAATAAAAGAAGGATGGCCCAAATACGCTTCCGTAGAAAATGGATACATGTTTAATTGCAAAAAACATTATACATGTTGTGGTATTCTGACATTTTAGATTTTGAAATTCTACTTGTAATTAAGATCTCAATTTATTTAATTTTCATTTGCATTTAACTTGTTTGATATTCTATCACTTTTTGTATTCAATTAATAATAAAATGTTTAATGTTTTGTATTCTTAAAAAATATTAAACGCGATAAAATAAAGTGCGCTAACTATGTTATTATTTTATATTTCAGTGAACATGTATTTAAACCAAATTACAAATATATGACTTCTAGCACATAGTTACTGTATCATACAGGTTTTGTAAAGGATTAAAGGAAACAAGAAAAAATAGTAATATTTTTTTAAATCCTTCTGGGTGGACAATAAAAGCATAAACTTACATAGAAAAGCGGAGCCAGAAAGAAGTATTACGATAAAACGGGGTAATTTCTATCTTACTTATATGATTTAAAGAAACAAAAGAAATCATTAAAAATATTGAACACCAACGCCAACAGCACAAAATACGAAATACTGGCAACTAACTCGATAAAAAAGCAATCATAAATACGAGAAAAACAGTATAAATAACTTACCTGAACTATAGCACTACCAGTTGCAGGCACAAAATGGAGAGACATTACATTCGATTCAGACTCTCACTGATTTTAGTGTATTGTCATCTTAAATGATAGAAAATAATTATCAGTGAAATTTGTAAAAAGACACAATGATTTACAATGATAAGTGTCCATAATTGTTTTTCATCTGTCAAGTTTGGTACATTTAAAGTTAAGCGCCATTAAAACAACATAAGTAACACATGTTTACATTAACTGTTAATATATCGAACCAGTTTATATCACGTGATCGTCTCTCTTGTTTACCTTCCAGGTTGACATACTTCTTCAAGTTATGAAAGAGTCTTTTCTGTTCTCGTAGATCAGGTAACCAATTCCTTTGTTGTATTTTTAGATTAAGCATAACGATAGGGACACATATACCCATGTTTACGTCCCGAAATATTGTCGGAGTACAATCAAACCTGTTCACCTTGAATAATTTGGTTAAACTTGAGGTCCTCTTCGGTTTCATCATTTCTTCAATGTTTGCATTAGGTTTAGATATTCAAATATGTCGGCCTCGAGCATTGCTAAAGAGACATTAATTGTCGAAATGCGCATCTGGTGCAATAAAAAGTTTACCATTAATTTTATTTTAAAGCAAACTAGAACACACACGTGACATGTCGAGGGTCTGTGTCTGAATTAAGTACCTATGCCTTATCTTTAGTCTGGAATATTAGTTTTCAGTTTGTCATCTGATAAAATCATGCTCATTATAAGGTGCACAGTTCTCTCTGCATTCAAAATATTTCTGTTTGAACCGTCCTGGCTTGCTTACAACAATAATTTACTATAAAATGAATTTAATTTTTAACAACTTATTAACCAAAATTAAAAGTGGTGTTGAGGTGGAAGAAAACTAACTTGTTGAATAGTGTACAATAGTGTTACATATATATAAAACAACTACTGCAAGAATTCCAGGTTCTCCTAATAGAGGAGGGATTTACAGAAGGTTATATGTATATACCACCGGAACCTACATGTGACTCACGTGACAGTACCCAAATTCCGCCTAATACCCAAATTGCACCTATTCGGCAAAAATAGCACCGGAAATCATACAAATTTTCTTTGAGACTAAACACTTTGTATTTTTATGATTTGACATTATACACGTCTTTCAACATAGCAAAATATATTTAAATATACACAAAACGTTCACGGTATATATAAACAGATGAACTATTTACTTGACAAAGTAAAATCTATTGAAACGTCGCCATTCGACGTCCACAAAAAGTCATCTTTTAAAAATAAGCAAATAAAATGTGTTACAAGCATCCATTTCTTAAAAAATAAATAGAATAAGCATGGACTAATGTCAAATTGTTCTAAATATTTAAAGAAATAAAACAAAACATCTGTTATTCGTTTTTTAAGGATGTGAATTTAATCATGGATGAAATTTGGGTACTCATCATTACGGACTCATAGGTCGTTTGGAGGTTCGTTCAAACCCATTTTTCTATGATTCAATATGGATTCAAAATTAAATTGGTGTAACTATATAGTAAGCAAGGATACATCTTCAAAATAAACACAGAATGGAAACTTTTGTTGTACTATTGGTATTGGCATTTATGAATAAAGGAAATCAATCCCAATATTAATCAGTTAATTGGAATAAAATACAAAGTGGAAAATACAATTTCTGAAAGTAAATACAAAAGCAATGCTAGACTTTGTTTCTTATTTTGAAAACCTTATATTGACTTTGTTTTGGACAGCACGATTAAATTATAAATCCTACAGAGCATGTAAGAGCACCTATATGTTTTTTTACCTTAACTTTGATATCAGAAGATACAGTAACTTGTCCGAAAAGTCATCAGTGAAGAAGGAATGACAAACCATAGGAAAGAGGAAAAGATCCTTCTTAAACTATTTAAGAAATTGTATTTTTCAGTTTGTATTTTTTTTTTTTCCAATCAAAATGGGGATTGGTTTCCTTTTATTAAAAAAAGGAGTTCAGAATTTCTTATTTACCTTTAAGCTTGTTTGAAAGAGGAAATGTCCCGTCCGCAACCCCTCTAAAAACTTGGCAAGGAATGAATTTTAAAACTAATGATTCGTCAGGTGCAGACTTTGAATTGTGCACCTTCTATTTACTTGTATCTGTTGTTTCTTAACGTGTTACACAATGGACAAAACTAATTGTTTTTATATGTGTTTTGTTTTTGGTTTTTTTTGTTTCATTACATATTTACATATCTATAACAACAATAACATTATTAGTCTGTCTGAGCTAATGAATAGTCATGATAAATATACACTTATAGGCTTGGTAAAATATTGCAAAATTGTTATGTCTGTATTTAAAAAATCATATTTGTAATGTTCAACTTCCAGCTGCATACATCAACTTCATATGTATATATATTTTTTCATGCATTATATTTGTTGTTAAATTTATTGTACTATCATGTACCATGTGAGGCCTTTAGTAAAAAATAAAAAGTTTCAAAAAGTTTCAAAGTTTGCAAGTTCACAACAGTAAATTCGAGTAAAATTAATGATTGTAGTTATATTTCGACACTTTCTTGATTAACTATTCCATTTTTCATGTTCCTTTACTTTTGTAACATTAATTTTTAAGTGATGACAGGTTTTTGAAAACTTCCAAAGAAGAAATTTAAATATAACTTACTTTCATCTGAAACTTGGAACTTATAAATTGCTATCTATTTTCAAACACTCTTTTGATAGATGAAACGATACAAGTCTTTGTTTTACTTTCTTTGTATCAATATTCTTAGAAAGCATATGCACGGAAACTCAGTGTGTGTACATGTAGGTTGTTGGAACAGTTTTTTTAATATTAATTTTACTGTAAAATTAGACTTCAATCAAATTAATTTATACATAAATAAAAAGTATCTGAAATAGAAAGTTTTTACTATGGTGCACTGAAAATGTTGCATCAGTAATGAGGTTTAACAAAGTTATTTAGACTGAAGAACTTATAGATTCTTTGTCACTGTGTATGCTGATCATACGGGGAAAAAGAGTGATATCATACATCCTAATACAGCATCAATTGCGAAACAATAGCTCTCTCCTCTAGACATTTTAGTTTTCAAGATGCGAGGCTTGCCGATCAATATACATATTTAAGGTTTCACTGTTAAGAGTGGAGAAATAAATTATTGACAGAGATTATTTATGTATGGGAATGTTTCTCTGGATATTTTAAACAATACATTTATGTTTTATATGTGTTTGATTTAAAGTCTATGTATCCCTTTTCAAAATCATCCGAAAATAGTAGATGGAATGTTTATTGTTTGGTGTTCTTTTTTTTTTTGCTTTTGTAAAGTATGATATGGATGGAATTGGGTTTTTTTTCAACGCAGAGGTCAAGGTACCTATCTTTCTAAATAAAAATTCCTTAAAAAAGTCTAATCGTCATCTATTTTGTTTCTATTGACCGGGTTGCACGAAGTGAAGTGCAAATCCGACTGATATAATCATGATGTCGGACGAGCGGGCGGGCAGGCGTTGTAAGGCTGGTATCTTTTTGTTTTGTAATCAACTCAATATTCAGCCATTTTCAGTTTAGATTGCAGACATACAGTTGGGTGCAGACCAAGCATTACATGTAGACGCGCGGAAAAAAGTTAACGCGGCGTTTACTCGCGTGCACTTCATGTAAACGCTTGTTAATTCTGCGTTTACTCCAAAATTTAAGTAGACATAAAAAGTAAACGGGCGGTTACTTTCACGTTTACTTCCGCGTTAACGCTAAAAAGGCGCGTCTTCTAATTTTGTTCATAGTCCGTTTACTTCCGCGTTAACGTGAAAATGGCGCGTGTTCTGTTTTTCTTTGTAAAAAGTAATCGCACGTTTACTACTGCATGATGGGTTACCCTAATGACTGGACCAATGACAGGACAATGATAGAACAATGACAGGACAATGATAGAACAATGACAGGACTAACATGAAAATTGCTAATATCTTTTTTTAATCATTTGATTTATCTTAAATTTGAACTATAATTAAATTTAATTTTTTAATATTTAAATATAAAAAAAAAACGAAAAAATGCTTTCAAAACTTGCGGAAACATGACCTGATCAACGTTGACCAGACCATTATCATCAATAACAAGACCAAATGAACGTGCTAATAACTTTTTTTATTTCTCAAAGAATTCATCTCAAATTTTGAAATATAATTACCCAGATAATTGTGTACTTTTTATACCTCAGAATGAATTGTAAGACATAAAAGTGAAGTAATTTAAGTCTAAAATTGCAAAATTTGTTGTTACATAAAAAAAGGTGCCAATTTTTTCCATTCTGTTAGAATATTATACAACGTCATCAAAATTCTGTTCTTTTTGTCCCTAAGGATGAACAGTTTCACACAAATTGAGAGCTCTCTAAGTCTACGGTTACTAATATTTATGTCGATAACAATAAAAAGTGACAATGTTTCTTTTTTTTATTAATATTCTTCTACTTGCCTGATAATTGAATACTTTTTATACCTCAGGATGGATTGTTGGACATAAAAGTGAAGAAATTTAAGTTTAAAAATTGCAAAATTTGTTGTCGCATAAAAAAAACCGTGCCATTTTTTACCATTTTGTTAGAATATTTTACAACGGCATTAAAATTCTGTTCTTTTTGTCCCAAAGGATGATTAGTTTTACACAGATTGAGAGCTCTATGAGTCTACGGTTAATAATATTTATATCGATAACAATTTAAAGTGACAATATTTCTTTTTTTATTAATATTCTTGTACTTTCCTGATAATTGAGTACTTTTTGTAACTCAGGATGGATTGTTAGACATAAAAATGAAAACAATTTAAGTTTAAAATTGCAAAATTTGTTGTCAAATCAAAAAAACGTGCCAATGTTTTCCATTTTGTTAGAATATTTTACAACGGCATTAAAAATCTGTTCTTTTTGTCCCTAAGGATGAATAGTTTTACACAAATTGAGAATTCTCTAAGTCTACGGTTACTTATATTTATGTCGATAACAATAAAAAGTGACAATATTTCTTTTTTTTATTATTAATATTCTTCTACTGGCCTGATAATTAAGTACTTTTTCTGCTCATAATGGATTGTTACAAGTAAAAGTGAAGAAATTAGAGTTAGAATTGCAAAATCAATATAAGGTGTCAGTATTTTAACTTTTGTAAAAATATTATGTTACAGCATTAAAATCCTATTGTTTTGGTACATAAGAGCAGACATTTTTACACAAATTAAGAGCTCTATGGTTAATTATATGTATAGCGATAAAAAATAAAAATTGCAAATATTTCTATTTATATAATTAAAGCTTGTACCATTTTGTACCTTAGGATGGATTGTTTGACATAAAAGGGAGGGAATTATTTCAAAGATCTTTTCTTTTTATAAAAAAAAACAATCCCTTATGTCTGCAGGGATGAACAGATTTAATAAAATTGACATTTTACATCGTATATATAAATGTCGATTTTTAAATTCAATAAACCATGAACTATTTTGAAATACGGGTATTGTCTGAAAACAAAATATTGTAGATAATTTGATGTAGTCTGTTTTATTTCGAGTCTTGAAACATTGCCTAGCTAAATCTACCATAATGAATATCAATTGTTGTTAACATATAAAACTTTTTTCATGTTTTGCAGTATTTACTTATCCAAAAATTGCTGAAAATATTTTTTTAGCGATACTTTATTTTTTTAATATTTGCAATTTATTAATTAGCCAGAAAAAAGTATATCTACACTTTCCACAAATAGTTACGGGAAAAGTAAACGCGTGTTTTCTATGTGCACGTACACAGGTAAAGATGTAAAATCTGTAGTAAACGCCCGTTTACTACCGACTAAACGGACACAGAGTAATTGCGCGTTTGCTCGAGTAGACATTTCAAATTTCCATTTAAATCGCGTTAACGCAATTTTAGTAAACACGCGTTTACCGGTAAACGCGAAAATCGGAGTTGACAAATAAAATATGTGCACGCGGCGTTAACGTGCATTTACTTTATGTTATGGTTTGTCTGCACCCAACTGTATTCTTGTTGTGCCCTGATATTATGGAACTGTTTCAGTATTGTTGTCTTTACATTTTTATCTTCGGAACTAATAATTTTTCAGTAACATTTACAAATGCCGGTGCCTTTTTTCCGTTAGAATTAACATATCAATCAGTACACACCCAATGATTTAGGCGTTTTAACCAAGTTTCCATTATTTAAGATTTTTTTAAAGTAATATGGTCGGTTGTGCTTAACCATTTGACAATAGATGTTCATTGTACAGTGAATTGTATGAGCATTAAGCATTGAAACAATTTACTAATTTGAAGAACAGTTTTTAAATACATCTTCGTCGTACTATGAAATTTAAGCATATGACATGTTTTGATATATTATAGTCTTATCCCTCCGAAAGATTAATATCCATTGTTCCAGTTGAAATATGAATAAACTTATTATCTTAATGTCGGAAAATTCTATTGACTGACACGATGAAGATATCTTTTTGTATTATTCTTCCAATTATTAAATTGTTGCTTAATGCTTGCGAATAGTTTGAATAAAGTAGTTTGCCTTTGAGACAACGAATTTAAGATAAATAAGTAGACCAATAAAGCAAAATTAAATCCCGAAAATAGATGAAAGGGAATAAAAATGCAATTAAAGCAGGTGACATTGACCTTTTTTAATGCAAACGTGGACCGATCATAGCATGAAATTAAGTCATATTCAGGTCAATCAACACAAGCGTCAACTGAACGATACTGGTTAGGAACTAAGATGGATGAATTTCAAGGTTAATTTATTTGTGGTATACAAGTTTCTGGCAACTGAATTCATCCATGGGTTCACCTTCCTTTAAAATGTTTGATAATGAAGAAAGAAACGAAAACCTAGTCTTTTTGGGAACTAAATTGATGCAGGGTTTACAAAGTCATAAATATCCTTACTTTCATTTGGAAAAATGTAAAACTAGAGGCTCTAAGAGCCTGTGTTGCTTACCTTGGTCTAAGTGCATATTAAACAAATGACCCTCTCCAACTTTGTCATTTAGACTCTTTAGTCCTCTCTCTCTTCTTTAGTTTTTGCTCAAAACACAAAAAAAATCCTCATTTAAGGTCAAACTTGTTTTGATTATCATTTTTGGAATTTAAAGTTTCTCCCTATCTTTTATACTTTTCAATATAATAGGCAAAAATAAAAAAAAAATGGTAAAATTCATTGAAGGGCAACACCTCCTAAAAGAAGTCGTTTGTCAGTTTTGACGTTTGAGAACAATTGGTAGAGCTCAACATTCTGAACATTTTTGCTCATGTCGGATTTTTTCTATTTATAATGATTTTCAAAATAAAAGACAACACTTACATTTAACCCCTATGTTCTATTTTTTGCCATGTCGGACATCGTGGTTGGCAGGCGTGATCTTCGGACACATTTTTTAAAGTAGATACCCCAATGATGATTATGGTCAAGTTTTACATAATTTGGCCCAGTAGTTTCAGAGGAGAAGATTTTTGTAAAAGTTAACGACGACGGACGACGGACGCCTTCGGGCCAGGTGAGCTAAAAAAAATGTATTTTCTGTAGATGATGGCAACCTCTGTACCTTCCTGTAGTGTATGTGAATATCGACATATCTTTAAACCAGCTTCCATATGGTGTTCGGATTGCGACGAAGGCCTCTGTCTGGATTGCAAGGAGCATCATGGGATTTCCAAAGCAACAAGAAAGCACGGTACTATATCGATATCAGAATATCAAACACTGCCTGATTATATTACAAATATTAAGCAGATATGTAGTACACACGATAAAAAATATCAAATTTACTGCAATGAACATGAATGCACGTGTTGTAGTAAATGCATCGTTGAAACGCACACAAAATGTCAAAATATTGTCAATCTTTATGATATTGTCAAAAACGCGAAGACCTTAAACGCATTTCTGGAAATTCACGAAACATTACACGAAGTGGCTGAAAACATCAAACGGATTCGTCGAGATAAAAATTGCAATTTCAAAATGTTGTCCGAGAACAGAAATCAGATAGAATGCGAAATTCAAAAGGTTCGAATAAATATCAACCAACATCTCGATAAACAGCAAGAGAAATTCATAGCGAAATTGCATGAGATAGAAAAAAGAGAGAATAAAAAATCAGTCTGTTAATTAAAGCTTTAGATGAGCATGAAATTAAAGTTGCCGAGCACAAAAAGAACATCACATACATAAAACAATATGCATCAGATTTACAGACCTTTCTAGCTCTGAAACAACTTGAAGCCGATATTGATGAAAAATGTCAATTCATTGATTCACTTAGTGAATGTGATACACTTAATAGTGTCGAGATCAAGTTTAACATTAATTCATCACTGACAACATTACCAATATTGTTCCTCGGTTTGGAAAAATACATATTGACAAGTCAAGTCCTGGACTGCTTTCTATTGCGAAGAAAAAGCAACAACAAGCTCAGTTGATACTACCTAAAAACGTGCCTGTGTCACTTGAAGATATACAAACAAAGTTACAACACACTATTAAAACCGAACATTGTATTGTCAGGGGGTGTTCCATATTGCCTGGTGGTAGATTAGCATTTACCTATCCTATTTTGAGCAAAGTATCTGTAGTAAAAGAAGACGGGTCGATTGATTTTTCTTTGAGTGTAGCAACCGCAAATAGTGTAGCATACAACAATGAGGATAATACTTTAGCGATATCCTCCACCCTTTTCAATAAAATAACAATAATTGATTTAACGAAACGAAAAGTAATAAAAACTATTATTCCTAGTGGGAAAACCTCTGCCATTGTTGCTACCAATAACAAATTGATTTTCAAATATACAAAAAAGCAATTCAAGTCATGGATCTTACTGACGAATCAACACGTGATATAACTACTGATAACATGGACACAGAAATCAGCATAACAATATCTGGACACAAACTATATTATACCAGTTATGATTATCATACAGTTGAATGCTGCGATCTGCAAGGCACAAAACAATGGTCTTTCAAAGATGTTAATCTTTTAAAACATCCGTATGGAATATCAGCTGACAATGATGGTAACGTGTATGTTGTAGGGAATGGAACGAATAATGTTGTAGTTGTCGCACACGATGGACAAAAACATAGGGAACTCCTATCTATAAGAGATGGATTAACATCGCCATGTGCAATTAACTTTGAACGTGCAACTAACCATTTATTAGTTGCAGCTGATAATTATAAAGCATATCTGTACAAGGTATCCACTAATTAAGTAAATAAACTCATCATTAATATACCAGCTATTAAGTATATTTGATTACAATTTTGTATTTAGAGTAAATAACTTAATTGTCAAACATAGTTTATCTCCAACAATAACAAAAGGGAATGTTCACAAGTTAGAACAACATTAGAGACGTCCTATCCAAAGGGTTTAAGTGGTCATTTTTGTTACACAGTTAGCATAAGCTATTTAGTCTTACAAATGTACTCACAATGACTACTTGCTAGAATTAGACTATTTACCGGCTTTGTAATAACATGAACACGACGGCTGCCACATGTGGAGCAGGCTCTGCTTACCCTTCCTGAGCACCTGAAATCAACCCCAGTTTTTGGTGGGGTTCGTGTTGTTGTTGTACCCCTATTTGTGACATTTTGTTCACGAATCGTTGTCAATATAATGGAATTTGATGCGACTGTCGTACAAGTGAGAGGTTAAGCGCTATAAAACCAGGTTCAATCCACCATTTTCTACATAAGAAAATGCCTGTACCAAGTCAGGAATATGACAGTTGTTGTCCATTCGTTTCATGTATTTGTGCTTTTGATTTTGCCATTTGATTAGGGACTTTCCGTTTTGAATTTTCTTCGGAGTTCAGTAATTTTGTGATTTAACTTTTTGCTACATCAATATACATATTTGATGTTTGTTTAGTGTTACTGAACCATGAACTTAAAAATTTATGATCACTTTTGGTAAATAAAAGAAGCAAGGCCACGAAGAAGTATTTAGGTTCATCCAACGATTGTTTGGAATTTTTATCTATCAAAAGAAGTTAATGACAGCTTATTTCGAATAAGATGCAAGCAGATGTGACAAACGGTCAAATCTGTAGGATGTATTATATGTGAATACAGTTTCGAAAGGAATATTAGCACACCTGTACCTTAAGTGTTCAAGTAATCTGATCTAGCGTATCACGTGTGAAAAAGCATCAACAGATATGGTAACTGCATTACAAATATTGATAAGACTGCGTGTTCTTTAAAGCTTAAACAAAGGGCACTGTACATGACAGTTTTACTCACCATTCACAATTTCTTTAAAAGGAACTCGACAGTTATAAGATGCAAATTATAAAAAATATGCATATGTGAACAAGGTATCCAGAAAAAAATACGTGTAAAACAAATCATGATGCAGCTCAAAATGTATTATGATAATAATACATAAAAAGAAAAAAAAAACATATCAAAATTATTTATTTTGTAAAAATATTTCCTTTCTCTATTGGTACTGTACACGTATACCTAACAACAACATTATTTTCATTTACCTGTGTTTAAAGTTATTGCAAAAGGCTGATATTTTTGTTCGAGCATATTGTTTTTCTTTTAATTGTTTAACATTTCTTACCGATATAACATGTTACTTTTATTATTCTTCCCTAAGTTTATTTATTTTGTATTTACATTGTGTCATAGGTCAAATTTATTTGTTCAGTGTATGTTCAATGGTGTTAATATGTCCTTTGATTGAGTTAAGCTATTTCCGTTGATATTTTATAGTGTGTCTTTCTATGTTGTGATGTTACACTATTGTTTCAGAAAAAGGGTGAAGGTTAGATACCAATAAAACGTTTAAATCCGCTGCATTTGTTTGCACCTGTCCTAAGTCAGGAATCTGATGTTCAGTAGTTGTCGTTTGTTGATGTGGTTCATAAGTGTTTCTCGTTTCTCGTTTTTTATATAGATTAGACCGTTGGTTTTCCCGTTTGAATGGTTTTACACTAGTAATTTGTTGGGGCCCTTTATAGCTTACTGTTCGGTGTGAGCCAAGGCTCCGTGTTGAAGACCTTACTGTGACCTATAATGGTTTACTTTTATAAATTTTGACTTGGATGGACAGTTGTCTCATTGGCACTCATACCACATCTTCTTATATCTATATCTATTGCAATCAGTAGCCATCCGTCGTCTGACGACTGAATAACATTTTAGTATTTTACCCTGAAACTACAGAGCAAATATTAACCAAACTTGGAAGGAACGGTTTACTTTATGATAATTGTGTTTAATTTTCCAATTAGATGGATAAAATATATAGATGTCAGGGTCAGCTATTGATTCTGATTTATTTATAATTCAATTTCTTTTCTTGTAGCTTATGATCAAACTGTAACATTCTGGTACACTTGAAATCTGAATTAAATCCTTCTATCAGACGCCACTCCTTAATAAAGTTTTCACTCTCTCTTCTAAAAGTTATCCTTGCTGGAAGTCATGATTTTTTTCACACATTGTTGTCAATATAATGGAATTTTATGCGACTGTAATCCAAGTGAGAGGTTAAACTAGCTATAAAATCAGGTTTAATCCACCATTTTCTACGTAAGGAAATGCCTGTACCAAGTCAGGAATATGACAGTTGTTTTCTATTCGTTTGATGTGTTTGATCATTTGGTATTGCCATTTGATAAGGGAATTTCCGATTTGAATTTCCTTGGACTTTGTAGTTTTTGTTATTTTACTTTAACAATCAAGAAGAAAGAATATGCAATAATGCTGACGTCTTGGAAAATATTAATTTTCTCCATCCTTGACATTTGATCTTGATTTGATAGAGATTATCCTGTACGATTTTTTACCGCAAGGCAAAAAAGAAAATACAGATGGTGGTGAGCTTTCGAATGATATATGATTAAGCTGTGTGTTAGGTGGGTGCATTAAAAGTTCAATTGTGTGGTTGAAGTCACTCCACTAAAATAATTGCTTTAGATAAAACCACTACGTACAGGTAATTGTTATAAATTGTTTGAAATTAAATCAAAATCTTGATTCACAAATCAAGTCTCTTGAATTTTTTATCAAGTAATGCCTCCTACAAGACCAGCTTTATCATTTGTATTGTAAAAAGTCATTACTTTTTGTAATTTGAAAGAAAAAAATCAATTCAGAAGATTCTTAAAATAAAAATCTTCGTTAAATTTAAAATGTTTCAAGTCAGAATGATTTGGATGTAAAATTAAAAAAAAAGATCCTACGGGGGTAGTAGACAATGGTAGAGGTTTCTTGAAATGATGCAAAAATGAAAGTTATTAAGTATTAAAATCAGTTTTAGCATCAAAAATTGATATACATCGGTGTTTCGTGGGGACCAATGTTAAAAATTGTCTCAATCGGCTTGTGTAATTAACAATATTATTTAATCTTAAAATGGTATAATCAAATAAATACGCGATTTTCATATTTTGTACATTTTTCTAGGAAGAAATGGGAAATCAAATTCATATTCAAATACCTCTGCTGAAATAGATTTTACTGTGTGAAGGTAACCTTTATGATACACCAACGAATATCACTCGAAAGTCGAACCGTATATTAACTATGACAAAACACTCTTTACCCGGAAAGCTCAGAGCAGAGTGTTGCCAAAAGACGATTTATACGTAACGTCCAGTTTTTGTTTTCTTTTGCAGGAAGTTGTTTGTAGGTCAGATCTTTGATTGTTTCTATTGGCTTTTTCAAAATTGTTGTAGATTATTTCGTATTTGATGATTACCCAAAAAAAAATTCAATTTATTTTTTTTTTATAGAGACGGGTGTAATATTTGAGCCATAATTGTGATTTAAAATCAAAAAGGTAATTTATTAAATCTCTTTTAGCAAAGTCGTAATTATTATCATATTTTATACTTAAAATCATTGCTCGTTACATGCCACCAAGTGAGTTTTGAATATTACGATTTTAACTGCAATATGTTTTGCAAATGACGAGAACACTCATGTCAATAAGAAGTTTACACTAAACCACAATAAAAGTAGAAAGAACTTTTAGCCCTATTTGATAGCTCTTGATTAAAAAGTTACTGTATATTTGATTGCTAAAACTATTCCTATCAGCATGATTTTACGCTATTGATTGTATGTGATGAACACATAAGTCAAACAATTATTGTAGTAAATAGTTTTCATGCATATTTCCAATTTAACAACAATAACTTCTCTATATGTTATCATTTATGAGTTCAGTCTACTACGTTCACGCCTTTCAGAAAAAAAATATTTGTATTTCCTATCATGAATTCCTTGATAAGGGTTGCTGCTCACAAGGCAGCAATTAAACCAAGAGTTCCAAGTGGTGAAGTTGAAATCATCCCTTTGTAATAATATGGACGCCATTACGAGTTGGTTGATCGTTATGGAATATACGTTTCACAGATGATAGCGGATTTGTTCCAAATGTCGTAACTACAATCACATCCCCAATCCCCGAATGTGACCTACTGATTTAGACTTATTACCGGATCTGTACTAACATGAGCAGCTCGACGGGTGGGACATGTGGAGCAGGATCTGCTTACGTTCCAGAGCACCTGAGATCACCCACAGTTTTTGATGGGGTTCTTGTTGCTCAGTCTTTAGTTTTCTATGTTGTGTTCTGTTGACTACCCTTTGTCTATTTATCTTTTTCTTCTTTTACGCCATGGCCTTGTCAGTTTCTCTTCGACTTATGAGATTGAATGTCTCTTTGGAACATTCGCCTCTCTTTTACAGGAATATATTTCTGAAATATTTTGCAATCGCCTTCAGAGTTATAGGAAAATAAAATAAGCTTGTGGTCTTAGTGACAACATTGTAAAGCGCCAACTGTCTTTTATAACAACTAACGTTTGCATTGTCTGATTTAATTATTGTTTAAAAATGCAAATGCATGATTCAGGATCTATTTTTATCTTTATAAATACCATATCACATGTTGTTTTTCTTTCTTTCTATTTAATAGTATGGCCATTTGCATGTTTTGTACGTATTACATTACGCGTTGTATGATAAATAATTGTGTTTCCCTCTCTGTACCTTTGCTATTTCGTTTTAGAAATACAAAGACATTTTTTGAAATATTTTATTTTGAATTCGCACATCTTCTGATTTGTGTTTTAAACGTCATTGTCTGTTCTGTTGTATACATGTATATACAGCAACTCTTTCAATTTCTCCCAGTTGTGCGTTCTTCGCCGTGTGAAAGTTCTAGATTTCAGAAAATGAATTATCGTAATAGTATTACAAGATGACAAATTAGCAAT
The DNA here is from genome assembly GCF_021869535.1 of Mytilus californianus. Lineage (NCBI taxonomy): Eukaryota > Metazoa > Mollusca > Bivalvia > Mytilida > Mytilidae > Mytilus > Mytilus californianus. The sequence goes on from NW_026262712.1 coordinate 65,754,638, forward strand.
GTTTATCATCTGTTTCTGTAATCAGTTGTTTGTGGAAATGTTTTGTTAAATGAATTACTTGACCAAAGATAAGGAATTTGGTGTAACTGGTGGTATCCTAACATTAGTCCTCACTGATTCCTGTCGAAATTGTATAGATTAGCTTTTTCGTCGAATTACGGTCAAAACTGCAAGGCTTTTTAAGAAGAACTGATTTCTATTTAAGAAGCAGTTCTTTCATGCCATGCTTTATGCTCATTTTGACATGTTCATGCATTATATATGTAAATATCTTTATTTGGCGTTTTACATTCATTTCAATTTCAATAGTGACGTTAATAACGTGCACCCCATGTTCTATTGAAATCATAAAATGTCTGTGTTCACAAAGCAAAATGAGAAAGTGAAATTAGAATTTTCTTTAAAACTCGGGATAGGCCTCCATTATATATGTACAATATATTACAAACGCCAAAAACTAAATGCTTCAGTAAGGTATACAGACACAAGATTTGTCGATCTATTTAGGTAAATTCATATTTACAGTATCATTTATCAAATGCTCAATGAAGGAATTTTTATCTGAACTCAATGTGGTTAATTGCAGACATTGTCATAATATGTTTTGAACAGTATTCAGTATTCATACTGCTAACAACAACAGAAATTTCATGTCTCTTATATGCCATTTTATTTATTTGATTGTACACTTTTTTTCATAGAAATTGTAATACCGAAGCAACTAGGATGGATATTAGAATGTCAAAATGCAATAGTATATTATAATTATCTAGTTGTTCCTAATGTCATATCTATGGGTTAAAACTTTCCTATGATACACTGTTGCGAAAATCAATGAAAAATCGTTTTCTAGAAATCTTGATTCACATACATTGACTTGTTTCAACCTGTGAACAAAAAATGTGCAGCTGTCATACATGTGAATTTCATAAAATGTCATTCACAGTCTGATATTAAAATATAATAGATGGCTACAAAATCATTTCCTTACTTTATTTGTAGTTACGACATAAGTTATAATGTACAAGGAACCTGACATCTAGTGAAGCGTGAACTTTGAAAATATGTCCATATTTTTTACATATGGTCAGTTTCCTCAACATGCAACTCAAAACAAAATTATATGGTTGTATATTGCTCAATATCTGAAAATTGATTTTGACGTTATACTTTCATTTATGACGGAACACCCTGAAAATGATAATGTTTTGCTTAAATATTCACGTTTAAAATTGAATGTACTAGATCTGTCATTCCGCAATCTGAAACGTGTATAAAAACAGTTCAGGTAGAATACTTATTACACAAGTAGCTCACCGCAATCACCACAAAAACATGAATCATGTGTTTTAAAACCACTCGCAATAGTTTCTAAAGTGTACGGCTTGGGTTTTAAAGGGTAATTGATACCATTTCTGTTATAACTTGAAAGAGTATACGCTTTATCAAACGATCTGATATTTTCTGACAACTAAGCTTTTATATCGTTAGATTTCAATGAATTGTGACAATATGGATATTTGGTATTTGTTACAATTTTTGTGACGGAAGAAGCTCAAAACTCAGTTATTGACTCATAAATATCTGTTTATTAATTATAGTTGACAACTTCATAGATTTAAGTTGCAGTATAATTGCTCTATTTATACATCCTTATCTCATTAATCTTCCAAAAACATATTTGCAGTCTAAGAATATATCTGATATGTTTCTTATTTAAAGATACTAACTACCTTACAACTGATATAAAATCGGTAGTTGACTAAGCACAACCAATCATTTACACACAGACAAAACAGTAGTTTACTACGAGATTTATGAGCGTTTTCATAGCTGAAATCTGGAAGTCTATTTGAAAGCTTACTGATATTTGTTATCTTTATTTCATTTAAAAAGAAGCTAAACAAAAATGCTGTTATGGATAACAATATAGAGGACGTCAAATTGATAAAATATCTGACCATTACAAATTACAAAGTAAGGTAAGATTGTCAATTGTGTGCGTTTCTTATAATAACTCGAGTTGTTTATAGAATCATTTCAGAATATAATATTGAATTCCAATATGCAATTATTTACCATACACAATTAAGGTCCGATGAGAACAAACTTTTAGGCCAAAAGAAATAATTTAAGCTTTCTAATTCGTTTACTTACCATTTCTGTGTAGTAACATTCAACCTGAGTTTGCATATGGAGTAATATATTTCAATGTTGATATATTTCACAGATTGCGTTGCATATCATGATTTCATTGATAGATGAATTTTGCTTTAAACGACGCCTTTAAACAAAAGGTAAAAGTTGAAGTCATCCCTTCGAAGTATTTACTGACCTCAACACGAGTTGGTTGACTTATTGATTACCTCACAGATGAAGACGGATATGTTCGAATTGTCGTTACTACAGTCCTGTCCTCTTTTATCTAATGTGACAACACCGACTTACCTATCACATAATTTGCACTTGCATAAGCAACTGGACAGGTGCCACATGTAAAAATTGAAAACAACACGTTTAATAATTTCATGCGTCCGAAGCGCTTTTCTGGATTTACCTTTATCAGGAACGCTCAAAGACAACCATTTGAAATCCGAGGGATGTATAAGTACCGAAACAGTTGAAATGCTATATGACAAAAATACCTAAAACAAATAGCCAAATCCATCTAAGGCCAACTTTGCCTGAAGGAGTTGAAACCTTAGTTTCTTTATAATTTCAAATATATAAACGGGCAATTTTGGAAAAGTTTGTTATAAATCATGTCAGTACCGAAGTATTGACTACTGAGCTGATGATACCCTCGGGGACTGATAGTCCACCAGCAGAGGTATCGACCCAGTGATGTACAAATTGAAAACAACACGTTTAATAATTTCATGCGTCCGAAGCGCTTTTCTGGATTTACCTTCATCAGGAACGCTCAAAGCAAAGCATTTGAAATCTGAGGGATGTATAAGTACCGAAACAGTTGAAGAGCTATATGACAAAAATACCTAAAACAAATAGCCAAATCCCTCTAAGGTCAACTTTGCCTGAGGCAATTGAAACCTTAGTTTCTTTATGTTGCGTTTTTTTATTTTTGTCTTTTACAGGGTTTTCGTTTTTTGCCATGGCGTTGTCAGTTTTTCTTATTTCTTTCGACGTATAAATTTTGGTATCCCTTGTGAATCCTCTGCCTCAATTTTGTTATTTCCAGTAAAATTTCACTGCGCGGTTTCATTAATGTTAAGAACTGTTAGCTTATATAGTTTTTTGTTGTTAACCACTAACTATAGCTTAAAATATCTTTTCATACCGTTCTCTTTGTCAAAAATTTCGTGAATTGTAGAGTTTGCTTTATTCCAATGGATTCATAGATTGAGTTTGACGCACCTGGACTGACATCATCGTAAACATTTGATTGTCTTTCCGTGGTTCCAGGTGATTCATATGTTTCTTTATATCTACAAAGCATTTCTTATTCTACTAAATTCTGTAGTTTACAATATATAAGAAGTATATAACAAATTTTGCACAGTTTCTGTACTCAGCTGGATTTATTTGTATTTTACTTGATTATACCTCTGTATCTTTGGACTTATATATACATACTAATTTGTATCAATCGATATGTAGTTATTTTCCTTTTATCTAATCGTATGTGATCGTTGACATGAATCATAGCTGAATAAGCTATGAACTGCGTCGGATAGAAATCGACCCTATGCAAATGAATATCAATACACCGGTTAACCTATTTCGGTTTTAAAAAATCTCTAAGGAAAGTTTTTAACTGTTTGAAAATTCAGTTGTCATAAGAACTCTACAAAACAGACCAAAACTCATCTTTTATTTCGTTTTTGAGAGTTCCAAAATCAATTAAAGTATTATACAAGTACACGTATATGTGCAATTGCATAAGGTCGATTTCAATCCGACGTCGAATGTTTTTGAACGAGTTGTTTGATACCTCAATTGTTCATAAGCATATGTTCCTTTTGATATTCTGTAACTGGGCTTCACGAATGTGACTTACCGAATAAGACTATTTACCGGATTTGTAATAACATAAGCAACACGACGGGTGCCACATGTGGAGCAGGATCTGTAACCCTTCCGGAGCACCTGAGATCACCCCCAGTTTTTGGTGGGGTTCGTGTTGCTTAGTCTTTAGTTTTCAATGTTGTGTCATCTGTACTATTATTTGTCTGTTTGTCTTTTTATTTTTGGCTATGGCGTTGTCAGTTTGTTTTCGATCTATGAGTTTGACTGTCCCTCTGGTATCTTTTGTCCCTCTTTTTTAGTCTTTAGGCTGCAGGGGAATTAAACTTTTTAAGCGTTCCTTTTTAGTGAATTGTCTATGAGACAACTAACAACCAGTGACTAAAGGACGTTGACGAAAGCAACTATCGGTCATCGTACGGCCTTCATCAATGAAAAAATTCTACACATTAAAGTATGTTTTAACAGACTCCGGCATGCATGCCAAAATGTATGTGTAGGTGTCTTTTGAATAAATCAATAATCATAATATGTTCTTATTATTAAATCATAGTTTTATATTGTTTTACATTTTATTTATGATTGGGGACTTTCCTTTTTGAATTTTCCTCGGAGTTCAGTATTTTTGTGATTTTACTTTTTATTATATGGTTTATGTGCGTCTTTCTCTGTTTCATTTTGTTAAGCTTAACATGGAAACAAAGAAACGAAGAAATAAGAAGATTGTTGTAACGGTCGTTTATACTTGTAGTTTCGATATTCGACACACGCACCAAGGATACTTTATGGAAACCATAACTATTCACAAAACATTTCTTCAAAGATATGAACAATATTAAATAAATAAAAAAAATAAATGGAAATTATGTTCTTGTCAGGTATCATATATAACAGTGTCCTATTGTCAAAAAGGAAAAGTATTTCTTGTTGTGTCTATACAAGACGATGGAAAATTGCAAACGTTGGTTTTATTTGTAATTTTGTAGGTCAAAGTTATATATAAAAAAAAAGCGTTACTATATTTATGAATTTCTATATTCGTTTGACTCACTTCTTTTTTCCTTTTGATATAAATATATATTTTGTAATTTAGCTTACCTCTTAACCTCTTATGTTGTACTATAACAATTATCAATAACAAAACAATAACAGCAGATATAATTCCTCCAGTTACACCACCTATAATTTGATCGTGTGATGTCTCCTTTGCCATGGTTACTTGAAATATACAAGATACATTACAAAGCAAGCATTATTTATTTTTGTCAGCCAATATTTTACCTCTATTTGGATAATGCTTGGCTGTGTTAACTGCTGTCTTATCTGTTCAATGTATTATTATTATAATAATAGCTGTTATTACACCGTATTACAAAGTTCACAAAGTAAAAGGAATATATATATATATTGAGAAATTATCAACAAAACATCGATAGGTAACGACAGCAAACATCCTGTCATCTTCTGCATTCATTGTGTCATGGTTTTCTTTTTAATTTTTGGGTTGTAATCTTATTCCCGTATCCCCGACATTATTCTCGTATATTATAAGCTTGAAAAACATTGAAAGTTTATTTTTCATTCTGTAATTGCCTAACTTTTACAAAATCATATGAATTGAAAAAATGAAATTTAATTCAGCCAAAAAATAGGCATTCAATATTTGTATTCGGTGTGCAATTCTAGCAGTATAAAACAATGGCAGAGAAATGCAGCGTTATGTCCATAAGCATGTGTGCTGACAAAACATCATAGCAAAGAAATAAAGGGGGGTTAAAGAGTCACATACCAAGTCATGACTATCATTATTTGACAAAACATCATAAGGTAGAAAAATGGAGTTTAGAAAGTAAAATAATACAAGATATGACTCAAGTGTGCTGTAAAACATCATAACGTAAAATAAATGGAGTTTAGAAAGTCAAATATTACAAGATCTAAATATCGCATGCTGACAAAACATCATAACATAGACAAAATGGATTTAAGAAAGTCAACTATTACAAGACATAACGCATGTGTGCTAACAAAACATCATAATATATACAAACTGGAGTTTAGAAAGTCAAATAGTACAAGACATAACTCACGTCTGCTAACACAACATTATAACATAGATAAATTGAAGTTTAGAATGTCAAATGTAACAATACAAAACTCATGTGGACCAGAAATACATCATAACGTATACAAAATAGAGTATAGAAATTTAAATATTATAAGACTACACTCACGTGAACTGACAAAACACCATAACGTAGATAAAATGAAGTTTAGAAAGTCAAATATTACAAAACATAACTCACGTGTACTAGAAATACATCATAGCGTAAACAAAATGGAGTTTGGACAGTCAAATATATGAAGAAATCACTCACGTGTACTGACAAATCATCCGAACATAGATAAACTGAAGGTTATAAAGTCAAATATTACAAGACATAACTCGCCTTTGTCAAATACTTACAGAGTCAATATTCATTAAGAATAAATTCAAGTTCAGCTGTACCATTTTATTTAGAGTATTTATGTCGTGATATTAATGTTTAAAAAAATGGTCAACTTCATTATGTTTATATGATTATTATTTACAAGTCTAAATTGAAAACAACGTTCAAGTATGATTGCGTTGAATAAAAACCGCAATTTTTATACGTGTGCATGCAAAACAAATTTCTTGTTAGCGGGGTCTAAATATATCACAAACAACATTTTACAAAAGACCAAAAAAAGTGAAAAAGTATATTTTAACATAATGCATTTGACTAACAGGTCAAACAACAAATGTTCTTAAACCCTGCTGACTGCCATTGGCGATTGCCAAATAAACGGATCCCCGATGTAATAAATGGATCTTAATTATAAATTTAATACTAATCAGAAAACAATAAACTTGCGGAAAAGATGGTATACCGCAAACAAAAATGTGCAAAGGTTTTTGTACACCATATCCGGATTTCGACAATTAATGTCTCTTCAGTGATTTAGGTATCGAAACGGTATTTGGAAAGCCATACAATTTACCTCAATTTAGGATAGACTCTTGAATTTTGAGGAGTCAAAATAGGATGAACGGATCATATAAACCCGAAGTCAAATATAATACAAGCCCAAACGAAAAAATATGAACAAGTCTAAATTGAAAACAACGTTCAAGCCTATGATTGCGTTGGTTAAAAACCGCAATTTTTATACGTATGCATGCAAAACAAATTTCTTGTTAGAGGGGTCTAAATACAGCACAAACAACATTTTACAAAAGAACAAAAAAAGTGAAAAAGTATATTTTAACAAAACGCATTTGACTAACAGGTCGAACAACAAATGTTACTAAACCCTGCTGACTGCCATTGGCGATTGCCCAATAAATGATTATTATTTACTATACTTTGCCTATGAATTTTAATAAATACTCGACTGAATTGTACCTCTATTTACTTTTAACTGATCAGCAATATTTTGAATACAACCAATTCCAAATGTGTTTTTTATATTATTTGAACTACAAAGTAGATAATCAAGATGATCTATCTCTGTTTGATTTGGGTTTTTTTTAAATACAAAGTAGACGTTTTGAGCTTTTGATTTTGCCATTTGCCTTGGGACTTTCCGTTTAGAATTTTCCTCGGAGCTAGGTATTTTTGTTATTTAACTTCTTAGATAACCACGAAGATATTTTCAACTACAATTTAATAGCAAACTTTTATTCCGATACAGAACGAACTTTGATTTGTTTTACCTGATATATGTTTGATGTAGATCGTAATACTATCATTTAAGGTATGCTTCATTATATCCTCGACTTTGAGTTATAAGGTAATGATGTCATTATTTTTTATTTCAGATGTAATGCAGACTGATTGGTGCGAAATCTCTTGAAGTTTTCCAGTATGAACGTTTTCATTATTTTTTAGGAATGTGAAATAAAAGGCTGTCAATCCATTCAAGTTTTCTGTTCCATTGATAGGTAACACTCCTACCCTCTGGTCGTAAATCCCTTTCACTGATGTAGTAGCGGTCTCTGGTCTTATTGGATAAAGAAAGTAATTAAACTTAAATTTGTTGTTGTAAAACCTTTTCTGTCAAGAGATGCATAATTGTGAAGATTTATTATGGTTCATTACCTCGGTGATGTTAAATAAATGATCAGGGCTCACAACAATCACAGAAAAATTATCATACAAAACAAATCTTCTAGCTCGTCTTATAGTATTAGCTTTATCCTTCATTGTCAGTAATACAGCATACAACATTGGGGTTTTAGAGGCAATTCTATATTTACAGATGTTCTATTGTCAAATGGATATATGTTTAAGATATGGATAACTTTGTTGTCTCTTATTTGGATTGCTGGAGATATATGTTTAACAGTAATTTCGTAGCTTTCTTTTCCTGACCCAGTGTTTATATTTGGATCTATCCATCCTTTAAACTGGACACACAGTTATATTTCTAGATGGTGACAATCTTTTCGATAGTATAAGTGGTTCAATTCTGGAAGTATTGTCTTGTGCACAGTGTTTGGGAGGAATATTATCATAAATGTAGCATAATGTATGATACTTTTCGGTTTTATCATAAGGAACTTGTCTTTCTGTGTTAGTTGTCAGTTCGTTTGAAACAAAATATCCACCAGCTTGGACACGAAATATGAGACATATCCTATAACAAATATCAGTTTAAAAATGCATGACTTCGATAAACACGAAGAATTATTAATAGAAAAATCAAAATAAATATGCCAACAAGATGCAATATCGTATAGCCTAAAATTGAAATTTTGAAGATCGATTTTTTTTCTGACAATAAGAACTTTTACGTTTCACGTTTATGCATTCCATGTGAAATTAAGAAAGATGATTTTTGCATGTCATAGTTAAATTGAATAAATCACTAAAACTTAAATGTGAGTCTGAACAAATTACAATAGTACTACTGGTGATCACATTAATTATTCAACTCAATTGAAATTGCGCTGTTGTTGTTTTATACGAATTCTCTGCATGGACGTGACTAATGTATGTTTTACAACATTCATCTGAACATTGAATTAAAAAAAGCAGTCTTAATAGTAGTTTACTCTACCTTTCTCCATTTTTCAGTGATTCCTGTACAAATATTGTTGCATTGTCATTTTCATAGATTGGTTGAGGATATTTTGATAATGAATCAGATTTATCGTGTAGTGACTAAATCGTTCTGTTTTCCTATAAAAGAGACAGTGTTTGTAAATTTATACAAAAATTCAAATTGTAATGGTTTTTGTTAATAATTCATTACAACCAATTCCTGAAGCGCAAAAGGTGTTTTTAAACGTCTTGATAGCGATAGAATTATTAAAACAAATAAGGGTATTTGTGAATAATAAAAGTTTGAGTTGAACAAACCCACATTTCGTGACTGTAACAAATGGCTACCTTCAGCATGTTATGTACGTTGTTGATGAATAAAGCTTGTTGGCAAATGTTTCCAAAGCCTCTTTTCCGTACACACTGTTAACATGTCACTGTTAGTGTCAAAATTTCTGGATGCTAAACCGCTTTACCGAGGTAATAAACCATAATAAATCTTCACAATTATGCATCTCTTAGCAGAAAAGGTTTTAGAACAACAAATTTAAGTTTAATAACTGTCTTGATCCAATAAGACCATAGACTGCTTCTACATCAGTGAAAGGGATTTACGACCAGGAGGTAGGAGTGTTACCTATCAATGGAACCGAAAACTTGAATGGATTGACAGCCTTTTATTTCACATTCCTAAAAAATAATGAAAACGTTTATACTGGAATACTTCAAGAGATTTCGCACCAATCAGTCTGTCTTACATCTGAAATAAAAAACGATGACATCATTACATTATACCTCAGAGATGAGGATATAATGAAGCATACCTTAAATGATAGTGTTACGATCTACATCAAACATATAACATGTATAACATCTTATGATTGCAGTTTGTGAGTGGTCTATTTGAATAGTTTATGTAATATGGTTATACATATCATAAATAGTTGCGCAGTGAGATAGCCTTTTTGTTCGACCATACATGAATTTTAGTATACTTTGTTGGTCCTTTTTATCCATATAACGCTTTACATTTAAGATTTCTTTTATCGCTATTGCTCCTTACTTTTAAGGTATTTATACATCCTTGATTTTTTTAAATATTTGGATCTGAGCGTTCGTACATGTAATGACGGTAAATTATAATATACTATACAAAAATCATAAACGGAATTCTATACTGACCTGAAACTGTTATCTTTTTCATTGAAATTTCAAGATCAGTAATACCAAAAAGTTCCCTGGAAATGAAATTTGGTCTTTAAATAGTTACTTTTGGTATTTTGAAATCTGCCATTAAATTGATTTTAAAATAATCCACTTGAAATCTTCCATAAAAGTCCTTTGGCAGAATACATTCAACTGAACCGCTTTTTGAACTACTTTTGACGTCATCTTTAGCAACTGCTGTTATTTGACAATGATCTACTGTAGGTTTTATGATTGCTGGAAAAGAATACCAATAAGAGCAAGTATCATTCAGACAAAAAGTTTAAGTAAAAATGAAGATTTTTAACTTTGTTGAAAACTTATCTTGCAGTTTCAAATTAGACTTTTCTTATTTACTCCAGATATAGTTATGTGTTAAACATTGGCAGACATAGTCTCGATCTCCCACGAAATTTTTAAAAGCGGTTTAGCATCCAGACAATAACAGTGACTGTTAAAAGTGTGTACGTAAAAGAGGCTTTGAAAACCTGTGAAAGTTTAGCACTGCTCTCTTTCGTGCATCACACACATGCGTAGAAACTGACAAGTTGGCGTTCTGCCATTTTAACTGTAAATTTACACATTTGCCAATAAGCTTGATTCAGCAACAACGAACATTGTTCAAGGTAGCAATTTGGTACAATCACGAAATGTTGGTTTGTTCAACTCCAACTGATATTATTCACAAATACCCTTATTTTTTGTATCCAAGCTATCAACACAACGAAGAAATGGTTAAACAAATTTTGGGTCAGTTTGAATAAGTATTGATTGGACCAATTCCATTGATCTGCACCACCTTGTGTTTGAGAATTCCTTCAATTATTTGACCATTATCTTTTGCTTTATTTCATTTGTTATTATCATACTTGATGCAATGTATGCTAGGTTTGGTAAAATTAAAGACTTTACTATAATAATCTTTCCTATTAATTTTAAGTTTCGTTTGTTCCATTATTGAAGTAATTTTTCACATTTAGCAATTTCCTTCTCTGTGTATGATTTTTGACATTCGTGATAATTATATCCAAAATATATTCCTAGACTTTTAATGTGGTCTTGTTTCCAGTTTATATTTTCAAATTTATCTTTTGAATGTTTAAGTTTCCCAAGCCACAGACGTTCTATTTTATTTCTATTCAATTCAGGTCCAGAAAGACTTCCGAAAGTTTCAATAATATTAAAGGCTAAACTTATTAATTGCGTGTCTTTAAAAACAGTTGAGTATCATCTGCTCATTGACATATTTGTAGAGAGCAAGATTTTCCATCTAATTTGATTTTAGATCCTTTTAGTTGTGCACAAGCTGTTTATAAATGGACAAAAGAATTTGTACATAGTTTCAAAGGGATTGGAAATTACTACTGTGAGCAGAGTGTAACTGTTGTTGTGTAGGCTGACGATTAAATGGTATAAAATTAGATGATGACATATAGTTTTATAGTCAATATTTTCTTGTATTGTGGATAAATGATATATGTAACGATAATAAATCATTAATTTATAACAGCATTTATTATATCTTACAATGTTTTATTTCTTATTCAAACACAAGTATAATAACTATGTATATAATCAGGTGTCACTTTTTTGGACCTTATGACAGTAGATTCACTCTCTTTGTCATGAAGCTTCTCATTTGGTGTTCTTGGGGATTTCAGAACGGTAATATTGACAGGTTGATTTAATGGATAAAATTGAGAATGGAAATGGGGAATATGTCAAAGGAACAACAACCCGACCAACGAGCAGACAACAGCCGAAGGCAACCAATGGGTCTTCAACGCAGCGAGAACATCCCGCACCGGAGATGGTCCTCAGCTGGCCCCTAAATAAAATTGAGTACTAATTCATTGAAAATGGACGTCACACTAAACTCCAAAACATATAAAAGAACTAAAATTAAAAAACATACAAGACTAATAAAGGGCAGAGGCTCCTGACTTGGGACAGGCGCAAAAATGCGGCGGGGTTAAACATGTTTTGTGAGATCTCAACCCTCCCCCTATACATCTAGTCAATGTAGAATAAAGAAACAAATAGCAATACGCAAAGTAAAACTCAGTTTAAAAGAAGTCCGAGTCCGATGTCAGAATAGGTAACAAAAGAAACTAAGCAAAATGACAATGATACATAAATTAACAAAGGACTACTAGCAGTTACTGACATGCCAGCTCCAGACCTCAATTAAACTGATTGAAAGATTATGTCTTCATCATATGACAATCAAGTACAATCCCTAACGTTAGGGGTTTAGTATCATACCGTCATAAAATATATGAAAAGAACATAACCCGTATCATGCCAACAACTTGTTTAAGAATAAATGTGTTTATTTCCGATGCAAAGACCCTATTAGTGAATCAATATTAATACCAAAATATGCAATCCTTAATGACTTGACAACAGTATCGTAACTATATCCTTTCCGAATAAGTCTGTTTAAAGGTTTGGTTAGCTTAATAGGTGAATGCCGAAATTTTTGTGCTTTGTAAATAATATACCCATAAAATATTGGATGTGAAATACCTGAATGTATAAGATGTCTGCATGTTGATTTATATTTACGAATGATGTCCTTGTACCGATGATAAAATTTAGTAAATGTTTTGACTAGTTTGTGATATCGAAAACCCTGGTGTAATAATTTTTCAGTAATACAGAGATTTCTGTCGTTGAAATCAAATACGTTGTTACATACACGAGCGAATCGAACAAGTTGAGATATATAAACACCATAAGATGGTGACAAAAGAAACGTCATCATCTAAAAACTGATAATTAACAATAGGAAATGAAAAATTATCTCTTCCAAGAAAGGAAAGTACAGTGTTCATTGTTAGTATTAGCTTTATTTAAAGTCAGTTCTGCAGGATACATCTCTTCAGTGTACACACTGAAGTTGTCATTATTGAGGGCCAATATATCATCTAAATATCTAAAAGTGTTATTAAATTTTTGAATCAGATGTTGTTTCGGTGGATCTTTGCTGATTTTAGTCATAAATTGTAATTCATAAAAATACAGAAACAGGTCCGCAATAAGTGGTGCACAGTTAGTCCCAGTGGGAATTCCGGTTACCTGACGATATACGGAATCTTCATACGAACAAAAATGGTATCTAGTAAAAATTCAAGGGCAGTTATATTATCAAAGCAGGTCCAATTGACATAGTTCTTGTGTTTGTTGTTACTAAAAAATTACCTAAAAGAGTTTGAACGTATATATTCGCATTCCGACTTTTTAAATGCCCATTTAATCAGGTGTTTGAATTTTTCTTAATAAGATTATGAGGCAAAGTGGTATATAGGGTAGAAAAATCTAAACTTTGAACAGATTCGAACTCACCAATATAAGCATGCAATTAATCAAGTACTTCCAACGAATTTTTGACACTCCAAAAGTAATTAATTCCACTATTTTCAAAGGCCTTATTTTAAGAGTTTATTACCAGGTTTTTGATAGTACCAAGTGTACTGGTAAGTAGAATAGATAGTTTAGTAGTGGAACAATGGCTTGAAGACGAAATAAATCTATATTTGTAAGGAGTTTTGTGCAGCTTCGGAAGCCAGTACATAGTTGGAACTTTTATTGTATTTGGTTATGCTTGTAAAGAGGTAGCTAAAAGTTTATGTTTGTTACAGATGACATTTCCGAAAATGGAGTCAGTTGAAATGTTGGTGAATTTGTGATTTCCTTTTGTAGAACCTCAATGTAAAATTTACGTCAAACAATAATGATATTGTTAGCAGCCTTATCAGCCGGGACAAAAACAAATTCCTTGGCGAGTTCTTTTAGCTTATGTTTGATACGAGAAATTGGGCTATTATGGTTGTTGTTAGGAGTAAAATGATCTTAAAAATGTTGAATACGTATATAAAGTTTAGGTTTTATTAGTTGCGTATTTTGTTTTCTGATTACTTGGCATCAATGAGGTTATTTTAGCTGAATGGGATTACCCTCTTTATAACTGCCCTTTTTTCTTGAATTTCTTCAGTCTTTGTATTGAATCGGCTACTGTATTTAGAATAGATTTCGACTGTCCGTTGTCATCTTTACATCCAGGAGCTGATACATCTTCACATATTATATCATTGTTGCTTTGCACGAATGTTTGTGTTGCATTAATATCATTTTCAGCTTCTGATGTTTCATCATCCGCATCATTTGTTTCATTGTTTTCCTTTTTGGCTTCTTTTACCTGATTCTTCATGTACGTCTGAAAACGTATCTTTGGTACAGGCATTTTGTTTGTGTCCTTCTTTTACAAGCTCAATCATTGGTACAATCTTTAGTTTACTGACCTCATTGCAGACATTTTGAACATTTTTTTTTTAATTTCAAAAGTTGTTTAATGGCTGATCACGATAGAGGATGGTGGCCCTATATATTGCCAATGAGAATGGATCTTGCGATATGCTCTGTTAGTGGTCCATCACAAATGATGATCCTGACTTTTATTATTCTTTATATTTATGTACATATTTAACTCATTATGAAATAAAAAAGGTTTTCGAATCTGTTTACATAACTTTACTTTATGAAACTAAGTAATTATGAAATGGCATACGGAAATGACAAAATAAAATGTTATCTTTCAATCAAATACAGAAGGTAAATCATACACAAAAAAGCGCAAATCGTCAAAATTAAACTTGAGGTGTAATACCACCAAATCATAGTACGTCACATCCGGTTGCATACGAAAATAGGTCGAAAAAAAATATTCCCTTGAATTTGACAGTTGTAGGTAATTGATCCTACATTTCATTGCAGTAAAACATTTCTGAGTCATAAAAAAAATATATCTTGGGTATTTCAAAGCACATTGTTTCTTTATTTGGGGTTTCTATAGAATATTTTGGAAACTTGAGGTTACATGGTTACTAAAGCTTGTACACAGGTTAAAAAAGGGGGAACATTTGATTGGTTAACTTCCAGTGATGGTTATTTTCTTATATGCAATGAAATGTTATGTGATTTTTTTCTATAGTACTGGATAGGATAAAACTTTACTCATGCCAAGTATTTCTTTATTTCAAACAAAGATAAATTCTGCACAATTTTTTGAAAAGTGCAAATTTAACAAAGACTAATTGGGGAAAATCAATGGTGGTATTACACCTAATATGGGAAGCTGTACATGCACCTTTGACCTTGTGAGTACTCTCATGTGTTAAAATTTCTTGCTATTTAAGTGAAATATTACAAATAATGAAATATTCTGAGTGAATTTAGTCTCCAAAATACATTTTATGAGAAAATTTCCTTGAAATAGGACTTTACCATGAATATTAGTTGACAGAACAAGCCATACTTAGAGTTTTGGGAGTTTTTTTCCTTATTTCTTATATTCTTCTATACTAGAAAATTTTTCCTAAGAAATACTTTAATAAATATATACTTTTAAGTAAATAAAATTATTTTTAAAGCAGTAACAACAAATTATTCACCAAAAGAGAAGTTTTTTATGTCCCTCTCTGGAACGCGCCGTAAATTTAAGTTTTACGTAAGGACTTATTGAAACCTCCTTGGAGACGGTAAACTTTTATACGGATAGTTCATTCAGATTGAATACTTCAATTAATCATTTATAATAACATTTCTACCATAAATGAGTGAAAGTTATCCCAAAATTTTTATTTATTGGCCTAAAAAGTAGAAATTTTGAGGAAATGAGAGGTATAAATGGACCAAAAGAGACCTTATAAGGAAAACAAAGAGGTCCATTAGTAGTATTTATCATCCTAAAGTCATCTTTTGTATCATATTTAACTGTTTGTTGGCAGATGAGATAAATATTTGATCATTTATTGGTCCACACTATATTCTATCATGATGCGGCTTGGTTTGAATTTTTCGAAGAAATTTTGCTCGAATCGCTGTAGATGTCGTCTTACATTGTACTAGATTTTTCTCAAACTATTGAACTGATTATGACAAAACTTGACAGGAATGCTTGAGATAACCAGTATTACAAAGGAAAAAAGTCACATTAAGTTTATTTAAGTCTTCTTTAGGTGTAATACCACCAAACCATAGTACGTCACATCCGGTTGCATACGAAAATAGGTCGAAAAAAATATTCCCTTGAATTTGACAGTTGTAGGTAATTGATCCTACATTTCATTGCAGTAAAACATTTCTGAGTCATAAACATATATCTTGGGTATTTCAAAGCACCATTGTTTCTTTATTTGGGGTTTCTATAGAATATTTTGGAAACTTGAGGTTACATGGTTACTAAAGCTTGTACACAGGTTAAAAAAGGGGGAAAATTTGATTGGTTAACTTCCAGTGATGGTTATTTTCTTATATACAATGAAATACTATGTGAATTTTTTTCTATAGTACTGGACAGGATAAAACTTTACTCATGCCAAGTATTTTTTTATTTGAAACAAAGATAAATTCTGCACAATTTTTTGAAAAGTGCAAATTTAACAAAGACTAATAGGGAAAAATCAATGGTGGTATTACACCTTGACTTACATTTTGTCACAAGAAAAATCATTTTAAAATTATTTGAAACTGATTCGTTAAACAGTTCCCAGGTTATTGCATGGAAACGACTTATCGCTCCGGTTATCGTCTTAATCTCCTAAACGACAAAAAGGAAAAATCATCCACCTTACCTTTTACATCTATTTGAAAATAAATCAACATATCAAATTTGAAAGGGATTTAAAAATCGACGCTACAACAGATTAGCCGACTTATCCGACGTACATCACTAATTTGATAATCAAACTATTCCGTTAAAGAAAAAAAAAGTTAAAATGAGAGAAGGTCCTATATTCTTTTGATACAGATGTATCCTTTGTCTTTTCCTTATCGATTTATGACATTTGAACATCGATCAACTACTGTCGCCTTAATTCTACTACAACAATCCCAATGATGCAGAAATAATTATAAAGATTACTACGGGTAAAGCAGACTCTTTGTTGCTGCACATCTAAAGAGTGAAAATGAGAGTCGGTTGACACTTATTGATAAAAGCGAGAATTTCAATTTACCTAATGTGAACTTTCCATTCCTGTGCCGCTACGTTCTAACAGCATCTGCATATGGAATATATATTTACATATATATATAAGAATCATTTTTCAAAAGACCAAAAAAGTGAAAGTATATTTAAACAAAACGCATTCGACTAACAGGTCGAACAACGGATGTTCTTAAACCCTGCTGACTGCTATTGACGATTGCCAAATAAACGGATCACAAGATGTAACAAAATGGATATTTATTATTAATTAAATACCAAACAGAAAACAATAAACTTGTGCAAAAGATGGTATACCACAAAAATGACGTGCAAAAATTTGTACATCATATCCGGATTTCGACAATTAATGTATCTTCAGTGATGTTATGAATCGAAACTGTATTTGGAAGGCCATATAATTTACCTCAATTTAGGATAGACTCTTGAATTTTGAAGAGTCGAAATAGGATGAACGGATCATATACTATTTCACTTTGTTGGTCTTTTAGAAAATGTTGTTTGTGCTGTATTTAGACCCCTCTACCAAGAAATTTGTTTGGCATGCACACGTATAAAGATTGCGGTTTTTATCCAACGCAATCATAGGTTTGAACGTTGTTTTCAATTTAGACTTATATATATAAGAATCAATACATTACAATAATTAAGGGATTGCGTTTCCTATCTTGATTTCCTTGATAGAGGGTTGCTGCTTACAAGAAAGCTACTTTAACTATGGACCCCTCGTTTTGTTTAAAAGGGGTTTATGTTGCATTTACTTTAGTGTTCATTGTTGTTTTTGGTCCTATTTATTTTCAAATGTTTTGTTCTTTCTACGGTAACAGTGTTGTCCATCCGGATTTGAAAATTCTAACCAAACTTAACAAAGCTTTCGGTAGAGTATCAAAGTGTAAACTTTCTCGGCTTTCGTGTGTGTGTGCAAAATAGTATAAAATTATTTACTGTCGAATAAATGTGTTTTCGTCTTTTTGTTCATACCATGGTGTAGTCTGGTTTTATTTTTAATTAAGGTTTGTAATTGTACATTATGTACCTTCTTCCTCTTTTTGCTGTTACTTTTAGATGATTGTGCTTTTTTATTTTGAATGAAGGGACCAAATTTTAGGCTACAGCATACCTCATTCTTAGTTAAAGCAAGCTATACCTTTTATACCACTATTGACATAATATCATGTGATCTGGCAAATGCATGGACTTGGAATAATAAACTTTTGCGGTTTTTTCTTGAAAATTCTGTATGATATCTCTGAATAGGAAAACGTGTAAAAATTAGATATTGCTGCAATTACTTAATAATTCCAAATAATGAACAATTTATCTTTTAATTCTATCATTCGTTGTATGGTCAAGGTCTAAATACTCCAATTATCTACATAAAAAAATAAAATCACTGGACATTTTTTAAATCAAAGTACCACCTCCTCAAAACTTCACTGACTGTCACTACTGTAAACATATCTAGTTTGCAGTTCTGACAAAATCAATAGTGTCCTAATATTGTTATTTGAGTTGTTTAATAAAATATACACTAGCAAACTATCTCTTTTATATTGCAATAACACGACATCTAATGACATCGTTGCGTGATCATTTGTTTTTCTTAGAATACGCACTATCTCGATTTTCAAAAATAACTTTTAAAAAAATATCACAGAAAGTTCTAAATTTTGTCAAAAACAAAAACAAACAAAAGGTGAATTATGCTTGTTTTTCTTTTTCTTATACTTTTTTCAGTATCAAATGGAGATTATTTACGGAGGTTACAAAAATTAGAATCAAAGTTAGCTGATAACACTGAAAAACTGCAAAAAATACTCAGCCGACTTCCAAAAGGTATGTACATATGTATATTCTCACAACCAGGATATTTTGATAGTGCACAAATTGCCAGAGCTAACTTCAAATAGTTGTACTTCAATTGTAAAATAAGTAAATTGTAAAATAAGACAAATTCTTACTGGAGGGGAGGGGGACTTAAATACTCACAAAAATGTCAAAGTAAGTTACAATATATTACTGACTACTTGCATTACTGGTCTAATTTTACATTATATTGATATCACTGAAAATATTGATATGATACTTTTCTTGTTTATTTAAAAAAAAACTAGAAAATGTAATGTCATGGTACTAAATCGACTTGGCTTATTGAACCTTGTAGAACCAATGCAAACTTTTTCTGTCGGTTGATGTCACTCTTGTTTGAATGATTTATTTTGTATATATTGCAATTATGCATTCAAAACTCTAATGTGGCTGGTTTGATATAGTTATCAATTTTCCAGACTTCAGCACTACTTTTGAGACAAACAAAACATAGTGCATCGAACTCATGATTCTATACATCCTATGCATAAATATTTCAATACATTTATCAATGATATATATATATATATATATATATATATATACCCAGGTATTCCAGAGTTAGGTATCTTTTCTAAAAATGAATGATTCCCTTGTTTAAGAAATAATATAATTGGAGTCATTTTCCTATGCCAATAATTGTAGTTTAAATAACTTAAAAATCATATCATTCTACAATTTCTAGCATTGCCCTCTAATGCTTAATGCAATGGAATGTATAATTTTTAGTTCCCGTTGCAAACAAATGTAATCTTTACCACTCAGTGCTCTCAAGCAGTTTGATTTGCTTTCCTTGTAATGAATTAATGGAAGCAAGACAGCACGGGAGGGGGGGGGGGGTCTCATCCTATATGAAGGTATGTGCCGCTGGAATGGGTCCCCTTTTTGATACGTCAGATATATCAATGGGGTGCAATTTTATCGAGGAAATATATCAATAGGTAGTAATTGACCAATTGTGATATATTTAAGTACTATTTGAGCTGATACATATATATGAATGGGTTATGATTTCGCTGTGAAATATATGTATAGGTAGGGATTTCACAATTATTCAATATATGAATGGGGGGTATTTTTTAAATCCCAGCTGCACAGCTATACCCAAAATCCAATGTTGAGACCCCCCCCGTGCAAGACAGTGGTTTGCTATTTCCTGTGTTGAAAGCAATCAATTGTTAAAACTAAAGATCAAGATAAAACATACATGGTTTGTCAATGATAATTGATATTTAGTTGAGATAACATTTGCACATCATATTTCCATGAAAAAATTTGACCCTTAACTGTATAGTATTTCTCATGAGAATTTTTCACTTATTATGAGTAATGAGATAACTATATTTGGTTAATGGGATCTTTGCAAGGTCTCATTGTCCTTCTGTTAGGGTTCGTCTTACCTCGACTTCAATTCATGGACCAGTGATTAGGGTTAAGTTTTCATTGTAAAGTGTTGATATATCTCATGATTAGTTACTATATTTTGTGTAGGGAAGGATTATAAAATGTACATGTCAGTCTGGCAGGTTTGATCCAGCATAGATATCATGTTCATGGTTCATTGTTCAATGTTGAGTTTTTGTGTTTTTGTCCGAGAATTTAAGAAATACGTCAACTATATTTGATGCATGGAATGAAAACAACATGTACATGTCTATCTGACAGAGTTAATCTGAACGTGATCTTATTTCCATGTTTCATTGATCAACTCAAGTTTCATTTAAGGTCTGTTACTCATGTTCTTTAAGCATAAGGTCAACTACATTTGGTTATCAAATGTCTCTGTGGTGTACGTGTCTGTCTGGCAGGTTTGTCTGACCATAAAAAGTACAGTTGATAAGCTTTGCAATGATATATAATACAGCCGTGTATTATATGGGTGTATTAAACTTCATAAATTAGAGTCTTTTTGAAAAAAATGTCACTGGCTATTATATCTTTCTCTCAAAGACTTGCAGCATAAATCCAATCATGACCAGTACAACAGGCGAGACATTTCATCGTGTGCACTCTGTGTTAGTTTAATAATTACTTAATAATAGGGACTTAAAGAATGTGGCGGGGTAAAACATGTCTGTATTTGTTTTCTCATTGTTGAAGACCGTACGATCATCATGGCCTATAATTGATTCACTGCATTGGAACTCTGGTGGATAGTTGTCTCATAGGCAATCATACAGCATCTCCTTATTTTTATACCGTTAGTGTTCAGTCCTTCTACCAACATAGTGTACATGTCCAGGAGGTTGAAATTTCTACTTTAGAAATGTATACGGCTTGGTACTAGACAGACAAGCTAATTCATTTTCTGAGATAATATACGCAATTTCGTATGAATACTGTACTTACAGGAAAGGCTTTGATATTAATGAACCGTGACATTAGTGCAAATTGCTCCTGATGAAAACCATTTCCTCATTTTTCATCCTTGTTTTTTTCAATTGGTTGATGAAACTACTGAAGAATCTTGTTAGTTATATTAAGAAAATAGATGTATACACTAAAGGTATAAAATATTGTAATGATGATTTCAACATTAAAATAAAGCTCAGCTTTTGAGTGAAGCAGGTTGTTGTCTGACATTAGAAAACTATCTAACAATTAAAAACACAAGCTCTTGTCATTAAATAGGTTTTAATTGTATAGGCTTTTTATCTTTTTTATCCATTATTCTCTATTTGTTATATTTAAGAACCCCCAAAATTTTATTTTCATTATGTTTAAAACATACATTATTCTCTATTATTGATTTCTCTAGTAAATTATTGTCTATCCTTTGTTTTTGTTGTATTTTATTATTTTTTCCCAAGTATTCTCTATTCGTGAATCCAATCCAGAGGTTCATAATGTTGGTATAGCTAACATAAAATAAATATGTACTGAATGTTGTGTTATTTTTTTATTTTTAGGAATTTGTGCAAAGGATAATTCCAAACGGCCGTCAAAATGCAAAGGTACCAAATTTATTAACTATAAATCACAAATATAGCTTCTATTGAATATCTAATTTTATTTCTAAAAAAAAGTCCCACTATAGAGCAGATGGAATATGATTTTTAAATAGCATGTTATTGTCTTACACCAATTAAATAATAAATAGTGCATTAACGTTTATAGCTAGATATGTAGATTTGTCGGCCTTTGAAATGGGGTTTGGACTGTGGCAGAGATCGTGGTATACAGAATATGTCCCTTCTAAAGTACACAATATTGAAAACTGATTTGATTTTAACAGCCATATCTTTTATGATTTTAAATCGGTGGCAAAAATTGTTTCATATATTTTATATGATGCATGTTTAACAATGAAAATTACTAAAATACTGTGTTTGTGTTAAGCCTCTATACAAAATGTAAGGCACACTTTTGCTATCAATCTTTAAAGTATTTTGATGTACATCTGTTGATATTGATAAATGCAGTGCGCTTTAAAATCCAGAATCATTCAGAATCATTTGGTTTGGTCTTATTTTAGAAGGAAGACCTATTGACTGTAATGATATTCCTGACAAATGTCCAAGTGGAGTATATAAAGTGTTTCCAAAGCATACACAAGGAATTGATGTTTATTGTGAAATGAATTTAGACGAGGGACACTGGACGGTTAGTTACTTTTCAGAACTAAAAACCATTTCAAAACAAATATTTCTAATGCTAGAATAAAGAGCTATAACGAATTTAATAGTTCCCAACTTGTAATTTTCCAATTCCTTCCCAAGAAGAAAAAATATAAGATAAACGTACCATTTAATATTCGGTATTTCAAGAACACTAGGCCTTATTGCACATGCATGTATCATGTTGATTAGCGAAGATTAATATATTCACATAGTCTTTGAAGTCTATGAAAATCCCAACTTATTTATTTCTTCATTTTGTTATTTCTTCTTTTTTTGTTTTTTGTTAAACAAAAAAGAACGTATTAAAGGGGCACTAGCTCTAAAATTAGAATATGATTTCGTTTGGTTCAGTCATTAATAAAAGTGAAATAAAGAAATAATAATTCGTTTTTAGCAGCCAATTTAGTTCAATTTTGTCAAACTTAGCAAAGAAATATCGCTGATAAATTATTCACTTGCAAGTGAATAATTCGACCTCATTAAATCCGTATTCATGTGACCTTCAATTTAACCAATTAGCAAGAGATTGGTTACGCATGCATAATTCATGTTCAGCCATTAAAAGGAAAAGAATATCAACATTGAAAGTGAAACAAAGGTGAACCATTTCTTTGACTGATTCGATCCACAAAAAATCATTCTTATTCAGAAAAACGTTAATTAACTTATTTTTTAAACCTATAACATGAAATCAAACAGACCTATAAAAATCCAATTGCACGAGGTCGCAATCTATTTATATTTATATTTATGTTTATATCGGGATAAGTGATCGTCGGCAATATTCGGGGGTCATCTCGATAGTTAATTAGATGGAGTCTACTAAAATACACACGAAATTTTGATATATATTATCGAGTACATGCTTTGTTAACTGTTTATTTCAGACTTATTGTAATTTTGATATAGGTTTTAGTATGTTATAAATCAAATATGAGAACTTGAGTCAAATCTGTGAACATGAATTTGACAGCTAGTGCCCCTTTAATACATCTTGAAAGATTTATAGTGTATCCGGATTTGTTTACCTTAAATTGATTAACGTTTACAATAAAACACATTTTATTTCAATATATTGCGCACCTAAAGGAGCGATGACGATAATTTGCATGGCTTCTTGGAATTCCCTTTGTATATAAAAAAGAGTGAGAAGAGATAAATGAACAAAAGGAAAAAACAGATAAGTTCATAGCCGAAAACAAACAAGGATAAAAATCAATCTTTTACATTACAAAAAAATACTACATAGATATGTAAAGATTGCGCTACACGGCTTATTTAATTCCTATATTCAAAAGCTTTGCATGAAGAGGTGATTTTATTTTGCAACATATCAGAGAACATGAAATATTCTGACGTTGCCATGTTAGGAGTATTCACACATTCTATCTTTAAAACCAATGACGTTTTGTTTCCAAACCTCTTCCAAATTAGTTGTCTTGTACTTCTCATTGTATTGTCATGTATCTATTTACAGGTTTTTCAAAGAAGAGAAAATGGCTATGTTGATTTTTATCGCGGATGGAATGACTACAAATCAGGATTCGGGAACCCTAAGCTTGAGTTTTGGCTTGGTAAGTTTGCACATGATTACACTATAGTTGACATTTTTCATAATCATCAGCTAAGAATGAACACAATCCCCTTGTCTTTTTT
This sequence comes from Mytilus californianus, assembly GCF_021869535.1. Classification (NCBI taxonomy): domain Eukaryota; kingdom Metazoa; phylum Mollusca; class Bivalvia; order Mytilida; family Mytilidae; genus Mytilus; species Mytilus californianus. The sequence continues at coordinate 65,779,051 of NW_026262712.1, forward strand.
TCAAATCAGTTCATTTTGTAGTTTCTGATATTGTTTGAATAATACACCTAAACTTGACCAAATACGCTAAATAATATCCCTTGGCTATAAACGCTGCATTAAGGAGTAAGAGTGAATATTGACTCGGAACCAGAATAATATGTGTCAAAGTATGGAGTGACATGCCTTCCTGCAGTTTGTTACTTTATTAACGAGTACGTTATTATTCTTGTTCAGCGTGTTGAAAGCAGAATTCATATTCCTATCAAATCGACATGTTTTCTTCCTGATATTCATGTAGTGTTTGCCACTGGAGGTATAACACCAATTAACCTATCATTGAAAACCGTTAAGTCCTAGCATATAGAAATATTTCATAACTTCAATAAGGTATTAGCCAATAGAATAACATGCTGTTTATTGGCGTCACTAAGTCAAAAGTCAAAAGTAAAGTATGGATATTCATAGTCTAAAAAATTTAAAATGGTTTCTAAATAATATCTGATATACTTTAATTTCTTATTTTATTTGAATTATCAATGACTTAAGGTGGTACCTAACACTAGAGGGAGATAACTCTGTAAAAATCAGCTAAACGTTTTAATCATGTTGTATTGTTAAGGAAATATCAAGATTCTCAATGATCAAAATTAGTGTTTGTCAAACTGCTATATAACCAGTGATATTTTTCTGATAAAGTGGTTGGTTCAAATTATTTGAAATTTTTATATTTTTGTCAAAGGGTCAAAGTAAATTTTTAGGAAAATTAAACGAGCCAAATTATTATTAGTCAAGGTGTTGGGTACCACCTTAATGACGTCAATAAACAACATGTTCGATGATTGTTATGATTGATGAACACTATTATTAATCCGATGTGTTAAACAACTTTAATATTATCATGAATCTGAATGTCAGTCTGTCTTTAGATTCCTTATGTTTTTCCTGTGATTAAGAGCTTAAACAAGTTAGATTCCAAAGGATATTATTTGCCGCATTTGGTAAAGTTTAGGTGGATTATTCAAAAAATATCAGAAACTAAAAAATGAAATTTAGATACGATCAGGGTAAACTTATCTATCCTTTAAATAACCTTATTCTAAAAGGTTACTAATTCAACACTGTAATTACATTGTAGATCTTTGAATATTGTTTTTATTGGTACAAATATTGATTTTGCTATCAATAAATCAAAACCAATCTTAATATTGTTTGTATACGTTATACACAAATGCATTTTCACAGTACTACAATCCGTCGATACCTATATTTTGGTATTACACAGGGTCATGTTTTTTCTCTGACTGTTAATGACGTCTTTATACTAAATCCATTGGATGTTAGATGTGTATTTATTGATAGTTTAGTCCTGAACGAGCTCTCCGTAACTGCGAGTACTCTCAGATCAGTACGTTGTGCCTTTTTTTTTTGTTAGGCATGTATAAATACCCTGCCGCGTCTGGTCTGTGTTGTTTGTTAGATGTTTTTCTACTTTGTACCGATCTTATGAGTTTAACTTTTTCAACTTATTTTAAAGTTTGTTCTTAGGGTGGGTTGAAACATCATTTTCCAAGGTAAGGGGAAAGTTCAGCGCTTACAAACATGTTTACCCACGCCACATGTTTGTGTCTGTCCAAAGTCGGGAACTTGTAGTTCAGTGGTTGTCGTTGGTTCATGTCTGTCATATTTGTATTTTGTAATTTTTTGTAATAGATTAGGCCGTTAGTTTTCTCAATTGAATTGTTTCATATTTTTCATGTTGGGGCCCTTTATAGCCGACTATATATACGGTATAGTTTTTTCTCATTGTTGAAGGCCGTACGGTTGCCTATAATTGTTTACATCCACATCATTTGAACTTTGGTAGATAGTTGTCTCATTGGCAATCATACCACATGTTCTTATTCTTATAATCAACCGAAGTTTAAAATTGAAATTAAAATTTAAAGGTGCCGGATAGCAACATCTGATAAGGTTGGAACAATAGACATGTACGTCAATTGTTATGAACATTTTTGGATACTGGTTTGTAATGTTTTTAAGAAGCCAAATCTATAAGTTGATTGGGGTGTCGGACACATTTTAATATCGTTTATTGATACCAAAAAAAATCTCGATCAACTTCGCATGTCTACCAGTTTCATCAAATGCGGTACAACAATGTATTTTCCTGTATAATAGTAGTAGGTTATTGTACACAGTTGATAATTTCAATCCAAGGTATTCATTTTTTCGCTACTGTTCGAAATAATAAAAGAATACAATTGTGATTTATGCAAGCAATGGCTTTCTTTCAATAATTTCTAGTACCTTTTTTGTCTTTTTGTTATTTTATTTCGCAAACCTGTTTAATCCCGACACATTCTGTATATGCATGTATCAAGTCAGTAACTTGTTTTCCGTCTGTCGTATGTGTTGTTGTTTATTGATTTAGCATAAATGAGGCCGTTGATTTTCTCATTTAGTTATTTTGAAATTTGTTCTTTTCGGGGTCTTAATTTGCTTTCTTTACTGTATGGTGTTTGCTGATTGTTTAAATAATTTTACACCCCAGGGCTGATATACATAAAACCATTTCAGTTAAGATATCCAATCGTAATACTAATTATTGTAGGACATGAGGAAAAATCCGTCCGTTCGAAACAAGTCTTAACTTGAGTACTTTTATGCATATCAGCCCTAGCTTTGAAATGTTTAGATTTGGGCGTTCTTGATGAAGATACACATGCAAAATTTGCTCACGTAAATTTCACATGAATCTCACATGAAATTCACGTGAAAAATTTCACGTAAGATTCACCTCAAACAAGCTTATACATGAAACTCACGTGAAAATTTTGATGTGAATTTCACGTGAACTTTACAAAAAAATTATTGCTATTTTTCATGGTTTTAATCAAATTTGAAAAATTAGAAGTTATTTGAATTACTTTATATATAAAATTCACGTGAATTTCACGTGAAAAAAATTCATGTGATTTTCACGTGAAATTCACATAAATTTCACGTGAGATTCACGTGAAATTGATGTAAGTGAAATTTTCCTGTGTAAATCAAGAAAAGCGAGTAAGACACACTGCACTTACCAAATGTTTGGTAGTTACATGTACTTCATTGACAATTATACAAAAGGGTCTTTATGGGTTTTACAGAATTCAAAATAATGGACAAAAAAACTTAATAAGTAGCTAGAGAAAAATCAGCAAAAAGAAATAAAGAATACAGAATAACGGGGTGCAATATTATGAAGAATAACTGTGGAAATAAAAGAATTTGGCAATATGATATTCATAACGGAAATGAAGGATGTACAAAATAAAGGAATCATGTTATTACAGATAAATTTAGTAGTAAAGTAATGTTTATGAGAATTTTACAGAATACTCGTTATTTTTAATGATAAGAAATAATCAAACAAAAAATAAAAGAATACAGAAATGAAGGACCCCCATCCAGACCTTCATATCACATTTGTTCATTCTATATTGTATTATTTTTAGGCAACGACATTTTGCACTCTCTAACATCACGAGGGAAGTATGAAATGCGGATCGATTTATTCGATTTTGATGGAAACAATGCATTTGCAAAATACAAAGAGTTTAGAATAGGAGACGAAAGTTCGAAGTTCAAACTTACCGCAGATGGATATTATGGCACTGCAGGTACGGATTTCATTTTACGATATTTTGAGATTTAGAGTTGGTTAAATTGTATTGGAAGAACACTGGGCTTATACTCGATCTGAAGAATACGAAACATGAATCTTTTTGATAATATAATGTAAATTCTTGATAAAGGTTTTACTTTAAGGTTTGTAATTAACGTAGCAAAAATATTCTTGGATTTAAAAAAAGAAAGGTTAATCATTTAACGGGTTGCATTCTGACATATCGTCCTTCTGAATTTTATACAAACTTATAAAGTGCTATTTTCATCTTCAAAGTTTATTTTTCATTTTCATATACTGCTCATTTCAAACGTGGTGTACGTTCGGTAATTATTGTTTTTAACGTACATGTTCATTTTATGGGCAAATGTAGTAGTTGAACTGAATAGTCTAAAAACAACGAATGTAATTTCCTATAAGTATGAGGAATGCAATGGTGTTCAGATCTGATTGTGTTTCACGGTTCATTTTTTCACCTATCATATGCACACGTTCTCCTTCACAACGGAAAGTTTAGCAGTTCATAAAAGATTAATGTGTTTGTGTTTTTTTTTTAAATGCATTATTCTCGTCATCTGTTTTGATATTAAAAAGATGGGGGAGATTTACTTGAGTACTCCAACACAACAGTAGGGAACCTCATAGGCAATAGTAGTTGACATATGTCATATATTAGTTTTTAGTTTTAAGAGAGATTGGTTTAATGGCATATCTTTGAATGCGTCTGTTAGCTTTTATAGACTCGTGACAAATTGGAGCTCGGTACATTGTATGAACACCTGACTATGTTTTACGACTGTATGTTGACCTCTATAGATGTCATGAATATTTTTGTTGTTTGGCTGCTGACTCATTGACGCATACCTATATTTACTTCAAACAAACCATCGAATGGAAATATCAAGATTGAGTAATTCGAACCCCACAAAAATGGGTTGCTTTTAGGCCTACTTAGCTAGAATATATTGAACATGTCAATTGATAGTCTACCAGAAAAACAACTGATTTGAAAGGAGAAGCAGCATAACGTACTAATATTGATTAATCTTTATTAGATCTAATTCATGTTACTCCGGAAAATATAGACGACCTTATGAATAGGATTATAAAACCAACAAAACGGGAAATAGACATTAACAAAAATGCAAAAAATCATTGCAATAGAAAAATTGAATATAAAGTTTATTACTTTCAATTAACATCTGTGATAATGTTCTTAAACAAAGTTGAGAGACAAAAGTTAGTAGACGTATACAAGACGATGATCAGCAAACACCAGCGCAATTCTTTACTATCATTTGTGTTTTGCAATATACTATTTTGTTACCGTTGTTACCAGAATATCCACAGTATATGCCTGACCCCAAACACACCTACATCTGGGGACAGAAAATGGTTGTTACATTTCTACAATAATGATGATAACTTCATGTTTACCAATGAATCATTTTCATTTTTAATATAGTTCAATTTTCAATGTGGTATTCGTGTTTTCAGGTAACAGCTTAGAACATCACAATGGCCATCGTTTCTCAACAAAGGATAATGATAACGATAACCACTCTAGTCACTGTGCTACAGTGTACCCCGGAGCATGGTGGTTTAATGCCTGTGTAACAGCTGATCTGAATGGTCAGTATTTCCTGAAGACACCGAACGGGTACCATCGAGGCGTTTACTGGCGTAGTTGGAAAGGATCCAACTATTCTTTGAAAGGCTCATTGATGATGATGCGAAGAGTGTCAATTTAAGATACACACATAATTAACATTTCAAATAAATAATGAGTATTCAATTTAGAAGCATGTTGTATTTTTCTTTTTTTGTAACACAACGCATCAGTGAATCAAGAGGACTTGAGATTAGTTTCTTAAAGTAGACGTCAGTTTCATTTTATAGAGAGAGAGTTTTAACTAATGACTGTTAGTCCCCGGGTGTATTACAATGTACCATCCTAGCAGCTATCACTTCGGTTCTGGTATGAAAATACGGAAACTATTCTTTTTAAATTTGCTGTTATAAAATTTCGAAATCATTTTGAATTAAAGAATGTATCTCCCTCATGCATAGCTCGGATTACTTTTCCGGGTTTGGTTTTACTTTTGGTTCTATTTAGTGTTATCAGCACTTCAAAGACGTTTGTATTAGGTTTTGGACTTTCAAATGTTGAAGAGAGATCAAATGCCGTATTCTGGTGCAATGAAATAGGTAAATATTTTTTATGGAAATATTCTTTATAAAGCACAAAAATGTCAGTATTCACCTCTGAAGCTAACAAAACCTTTAAATAGACTTATTAAGAAAGGATATAGTTACGATACTGTTGTCAGGTCATTAAAGATTGCATATTTTGGCGTTAATATTGATTCACTTATAGGGTCTTTGCATCGGCACTAAACACATTTATTTAAAAACCAGTTGTTGGCATGACACGGGTTATGTTCTTCTCATATATGTTATGATGGTATGATACTAAACCCCTAACGGGAAGGATTGTGCCTGATATTCATATGATGAAGACATAATCTTTCAATCAGTTTAATTGAAGTCTGGAGCTGGCATGTCAGTTAACTGCTAGTAGTCTGTTGTTATTTATGTATTATTGTCATTTTGTTTATTTTCTTTGGTTACATCTTCTGACATCAGACTCGGGCTTCTCTTGAACTGAATTTTAATGTGCGTATTGTTATGCGTTTACTTTTCTACATTGGCTAGAGGCATAGGAGGAGGGTTGAGATCTCATAAACATGTTTAACCCCGCCGCATTTTTGCGCCTGTCCCAAGTCAGGAGCCTCTAGCCTTTGTTAGTCTTGTATTATTTTTAATTTTAGTTTCTTGTGTACAATTTGGAGTTTAGTATGGCGTTCATTATCACTGAACTAGTATATATATTTGTTTAGGGGCCAGCTGAAGGACGCCTCCGGGTGCGGGAATTACTCGCTGCATTGAAGACCTGTTGGTGACCTTCTGCTGTTGTCTGTTCTATGGTCGGGTTGTTGTCTCTTTGACACATTCCCCATTTCCATTGTCAATTTTAATGTTATTATTTGCTATTAGAGCGCTGACAAATTCAAGACAACTGACCAGACGGGCATAAATGAAAAGAAAGAATAGACACACAATTGTATATATATATATATTACTTGACTCTTACAGTTTTAAGGATTCTTTTGGATTTTTTTGAATTTTACTAGTTTAAATACCAGGGTTCTTTTCATTTGGTAGGGATGTACAAGTACGCATCCACGTCCAATTTTTTAACCTTAGCCCAAATTTACTATTATTTTTTCTTTTCATTATAAAACTACTATTTATTTGGGAAGATAAATACGCAGCCTCTGTTTGACATATTTTACCAGCTTATATCGATCAGTGCTGTTTTTTTGGGAATGTATTTACACGCAGTTGTTGTAACATCTTAACTGACGTCATTTTGGAATTTAAGAGTTGTGCCATTTCATATCTCTAATTACTATTTCATTTTAGGCATGTCTTTGAGTCTTTTTTTGGAAATTTTAAAAATTTATTAGCGTCTCTACATATGATGTTCGGGTGAAACTGTTTCACTTTTTTTTATTGTATAGAATTCAAGATTGCTATAGTTTAATAATCAGAATAGATTGATCTGATTCAGTTTACATCGTGCTCATACTGATGAAGGATATCTGTTATCCGAAATATTTATAGTTACATTTGTTCGTTTATTGTCATTTTTGGTGATGTTGTACCCTTTTAGACTGGTTATATATTATATTTTGTAGTGTACTGTATCATACTTATATGATCCATTGCCCCGTAAGATTTATCGTTGGCTATTATTCAGTCATTTTATATATATATATATATATATATATATACATAATTACTCTAATTCGAACTCTTGCTATTGGGATATCGAAACAACACCACCTGCACTGTGTCCAGCGCTCTAGACCACTCGGCCACCTAGACTGAACTAAAAATTCAGCTTTCGGTGGCCTTGTGTTACCTTTCCTCGTCAGTAGAATCCAGAGTTGTAACACAGTACATGATATATTAGGCATGAAGATGGAATTGATTGCAGATATTATATACATTTTATATAGATTAGACCGTTGGTTTTTCTGTTTGAATGGTTTTAAACTAGTTATTTTGGGGCCCTTTATAGCTTGCTGTTCGGTGTGAGCCAATGCTCCGTGTTGAAGGCCGTACTTTGACCTATAATGGTTTACTTTTACAAATTGTGACTTGGATGGAGAGTTGTCTCATTGGCACTCATACCACATCTTCTTATATCTATATATATATATATATTTATAGTAATCTTAGTAAGAGACAATGCTATTCTAGACATTTGACACTTAAGTTTGATTTCATTTTCATGGTTGTATGCGCATCAGAAGGTTTCCCCTAATCAATTTATAGACATAAGGACAGCTACGAAGACCTATTTGATCGTATAGTGCATAAGATCTGTAAAACTACACAGTTTCGTTTTATTCTTAATTATAACAATGATAAAGAAGGAGACATGCCAATGTTTAAATCACTTTCCCCGTTCAAATGTTGCTGTGAATCTTTCATTTTGCATAAATGACCTATTAAAAAGGGTTGTAATAACACCTTTTTTGTTCAATCATCTCGTTTGGTTTTATTTCAAGGACATTAACTCGTTCATTTTAGCAAGACTATAAGGGTCTGTATATTTTTTCATGACTGGAATTTTTTAAAAGCGTAATCAATAATACGTTTTTTTTTTACTATGGTCGTATATACATATATATATATGTACCAATGAACCTGAAAAAAAAAGGATACTACAAGTACAGTTACTTGTGCTTCATATCTTGACTTACATCTAGAATGTGCCAGTGACGATCGGTTTAAAACTAAACTTTGCACTTTGCGAAAGAAGGGATTATTGGAATTTTCTTATTGCAAGCTTTCCATTTTTTGTAGCAATATTCTAGCAGTACACGCTTATAGAGTATATATCTCTCAGCTTATATGATATTTCAGAACGTGCGTTTCGAATCATGATTTACTTGATAAAGGGTTGCTACTAAAAAGGAAACTTGAACTTTTGATCCCGTTAAAAGCTTTTACGGACACCTTCATAATTTGGTTTATTATTATCACGGGTATGTTCCCATTGTAGAAGCCTCAGTTCCACTCTCTTTACTCAATTTTGACATCACAGAATGCAACTTGTGTTCTGAATTTCACTAGCTATGGACACAACGACGAGAATTACTAGTAGAGCGGGAATCTCTATCCTTTCGGAGCACCTGAACACACTCCAAATAATGTTGTTATAGTTTGTGTCGTTCTATGCGTAGTTTTCTGTGTAGTATTTTGTCCAATTGGTCTTTTTGGCGTTTCGCTTAGGCAATTGTTTTGTCTGGTTTCTATCGATGTTATTAAAATCTGTATTCTTCTTTTCATCACTACATTGTGCATCTCAATTCAGTCCTAGAAAGTACCCCGGTGTATAGAAGTTGTTGTCAGTTTCAACGTCTGAAGGATTCGTGTCTTGCAGTTATTTACATTCGATTAATATGTTTGAGCCTTTGATTTTGCCATTTGATAATGGACTTTCTGTTTTAAATTTTCCTTGGAGTTCAGCATTTTTGCTATTTTACTTTTTAGCAAGGGTTGTCTGTTTGGCTCATCATGAAATATACGTACCTACGTCCGACGGAATTGGAAACAATAATTTCAAAGCCTCTTTAAGTGATATATCACACTATCTACACATCAAAGCACCCTTGTATCAACTTTAATAGGGTTTTATATGTGGTCTGTTTCACTCAAGTCGTTTTGTTTTATTAGCTCTTCAATATTTGTATTACGTTTTGGACATCACTCAATAAGAAATTGACGTTTAGTGCAATAAAATAGGTACCGTTAATGTTATTAAACAACATTTTAGAAACCCGAAGTTGACGTATAAAATACTACATGAAATTCAAGACTGGGTAACAGGAACCCCACCAAAAATTGGATGATCCAAGGTCCTCCTGATGGATACCCGTATCCTGCTCCACTAATCCGTCATGTTATTCATGGTTATTACAAATTCGGTGGTAACGGTCAACCAACACGAGATTTAAAGTGTTTTTTTTTTTTTTCTTTCTTCGCCGATTAAACACAATACTTTAGAGTAAAATTAAAACTGGCCAGCTCGAAGCTATCAATAGTTTGTCTCCTGTTGAACCTTGGTAATAAAAATTGGGGGTTATCTTGTCAGTATATTAGTACAAAGAGGGTTCTCTAGCCTTTGTTAGTCTTGTATTATTTTTAATTTTAGTTTCTTGTGTACAATTTGGAGTTTAGTATGGCGTTCATTATCACTGAACTAGTATATATATTGTTTAGGGGCCAGCTGAAGGACGCCTCCGGATGCGGGAATTTCTCGCTGCATTGAAGACCTGTTGGTGACCTTCTGCTGTTGTCTGTTCTATGGTCGGGTTGTTGTCTCTTTGACACATTCCCCATTTCCATTCTCAATTTTATTCATTATATCAATAGTATGCTACCACCTTGAATTTTGTTAAAGGATGACCATTTGAACATCAATCATTAATCCACGCATCACAAATATATATATATGTTAGACTCAGATCGACGTCCGGTCTCTAATCGACGTCCTGTCTCTCATCGATGTCCGTTCCTTAAATTGACGTCCAAATCTGACGTCAGGTTCTCAAAACAGTGTCCAATATTTTTACCCTCTAATCGACGTCCAATGTGACGTCATGTATTGCCAAAACGACGTCCGACCGATTAAAGTCTTCTCTAATCGATGTCCAATATCAATAAATAATAAATTACTGCAAGTATAGATGTACATGTATAAGACTTCGATTGATTCTGGAACATTCAAATACGGAATAAAAGATTAATTTTGGTCTGTTTTGAAGGGCTCTTATAACAACTCAATTTCCAAACAGTTACAGACGTTCTATAGTGATTTTTTTAAATCGTAAAAGAAATTGACAAATTTATGTTACCAAATTGCTCGTTATATCTTCAGGATATAGAGAATAATTTTGACCGAAGGAATCCGGAGACTCCATATCAGAGTTATTTCCCCTTATGCATTTGATATGCAAGTCATAGAGACCTAGGATGTTTTGATTCGAAGATCATTGTTCCATCAAAATGAAAACTAGGTCAAGGTTAAAGGTTAACCGGAAGTGAACTTTTGTAAACCAGAAGTTGTCATGTTTGCATTATTTTCATTTTAAAGTTACTAGAACGTTATATTTTTTGAATCAGTGTGAAATAAAGTTTCAATTAAAACGGATGTGAAATTGTGTAAACCGGAAGTACCTACTTATTTCCCTCTTTTAGCAAAAGTATAAAGAAACCATATATTTTTAAAAACAGAATAGGTTAAGCTATTTTCTAACACCAGACTTGATATTTTGAAACAAAAAGTGAATATTTTTCAATCAAAATATGTGCATTTGCGGTGGAAAGACCATGTTCTCTGAACAATTGGTTTTAAATTATACATTCGTTTCTTTTCCACCGTCGAGATAAGTAGTTTGATATAAATACATGCAATTAATTAAATCCAAACTTCAAAAGAAAGTGGGCTAATATCCATTAGAGAAAACATGAATAATATATAATACAAAGACAGCTTTAAAATGAAAATAACACTTTATACATTGTATGCGACCGAAGTGCATTTTCTAGATTTACCTTCACTGGGAACGGTCAAAGCCAAAACATTAATTTCATTAATATACTTCACTTTCTGTGAATATGCCTCATTCGAGGATTGATTTTGTTTGCTTTAAAACGTCCAGTGTCAAATATTTCATGCATATCAAGCCCGATAACAAATTAATACCATAGGTATGTTCTGTAAGTTTCGTTGACAAGCATTAAAGGCGGGAAAGACTGCCACTGCACAATTAGGCTATTTCAGATAAGTATAAAAATTTTGTCTTGCAACATGCCACCTACTGACCCCTCGGCGAGTTGTTTCAATGATTTTATAATAAGTAGAGAGCGTAGTACTCTCCCTACTCGAGACGGACGTGGCTGCGAATTTGTACATTCCGAAAAAAAAACAAATGGACGCTCCACTTAAGCAAGGGTTTAACTGCAAAATGTACCAAGTTACAATAATTGTTTTGACAAAACCCAATTTCAGGGTTTTACCATTTGGTTTCATACATGTAGTAGATAATACACTAGAATAAAACCAAAAGAAATATATATGATTTTCTAGTCACTCTTCTAAAAAAATATCTTATTATATACCTAAGACGATCGAATTTAATAAGGACAAATATTATTATACAAACACATTATTACATATGGTGTAGCATTTTTCTTCTTTTTTTTTCATTGGTTATTACTATCATGTGATGCAACGGGTATTTCATGTATCTGAAGCCTTGGAGTCTATCTTTAGATATATGGACGCTATGTTTCTATTTAATCTTAAAAATCTTGCAAATGTAAAATACACAGACTATTTCCATAATACAATATTTACATAGTTTATGAAATATAAAATTAAGGACTTTCACTAGGTCAATACGTTATATTTGGACCTGTTAGATTTTATTGACACTCGGACTCCGTCCTCGGTCAATACAATCTGAACAGGTCCATATCCGTCCTCGGTCAATATAATCTGAACAGGTCCATATATAACGTATTGAAATCGTCAAAGTCCATAATTGATAACTATTGCATTAAATTACAAATTGAAATGAAAAAGTCTCATTCATTGTTATCCTCATCAAAACAGATGTCTTCAGTAATTTGTCTGAATTTATCATGTGGTCACATTCGAAGAAATGCTTTAGTGGTTAGAATGACTTACTAAAATGATGACTATGCTTGTGCTAAGGTGGTAATAGATAACGAGTTATTGTATAATCAACCTACTTGGCAAACACCTATTTGTTATGATAAGATACTCTAAGTGGTAATATAATACTCAAATTCCGTAAATAACTAGATGATATGTATCACCAGTCGTATATATATCATGATTGTAGTCTATATAGAAGGTTTCACAGTTCTTAGATTCTAGTAATTTGAAAATCACAAGCCCAAACGGTAATGTTTCGGGTAGGTATTATTTATTTTACCTTTCTAATATTGTGTGCTGTTACAGCGTACTTATTGTTGATACCTTTGCAATCATACTCATTGTTAATGTATATTTACGGTACGTTCCTTTAAGGTTCAGATTGTCTCCGTTAGCAATGACGAATCCTATTGTCTGTATTTGACGCCATTATAGAATTTTGACAAAGCTAGATTTTCCTATTCTAGAAAATGGTATGTTGGTTAATCTTAACGCAATGTAAGTTTATGAAACAAATAAGAGAATCATGCAATAGCTTTATTGAAAGAAATCCCTTTTGGAAGTGACTTCCTCGGTTCAAATACGGCAGCTTGTCCGGTTGGAAAGGAAAATTTATATCGAGAGAGTAGTTTATGTTTTTATCAAATACTTCAACACTTAATGACAAAATAATTTCCATTTAATCAATTTATTTCATATTAAAGAACTCCTAACGATAGTCCGTTAATCTGTCTATTCGTTGATCCGTGTGTTCTGTATCAGGTTAAAGCTTTGGTTTAAGGAATTTTGCCATGGTATTATGGTCAGATCAACTTGAACTCGATACGTAAGTTCATTATGTGGTGAACTTACTATAATAATAATGCCAATTTGGGGTTTGGACCAATGTTTTGCGGTTCTCTGAACAAAGAAATGTAAAGGTGCGAGTAGGGCAGTATGTCCTTTTGACACACATTTTTGTTAGTTATATTGGATCGTTGCCATCGCTAGATGACATTGTATATCTATGATCAGATCATTTTCTGAAATTTAGTTTTAACAAAATGATGAATTATTTGAAAAACTAAGAATGCGGAGATAGATAGGTTCAGTAAGATTTGTTAAACAAAATTGGGTGATTTGGTTTTCAGTGCGTTTTAACTTTGTATTTGTACTTAGTTTGTATCATAACATATTAGCATAGAAATGAGCAAAAAGTAACAAATTTCCATTTCTTATAGCTTCTGTATGCATTTTTATATGTAAATATGTGATACGGCCTAAATTGACTCTAAACGAAAATCAGTTTTACATGGCCTTAGACCATTTTATACTCATGTGATATGTTATTTGTAACTTTTCTTTCCATTTGAAGTACATTCAATTTATATGGAAGAACAATTTATGGTGAAAAAACTTCAAAAACTTCAAATTGGTTGAAATATATATATTTTGTTGAAAAACGATCTCGACGCGATTTACTATTTTTCAAGCCAACAAAATTTATAATTTTTAAAAAATATTTTTGGCTTCACAGACTTCACATAGAAGTCGTGTTTTTTTTTCGATCATTGATAATAATCGCATGTTTACTTTATTTCTTTTTAAACATTCTATGATACTCTTTATGTTGGCACACATTCTTATTTTACATTCAAAAATAACATTATGATGGGTTTTTTCTAACAAAAACAAAGGTCATAACAAAATGACACCCAACACAAATGTAAGTGATGTAAGTTGTATCAAATGTAGTTATTATTGAATGAACCAGGACATGATCTTAAATATTTTAAAATATTTGCTATTGTTTAAACCAAGGCAGATAATAATGTGCTTGGAGCGATGATACTGTCAGTTTTTTTCCAAAAATAAACATAAATATAATAACAAAAATTTATCAAAACATTGTTATTTTATCTATGACATGGTGATAACTGATACTACGATAAGCAATAACATTCTTAAATATTTAAGATGTTTTGTTTCATGATCAGTAGAAATACATTGTATTATTATTTTTCTATATATGATTTCATACACGTTGGTGACCGTTTAAGAGATAGCACTGCGGTAATTGGTAAGTCAGAATTATTCTTACTTCTTAAATTTAAGTTGTAATCTTTCACTATTTTATTATGATAAATTACGCTTGAAATAGTACGCTTGTAGCTGTGCTTACAAGAAAATGTATATCATTATTTAAACAACAATATTATGTACTAAACAACAAAAGAACGCACCATTCAATTAGTTTCATTCGTGTGTTCTTATGTTGTACTGTTACACCACTGTCCCATGCTAGGGAGAGGGTTTGGCGACAGCAAACATGTCTAACCAGGCCAAATTTTGTATGTGTCTGACCAAAGTCAGGAGCCTGTAATTTAATGGTTGTCGCTTGTTGTTTTATATCATATTTGTGTTTCGTTTATTACTTTGTACATACATTAGGCTGTTAGTTTTCTCGTCTGAATTGTTTTAAATTTTCATTTCGGGTCCTTTTATAGCTTACTGTGCGGTATTGGTTTTGCTCATTATTGAAGGCCGTTCGGTGACATATAATTGTTCACTTCTACGTCATTTGGTACAATGTAACTGGTACAAAATTGACTCATTGGCAATCTTACCACATCTTTTTATTTTTATACTCAAGCTTTCTACTTGGATGAATTATTCTTCGAATAATAATTTGAAATTTCTTTATATTAAGCAGATAATTACTATTAAATTACGTTTCTGATTCAACAATTTCAAAAACTTTTGAATGTCAATTATTGACTCCGTGAACTAATGAAAACATTAAATAATTAAATTGACTGGTTGACCCTTGTTAAAATTCTTTCCAACATCCAAGATTGCGTATTTATCATAAGGTCTTAGAGGGAAAACTGGTATAATCTGACAGGAATAACTACTATCGGTTATATACCAGTGATTATTAATTATTTTGAGTATGTGTAAAGCAAAAAAGGAAGAAATACATAGGTATATCACGAATTGTGTCCGTACACAACGAAACCGAAAGGACGATAATTGTGGTCTTGGACCTGAAAAGGAGTGTAAACTTTATGTAGGTTGTAATAATTTCCTGATATCAGATCAACTTTAGAAAAATGATGTCAGCAAAAAGTAGTCAGCCAATTAAAATAAGCAATTCATATATATTCAACAAATATTTCTTTATAATCTATTGCATTGCAAACAAAATTTAAAAGTCCTTTTTTGACATTTTTCAACAACACATTATCCCGAATTGAAAAAAGCTATTATGGGTCAGTAATTCTTGGTCTCGTTCAGTAAAATGAAATATTCCTATGTATACTTGTTTCTTTATTGCCATATTGAAATTCAAAATTCAAAAATAAAAAAAATTATATTATACATATATATAATATGTGTTTTCAGCCATGTATCACATTGACTGGTGATCCAATAGATTGATCTGTCGTAGAGTTGTCACTTGTTTACATGTACTTATGAAAATAATTATTTCTGATGGATGAGCAGTTAGCAGCCGGTTCGTTATTCGATATTCGATATTCAATATCCAACCGGCTGCTAGCAGTCGGTTCGATATTCAAATTTAGTTGAAAATCATAAAAAATATAATATTTGATAACATTAAAAGCATGATTTTTATAGTTGAAAGAAGTGAAAAGAAACGTAGGAAATCGTTTTATGACCCCTTCAAGTTGTCTTAAACTCTCGTTATCCTCAAATATAAACCCTTATCAATGCTTAGGGAGCTACCATTTGATTTTTATGGGGGAGCTAGGATGAAATTTGAAAAAAAAATAGGCAGGACAGGAGTTTTGAGTAAAAAAAAAAGGCAGGATGAGTCTTTTGCAAAAAAAAAAGTCAGGACGACAATTTAGGTAAAAAAAAGTCAGGATAAACTAAAAAAAAAAGGCAGGACCGAATAGAGTGGAAAATAAAAAGGCAGGACAGAGATTACAGCTAAAAAAAAGCAGGACAAATCCTAGCCCCCCCCCCCCCCCCCATAAAAATCAAATGGTAGCCCCCTTATGTAATTTGCATATATGTCTTTATGTAATATAGATTTTTACCAATAAAACGACATCAAAACTGTAATTTTATATCTAATATTTCTTAAAACAAAAACAAAAACCGATCACTAGAAAAAATTTAGAAATATAAATAGAAATATATATGGAAAGCCCCAAAAAAAGAAATTCATAGTGAAAACCTACCTGACACCGCTTAAATGACGGTGTGACCCCCTGTTCTTTCAATGGCCATAAAATTCATAGACTCTGTATAAATAAAGATTGTATCAAAAGGATTTCCCAGAATAATGTCATCTTCGATATCTACGGAGGGCTTAGATTGTCACTTTTCAGCTAAAAATTGTCAAAATTTCAGGACAAAGGGCACAGGGCAATGGTGAGAGCCCCCTGATCTCTCAATATTTCTAATATTATGCAGACATTTAGTAAATAGGTAGATACAAACTTGACTAAAAGGAATTTGGGTACACTTCTTGTCTTCTATGTTTACGGAGCGCCCAAAGTGCCAGTTGGATATTCAAAATATATAGTGAAAACCTACCTGAGACCGCTTAAATGAGGGTGAGACCCCCCTGGTCTTTCAATGTCCATAAAAATTATTGTTATATAATAAAGATAAAACAAAAAGAGCGCTGGACACAGGGCAGGCGGTGTTGTCTCGATATCCCAATAGCATGAGTTCGAATCCCGTCGAGGGAAGAACAAAAATTTGCTTCCGCAAATTTGCAGATTTAACATTCTTGTGCTGATATTTAGAGTAATTATGAATATAATATGTGTTTTCAGCCATGAATCACCTTCACTGGTGATCCAATGGATGGAGTTGTCACTTGTTTAGACGTACCTATCAAAATAATTATTTCTGTGACTGTATCTTACGATCCTTTACGATAGATATTTAGCTAATCTGCAATCAATTCAATTTCAGGCCTAATATATCATGTACTGTGTTACAACTCTAGATTCTACTGACGGGGAAAGGTAACACTAGGCCACTGAAAGCTGAATTATTAGTTCAGTCTAGGTGGCCGTGAAGTCTAGAGCGCTGGACACAGTGCAGGCGGTGTTGTCTCGATATCCCAATAGCATGAGTTCGAATCCCGGCGAGGGAAGAACAAAAATTTGCTTCGCAAATTTGCAGATTTAACATTGTTGTGCTGATATATAGAATAATTATATATATATATATATATATAATTATATTTATGCTTTCCTCCTTCAACCCAAACAAACCACCAGTGGTTTAACATTCACTTGTGTGCGTCAGCAAGTAGCTTTTTTTACATTCTATTTGGGCAATGCATAAATAAAAAGAGAGACAAGAAGGTGAATTGTTTTGTACACTTTTAGGCGTTTATATAATTTATTTGTTGTGTATCTGTATCGTTACTCGTAACAATCCAGCGCCCTCGTAAGAAAGATCGTTGACTAATATCTAGACGTTTTATATATATATATATATAAATGCGGTTTTTATACAACGCAATCATAGCTTTGAATGTTGTTTTCAATTTAGACTTGTTTATATTTTTTCGTTTGGGCTTGTATTATATATTTGCCTTCGGGTTTATATAATCCGTTCATCCTATTTTGACTCTTCAAAATTCAAGAGTCAATCCTTAATTGAGGTAAATTATATGGCCTACCAAATACCGTTTCGATTCCTAACATCACTGAAGAGACATTAATTGTCGAAATCGGGATATGGTGTACAAATTTTTGCACCTCATGTTTGCGGTATACCATCTTTTCCGCAAGTATATTGTTTTCTGTTTGGTATTAACTTAATAATTAAGATCCATTTTGTTAAATCTGGTGATCCGTTAAGAACATCCGTTGTTCGATCTGCTAGTCAAATGCGTTTTGTTAAAATATACTTTTTCACTTTTTTGGTCTTTTGGAAAATGTTGTTTGTGCTGTATTTAGACCCCTCTAACAAGAACTTTGTTTTGCATGCACACGTATAAAAATTGCGGTTTTTATCCAACCCAATCATAGTTTTGAACGTTGTTTTCAATTTAGACTTGTTTATATTTTTTCGTTTGGGCTTGTTTTATATTTGCCTTCGGGTTTATATGATCCGTTCATCCAATTTTGACTCCTCAAAATTCAAGAGTCTTTCCCAAATTGAGGTAGATTGTATGGCTTTCCAAAAACCGTTTCGATTCCTAACATCACTGAAGAGACATCAATTGTCGAAATCCGGATATGTGTACAAAAACATTTGCACCTTTTTTTGCGGTATACCATCTTTTCCGCAAGTTTATTGTTTTCTGTTTAGTATTAAATTTATAATTGTGATCCATTTATTACATCGGTGATCCGTTTATTTGGCAATCGCCAATGGCAGTCAGCAGGGTTTAAGAACATTTGTTGTTCGATCTGTTAGTCAAATGCGTTTTGTTAAAATATACTTTTTCACTTGTTTGGTCTTTTGGAAAATGTTGTTTGTGCTGTATTTAGACCCCTCTAACAAGAAATTTGTTTTGCATGCACACGTATAAAAATTGCGGTTTTTATCCAACTCAATCATAGGTTTGAACGTTGTTTTAAATTTAGGCTTGTTTATATTTTTTCGTTTGGGCTTGTATTATATTTGCCTTAGGGTTTATATGATCCGTTCATCCTATTTTGACTCTTCAAAATTCAAGAGTCTATCCCAAATTGAGGTAAATTGTATGGCTTTCCAAAAACCGTTTCGATTCCTAACATCACTGAAGAGACATCAATTTTCGAAATCCGGATATGTGTACAAAAACATTTGCACCTTTTTTTTGCGGTATACCATCTTTTCCGCAAGTTTATTGTTTTCTGTTTAGTATTAAATTTATGATTAAGATCCATTCATTACATCGGTGATCCGTTTATTTGGCAATCGCCAATGGCAGTCAGCAGGGTTTAAGAACATTTGTTGTTCGACCTGTTAGTCAAATGCGTTTTGTTAAAATATACTTTTTCACTTTTTTGGTCTTTTGGAACATGTTGTTTGTGCTGTATTTAGACCCCTCTAACAAGAATTTTTTTTTGCATGCACACGTATAAAAATTGCGGTTTTTATCCAACGCAATCATAGGTTTGAATGTTGTTTTCAATTTAGGCTTGTTTATATTTTTTCGTTTGGGCTTGTATTATATTTGCCTTAGGGTTTAAATGATCCGTTCATCCTATTTTGACTCCTCAAAGTTCAAGAGTCTATCCTAAATTGAGGTAAATTGTTGGGCTTTCAAAATACCGTTTTGATTCCTAACATCAATGAAGATACATTGTTTGTCAAAATCCGGATATGGTGTACAAAAACCTTTGCACCTTTCGTTTGCGGTATATAATCTTTTCTGCAAGTTTATTGTTTTCTGTTTAGTATTAAATTTTAAATTGTGATCCATTTATTACATCGGTGATCCGTTTATTTGGCAATCGCCAATGGCAGTCAGCAGGGTTTAGGAACATTTGTTGTTCGACCTGTTAGTCAAATGCGTTTTGTTAAAATATACTTTTTCACTTTTTTGGTGAAAATGTTGTTTGTGCTGTATTTAGACCCCTCTAACAAGAAATTTGTTTTGCATGCACACGTATAAAAATTGCGGTTTTTATCCAACGCAATCATAGGTTTGAACGTTGTTTTCAATTTAGACTTGTTTATATTTTTCGTTTGGGCTTGTATTATATTTGCCTTCGGGTTTATATGATCCGTTAATCCAATTTTGACTCCTCAAAATTCAAGAGTCTATCCCAAATTGAGATAAATTGTATGACTTTCCAAAACCGTTTCGATTCCTAACATCACTGAAGAGACATCAATTGTCGAAATCCGGATATGTGTACAAAAACATTTGTACCTTTTGTTTGCGGTATATCATCTTTTCCGCAAGTTTATTGTTTTCTGTTTAGTATTAAATTTATAATTAAGATCCATTTATAACATCGGTGATCCGTTTATTTGGCAATCGCCAATGGCAGTCAGCAGGGTTTAAGAACATTTGTTGTTCGACCTGTTAGTTAAATGCGTTTTGTTAAAATATACTTTTTCACTTTTTAGGTCTTTTGGAAAATGTTGTTTGTGCTGTATTTAGACCCCTCTAACAAGAAATTTGTTTTGCATGTACACGTATAAAAATTGCGGTTTTTATCCAACGCAATCATAGGTTTGAACGTTGTTTTTAATTTAGACTTGTTTATATTTTTCGTTTGGGCTTGTATTATATTTGCCTTCGGGTTTATATGATCCGTTCATCCAATTTTAACTCCTCAAAATTCATGAGTCTTTCCCAAATTGAGGTAAATTGTATAGCTTTCCAAAAACCGTTTCGATTCCTAACATCACTGGAAAGACATTATATGTCGAAATCCAGATATGGTGTACAAAAACATTTGCACCTTTTGTTTGCGGTATATCGTCTTTTCTGCAAGTTTATTGTTTTCTGTTTAGTATTAAATTTAAAATTATGATCGATTTATTACATCGGTGATCTGTTTATTTGGCAATCGCCAATGGCAGTCAGCAGGGTTTAAGAACATTTGTTGTTCGACCTGTTAGTCAAATGCGTTTTGTTAAAATATACTGTTTCACTTTTTTGGTGAAAATGTTGTTTGTGCTGTATTTAGACCCCTCTAACAAGAAATTTGTTTTGCATGCACACGTATAAAAATTGCGGTTTTTATCCAACGACGCAATCATAGGTTTGAACGTTGTTTTCAATTTAGACTTGTTTATATTTTTCGTTTGGGCTTGTATTATATTTGCCTTCGGGTTTATATGGTCCGTTCAGCCAATTTTGACTCCTCAAAATTCAAGAGTCTATCCCAAATTGAGGTAAATTGTATGGCTTTCCAAAAACCGTTTCGATTCCTAACATCACTGAAGAGACATCAATTGTCGAAATCCGGATATGTGTACAAAAACATTGCACCTTTTTTTTGCGGTAAAACATCTTTTCCGCAAGTTTATTGTTTTCTGTTTAGTATTAAATTGATCATTAAGATCCAATTATTACATCGGTGATCCGTTTATTTGGCAATCGCCAATGGCAGTAAGCAGGGTTTAAGAACATTTGTTGTTCGACCTGTTAGGCAAATGCGTTTTATTAAAATATACTTTTTCACTTTTTTGGTCTTTTGGAAAATGTTGTTTGTGCTGTATTAAGACCCCTCTAACAACAAATTTGATTTTGCATGCACACGTATAAAAATTGCGGTTTTTATCCAACGCAATCATAGGTTTGATCGTTGTTTTCAATTTAGACTTGTTTATATTTTTTCGTTTGGGCTTGTATTATATTTGTCTTCGGGTTTATATGGTCCGTTCAGCCAATTTTGACTCCTCAAAATTCAAGAGGCTATCCCAAATTGAGATAAATTGTATGAATTTCCAAAAACCGTTTCGATTCCTAACATCACTGAAGAGACATCAATTGTCGAAATCCGGATATGTGTACAAAAACATTTGCACCTTTTTTTTTGCGGTATACCATCTTTTCCGCAAGTTTATTGTTTTCTGTTTAGTATTAAATTTATAATTAAGATCCATTTATTACATCGGTGATAAACTTATTTGGCAATCGCCAACGGCAGTCAGCAGGGTTAAAGAACATTTGTTGTTCGACCTGTTAGTCAAATGCATTTTGTTAAAATATACTTTTTCACTTTTTTGGTCTTTTGGAAAATGTTGTTTGTGCTGTATTTAGACCCCTCTAACAAGAAATTTGTTTTGCATGCACACGTATAAAAATTGCGGTTTTTATCCAACGCAATCATAGGTTTGAACGTTGTTTTCAATTTAGGCTTGTTTATATTTTTTCGTTTGGGCTTGTATTATATTTGCCTTAGGGTTTATATGATCCGTTCATCCTATTTTGACTCTTCAAAATTCAAGAGTCTATCCTAAATTGAGGTAAATTGTTGGGCTTTCAAAATATCGTTTCGATTCCTAACATCACTGAAGAGACATTGTTTGTTGAAATCCGGATATGGTGTACAAAAACCTTTGCACCTTTTGTTTGCGGTATATCATATTTTCCGCAAGTTTATTGTTTTCTGTTTAGTATCAAATTTATAATCATGATCCATTTATTACATCGGTGATCCGTTTATTTGGCAATCGTCAATGGCAGTCAGCAGGGTTTAAGAACATTTGTTGTTCGACCTGTTAGTCAAATGCGTTTTGTTAAAATATACTTTTTCACTTTTTTGGACATTTTGAAAATGTTGTTTGTGCTGTATTTAGACCCCTCTAACAAGAAATTTGTTTTGCATGCACACGTATAAAAATTGCGGTTTTTATCCAACGCAATCATAGGTTTGAACGTTGTTTTCAATTTAGACTTGTTTATATTTTTCGTTTGGGCTTGTATCATATTTGACTCCGGGTTTATATGATCCGTTCATCCAATGTTGACTCTTCAAAATTCAAGAGTCTATCCCAAATTGAGGTAAATTGTATGGCTTTCCCAAAACCGTTTCGATTCCTAACATCACTGAAAAGACATTATTTGTCGAAATCCAGATATGGTGTACAAAAACATTTGCACCTTTTGTTTGCGGTATATCATCTTTTCTGCAAGTTTATTGTTTTCTGTTTAGTATTAAATTTAAAATTATGATCGATTTATTACATCGGTGATCTGTTTATTTGGCAATCGCCAATGGCAGTCAGCAGGGTT
Organism: Mytilus californianus; assembly: GCF_021869535.1. NCBI lineage: Eukaryota > Metazoa > Mollusca > Bivalvia > Mytilida > Mytilidae > Mytilus > Mytilus californianus. Next base: position 65,802,184 of record NW_026262712.1, read on the forward strand.
TAAGAACATTTGTTGTTCGACCTGTTAGTCAAATGCGTTTTGTTAAAATATACTGTTTCACTTTTTGGTGAAAATGTTGTTTGTGCTGTATTTAGACCCCTCTAAGATGAAATTTGTTTTGCATGCACACGTATAAAAATTGCGGTTTTTATCCAACGCAATCATAGGTTTGAACGTTGTTTTCGATTAAGACTTGTATATATATATATATATATATATATATATATGTTGTGTACAAATTGTAATGTTGTACAAATTATAATTTGTACAGAGTTTTTGTACAAGTTATTAGTGTTTTATGAACCGCTTAACACTAATGGATGATGCAAGCACACAGTCTTTTGTTTCGCATATTTCTGTCATATTTCCATGACTACATGATACAGGTTAATACTGAGCATTGATAAAAAACATTAGAAGAACACATTGGATATGATTTCGATATAAGGAGAAAAATAAAAATTGAATTTAAACCATTCAGGTGTCCTTATTTCCAGTTTGAGGACAAGGAGAATAGCACTAAATTTTAGGTTGAAGTATATAAATTTGAATTTAAGACATTAAACTGATACATTTTAGAAGATAAACTTTTATTACCTGGTGCAAAAAGGTATGTGTCAAAAAACTTATAACTTGTACAAAAACCCTGTACAAATTATAATTTGTACAAAATTACATCTTGGACACAACATATATACAACTCGTCTTAACATCAGCCCAACAATGTTAGATCTGTAAATTTGCTTTCGCAAATTTTTTGTTCTTCCCTCGCCGGGATTCGAACTCATGCTACTGAGATATCGTGACACACATATATATATATATATAATGTCTGAAACCACAACAAAAACTGGATGATTTTATCAAACAACGCCCACCAGTCAATTAAATTCACATAAGAAATTTCAGACTCTAAAATATCTTTCTTGGACACAACTACATCTATAAAAAGACCTCTACTGTAAACCTACAGATAAACATCAGTACCTTTCTCCCCAAAGCTTTCAACCACTGTACAAAAAGTATCCCGTACTGTCAAGCTCTCAGTCTGAGAGTGAAGCGGATTTGCTCCTCTGAGGAGGTTGTCACTAAACGGTTACAGGAACTTCGCGGATTTTTGAAATGGGACATAGATAAGGGGTTTGCGCGTGCTAACAATAACAGCCGCAATGACCTATTACAGTACAAATAGAAAAGGCGAGCGAAATAGTTCCGTTTGTTTTAACATACAATCCCGCCTTTACTAACCTCTCCCGTTTGATCCGTGCCAATTGGCAGATTATTGCCAAACATCCAAAATTATCCAAGATCTTTCCCAAACCTCCTGTCTTAGCTTTTAGGAGACCAGCAAGTCTGAAAGACTTATTTGTGAGAGCTGGTGTCTCTTCTAATTAAAGCTCTTCAACAGCAGGATGGTGCAAGTTGTGTGGTAACAGACGATGTCTGACTTGCCAACAAATAATGAACACTCAAACATTTACTTGCCACTCCACTGGGTCCGTATACACTATATATATTGCAATGTAACTTGCAAAACCCAGAATGTTTTATACCTTCACCTGGGCACGCCCACGCTGATCTCAAAAACCTTACCATCACTATCATAGACCACAACGAGAGTCGGTCAAGGGCCGACAGACTTGCTCGGGAAAGTTTTTGGATAAGGAAGTTAAGGACAGTTTCCCCAGAGGTCATTAATGAAAAACATAGAATGAGTCCCTACCATCACTTGTTTCCAGTAACTCAGGCTTCAGTACAGTACTTAGTTTTAAGGAATTTATTCCTCCTCCCAAACATCAATATTGAAAAGATTTACCAGCGTATTGATTCATGATAATTTGTATAACGATCAAGATTTCTATTACAGTGTGACTACCACATGTCAAGATAAGAACCATTTGACATCTTACTGATGAAGGATATTAGTTATCCGACATATTTAACATTTGTTCATGATTTTATTTTATTTTTGTGATGTTGTACTCTATTATATTTATTCTTTCCTCCTTCAACCCAAACAAACCACCAGAGGTTTAACATTCACTTATGTGCGTCAGCAAGTAGCTCATGTTTTTTACATTCTATTTGGGCAATGCATAAATAAAAAGAAAAACAAGAAGGTGAATTGCGAAATTTTACTTATTCAGAGTAAAACTTTGTTCTCATATAAAAATTAAAAATATATACATTATACATTTGTAAAACAAGATAATAATGAATGAAAGACATGAAACGATAATACAATAATACAGAATTTGCAGATTTAACACTGTTGTGCTGATATTTAGAGTAATTATGAATATAATATGTGTTTTCAGTCGTGATCCAATGGATGGATCTGTCGTAGAGTTGTTTCTTGTTTAGACGTACTTATAAATAAATATATATATATATATATATAAACTTAATATGTATTGGATCATCAAAATTGACAATACTACCACACTTTTTAGTGTTTTGTTTTCCATCTATTTATCGGTATTGTTACACAATCTTTTAGACTCATATATATATATATATATATATATATATATATATATATATATATATATATCTATTTACGACTATACAAATTTGATAGATGTTCAATGACAATTTACAGCAACTTATTGTCTAGATAATTAAAGTCACGCACGCTTCTATTGGTAAGCATATGAGTTTTAATATGAAAATAAGTAGATGTGGAATGATTGCAAAAACTATTTCACCAAAGTGTAAATTACATGTATGAAAGGGACAATAGATTCCGTACGACCTTGAACGATGATCACATCATAATCAGCAATGTTTAACAAGGAACAAATTCACACAATAGCAGTATAGAATTGAGTAAAGAACATTTTTCACCATATATGGTTATTACTTAAAGTCAGTTCCATGAATCAGAAGGAGTGTATAACTTATAATTCTAGAGGCCAAACAAAAGTCTAAAAAAATCTTTCGATTGGTCGATTTTGCTTTTCAAGAAGTACATAAAGCTTATACGATTAGAATAAAAAGTGTTACCTTGCTTCGATTTTTGTCTGACACCTGGTAAGTTGTTAGTATATGTAATAAGGTTAACGCGGTAAATTTAATTAATGGTTTTAACCTAAGAAACGTAATTTTTTCATATTTTTTTATGTCATTTTGATATTTTAACTTCATTAATTGAATTGTTATTTGAACTGTTTGGTAATGTAGAAAAATATGTAGGTAAGTAAAAATAAAATTAACGACTTTTCATTTATTTATGAAACCCCTTTTATTTGTTTAATTACATATTTTGACAACGTCTTCAAAGATTTTTTAAGCGGTCCCGGAAGCATCAACCCTTTTCCTGATTTAAACATTCTTGGCTTTCAAATACTCCGTTTTTAGTACTTGATAAAGATAAGTCAGAAAAACACTTTCGACGCACGACATTTATAAAGTCATGTTTTCATTTTATAAGACATGGGTAAGCAAGGGGACCATAATCGTCGAATCTAAAAGGGTAATCATCTGGCTGATCCGGATCCTCTTACAACCCCCAAACAAATTTTGACACCAAATATTGAGGTGAATAAGGCCGTAGTCGTTTGCACAGGGAACACACCTTTTGTTTATCTACTTAACACCGAAATTGCACCTATTCGTTAACCTTTTTACGGGTTAATTCAAAAACGGTGTTTCATTATCATGATAAAACTGCTTTGGACATCTCGATTGGTCCTTTACGAGGATATTTTACTCTGTGAGAGAAATCGAACTTCTGTATCGTTTCATTAAAAAAAAGTTGATTTCAATAGAATCATTCATAATAATACGATAATACAATACAATAATACAGAATACAATAGCTTGGCCTAGGAAGGGGTCAACTAAACCATAAACAAATATTGAAATGCTAAGTGTAACACCTGCAACATAAGCATTCAGAAATGAAGATGCTCACAACCTAAAATTGGTATATCTACTAAAATACATTTGTAATGGACCACAAATATAGATGAACATCTAACAAACATCAAAATGAACAAAAAAATCATGAGATGATGAAGGGGGTGGAGGGCGGGAAAATTTATAAAATCTAAAACAAAATATTGTTTACAAAATATCGATCAATAGATCATAAAGAATGTGTAATTAGATATATTGTGTAGAAACTGACCAATGGTCATCCAGCCAAAAGATCGTAATGCAGGGGTAAATATTATAAGACATAGGTAAGCAAGACGACCCTAATCGTCGAATTTAATAGGGTAATCATCTGGCTGATCCGGATCCTCTTACTACCCCAAACAAATTTTGACACCAAATATTGAGGTGATTAAGGCCGTAGTCGTTTGCACAGGGAACACACCCTTTGTTTATCAACTTAACACCGAAATTGCAGCTATTAGTTAATCTTTTTACAGGATAATTCAAAAACGGTGTTTCATTATCATGATAAAACTGCTTGGGACATCTCGATTGGTCCTTTACGAGGATATTTTACTCTGTGAGAGAAATCGAAATGTTGTATGTATTAATGGAATCAGTAAAGTCAAGAAATAAGGAAATTTAACTCAAACCTTGAAAAAAATCAAGTCTGTTAAAATATGACTCGATTGCATCTATTTCATTGTAGAGAGATGCCATTGAACCTGGACAGCCTCATTAGATCAGTGCTTTTCATATATCTGTTTTTGCTTTCATATAGTAACAAGCCCTCCCTCTTATAAATACACTTATTCAAACCTTCTACAAAACTTAAATCAAATAATTAAGTACATGTGTATTAATGATTTATGAAAAGATGAATTTTTGAGCCATTTCAAACTTAAGATAACACCTAAACGTTTCGGTAAACAGTAGGTAAATTAGCCATGGATGTAAAAATTCATTATACGTTATAGCATACTCACATTGACCTTGATACAAAAACCCTTGATTTGCAGTTCTCCAAAATCATGGTCATTATGGCATAAATAGGTAAATATTTGGCAAACAAGAAGCTGATAACCGATGAATCCCATGGTATAGCATGCTTACTTGACGCTTGCTAAAATATTTCTTAAAACTCTGATATTTGGTCCCTGAGAAAAATCTGACGAAAATATCATCGAGCGGACGCTTATACGGACCAGTTTATATCCACCTAGTGAATAGGGGTATTACTAAAAGAAAGGTTATTACTATTTAAACACCAATATACCCTCAAAATAATAAAGATTATTGTAAGTCAGTAACTAATTTAATTTTTGTCAAGTGATACAGTTTGGCTATGGTTTGACTTCGATGTATTTTTTACGATATATAATTGCAATACATGTCATGCTTGATAGCACTCATGAACTGATTCTATTAAATCAAATCTCGATATTTAGCCAATGTGCTACGAATGATGATACCGTCAGTTTTATTTCATAAATGAACAAAAAAAACGGTGTTATTTTATCTATGACATAATGATAATTGATACTAAGATAAGTAATAACATTCTTACATATTTTAGATATTTTGTTTCATGATCACTAGCTGTACATTGTATTTATATTCTTTTTTCCTATCGCATGTTTCATTTTTTAAATTTAAAAGAGATAACACTGCGGTAATTGGTGAGAATTATTTTATTTTGTTGTAATTTTTCACAGTTCTATTTTGTTAAATATATTTTTCAAATATTAGTACATTAATATTTGTACCTGCACTAAAATGTATGGCATTGTTTGGACTTACTCATGAATATGTCTAGTTTGTCTTTAATTATACTCCATTTTAGTTTTATTAGCTTTTCTGCTATTGGATTTTTAGATATTTTGGCATTGCGATTCACTAATGAGACATTTATAGTCGTAATGAGAATGTGGTGCAGAAATATTTGTACCGTTGAAGTTATCATACCACAATATTATATAATAATTATTAATAGAATGATATATTGCATTAATATATGACCTTCTTTTTATTTATTAAATTATGTGACACTGAGTTTTAATTCGCTAAATAGAAATTGTGTTTATTTTGGTCTCAAACCTATAGAATCACTAGAAAGGTTGTATTCCAACAAACTACATTGTTTCCTTTTATGTTGCTTTGTTTTATATGGTTATCTATATCACATAGTACAAGTTTTGAAATATAAAAAATAATTATTAAAGAAATTTTAAAACTCAGCAAAGATTCTAAGATTATAATTTGGTACACCAGACGCGCCTTTCCTCTTCATAGGAATCATCAGTAATTGTAAAGAAGTGAAATTTTCACTTCTGAGTTCTTTTAGTAAGGGGGACAATCAAATAGATCTGTCAATTGGGCGTCAAACAAAACTAAATAAAAATTTGCATTTAATAATACCACAACCACAAGACAAACACAAAACATAAATATACACATATGAAACAACCTCTCCACGACCTCTCTTCTATCTCACATAGACAATGACAAATACACGGAACTAAATACACTTAACTAAAAGTTAAAATTAAAAGTAAATAAATAAATTAGTCCATCACAGTCCATAAATCACAAGTCTATATCAATCCAGAAATCTCAAAGGTTGTTCTCGTTTGATCCGAATTACTATACTGTTCAAATTTACTGTCTGTCAACTTGACAAATATTGAAAAACCAATACTTTGACAACATAACGTTAAATACTTCAGTCTCTGGGACAAACTGTCAAACAAGTTTCTGCTATGTTTTAAATTGTAATTGTCCCGAAACAAATTCACTGACGGACTATTTAACCACACAGATATTCAGGTTGTTGTAATACTTAATACTTGAAAACTATCTGTTCCATTTAAACTATCAAATGTTAACCATACACACAGTATATATTTATCCTCATCTGAGATTCAACTTTATATATAGGAAATTGTCTCATTTTACTTATCACTCCTTTCTTTTAATGATCTAAAATACTTCCATAACTCAACAAGTCCCCTGGGAAAGAAACAAAACACAATTTTAAATAACGGACCGATTTAATCCCGAATAAACATAATTATTTGACAACCGTGCGCGCCATAATTACAATATGACAAACAAAATTTGATATCTCGTGCAAATATTTGAAACAGAAGACATAAGGGCGGGGCATGGTGTGTTTGTGTGACAAAACCTACCTGGGAGTTCTTTATTGTCCTGATGGACAAAATATTAATGAATTCTCCTGAACTGATCATTCCTGATATAATATCTGCCCTGACAATAGTCAAACTCCAACTCCAAGTTCCAGTCAGTTTTCAACATCTGACTTCAACACTGTCCAGGTGTTATACTGACAACACCTTATCTCAAGACTAGTGTTTCTAAATTAACCTGCCTAACCAGTTTCTCACCTTCACATTACCTGTTTGTCAAACTTGATTACTTTTGTTCTATTTATAAATCACTAAGATTTAAATCCAGGTAACACTCAAAGAAGGATAACTCAAAAACTTTACAATCCTCCCCTCTAAGGAGACAAAATAACATTTTTGTCCAACCCAAACACTCTCTCATACCCGATACAAAATAACCTACCTGTCTACATCATTTAGACAGAATCTTATAACTGCCAAGAACAACATGCATAAACATATATACAACTATACACACTACCTGGAGTATTTCAGGGGACTTCTATTCCGCCAACCTGGACAACGCATCTGCCACAATGTTCAACTTACCAGGCACATAGGAAATTCTAAATTTTAATTCCTGTAGTGTCAGACTCCAACATAATAATCGCTGATTACTCATCTTCATTCTTACCTTTTTACGTACCTTTCTTTTCAGTGCAATCATAACTTAAATGTCCTTGTTTATGACAAATGTAACAAGTTTTAGGTTTACTGAAATCCTTACCCTTTCCTAGGTCCTTCTGTAAGCCTCTGGTTTGACCACCATTATTACCTGATTAAGGTTTCATCTTGAAAGCACCATCTGATACAAGACTCTCAATCTTGTGAGCCACTTGATAGGATTCAGCTAAATCAACAACTTCATGAGCAGATTTAGGCTTGTGTTCATTAACCCAAAGCCTTAAATCCGTACTACAATTTTGGAGTAATTGCTCACGCAACATCAAATCTAATAGTTTTTCATGACTGTTATCAACAACCTCACGTTCACACCAATGTTCTAAATACCTTTCTAACTTAACCCTGAATTCTCTAAATGACTCGTCTTTTTCCTGAATAGCAGACCTAAATTTTTCCCTGTAGGCTTCTGCAGTTAACTCATACCTTTTTAGAATTGCATCTTTAATCTTGTCATAATTACCACCATCAGCATCACTTAAACAAGAGTATGCCTCTAATGCCTTACCACTCAATAATGGCACAATACGAACTGGCCATTCAGACTTTGCCCATTTATGCAAGGCTGCTAGTTTCTCAAAAGACTTCAAAAAAACATCTGGGTCTTGACCTTCAATGAATTTTGGTAACTTACTATATTTCTGATCTCCTTTGCTAGTAACAGGTGCTGCAACACCTAAAGCTTGTTGCACCGCTATCTCTTTTTCCTTAATCTCAAGTTCACGCATGCGTATTTCTCTTTCCATCTCTGCACGTTTCAAATCACGATCTGCTGCACGTTCTTCGCGCTCCGTCGCTTGTATTTCCTTCCACAGGGTCAGACAATCTGTAACAGACCCCCTTTTTTCTACTAACTCGGACATCCATTTAGGCATGTCCATGACAAAGTTGAATTTCAGTCAACTAGTATAAACCCTACTGACAGATCCCACCGTGGATGCCAAATGTAAAGAAGTGAAATTTTCACTTCTGAGTTCTTTTAGTAAGGGGGACAATCAAATAGATCTGTCAATTGGGCGTCAAACAAAACTAAATAAAAATTTGCATTTAATAATACCACAACCACAAGACAAACACAAAACATAAATATACACATATGAAACAACCTCTCCACGACCTCTCTTCTATCTCACATAGACAATGACAAATACACGGAACTAAATACACTTAACTAAAAGTTAAAATTAAAAGTAAATAAATAAATTAGTCCATCACAGTCCATAAATCACAAGTCTATATCAATCCAGAAATCTCAAAGGTTGTTCTCGTTTGATCCGAATTACTATACTGTTCAAATTTACTGTCTGTCAACTTGACAAATATTGAAAAACCAATACTTTGACAACATAACGTTAAATACTTCAGTCTCTGGGACAAACTGTCAAACAAGTTTCTGCTATGTTTTAAATTGTAATTGTCCCGAAACAAATTCACTGACGGACTATTTAACCACACAGATATTCAGGTTGTTGTAATACTTAATACTTGAAAACTATCTGTTCCATTTAAACTATCAAATGTTAACCATACACACAGTATATATTTATCCTCATCTGAGATTCAACTTTATATATAGGAAATTGTCTCATTTTACTTATCACTCCTTTCTTTTAATGATCTAAAATACTTCCATAACTCAACAAGTCCCCTGGGAAAGAAACAAAACACAATTTTAAATAACGGACCGATTTAATCCCGAATAAACATAATTACTTGACAACCGTGCGCGCCATAATTACAATATGACAAACAAAATTTGATATCTCGTGCAAATATTTGAAACAGAAGACATAAGGGCGGGGCATGGTGTGTTTGTGTGACAAAACCTACCTGGGAGTTCTTTATTGTCCTGATGGACAAAATATTAATGAATTCTCCTGAACTGATCATTCCTGATATAATATCTGCCCTGACAATAGTCAAACTCCAACTCCAAGTTCCAGTCAGTTTTCAACATCTGACTTCAACACTGTCCAGGTGTTATACTGACAACACCTTATCTCAAGACTAGTGTTTCTAAATTAACCTGCCTAACCAGTTTCTCACCTTCACATTACCTGTTTGTCAAACTTGATTACTTTTGTTCTATTTATAAATCACTAAGATTTAAATCCAGGTAACACTCAAAGAAGGATAACTCAAAAACTTTACAGTAATGCTCGAACCAAAACAGTTGACTGGCCAAATCAAATAGAAAGTTGAGGAGCATTAAAAACCGAAAATTCCAAAAAGTTGTGACAATTGCGGCTAATGCAATCTATGTCTAGGGTAGAAAAGCCACAGTGTTTCGAATTATTTAACATTTTATGAACATCAATTGTTGACAATGAGGGTTTACCTATAGAATGGTGATACTCTTGTTGACGAAACAGTGACTTAGTTACCTTCGGGAACGTAAACGTAGGTTCCACACCAAAATATACGTCAAATACCCTATTCTTATTTTATATTTTATTTTTTTTGTGTTTTGCTATAAACATACTTATCAGGACCGAGAGTGCTCTGGTGTATTATCATTCGGATACACACACAAAACGATATCGGCAAGGCACAATCAAAATTAAAAATCTTATGTGAGAGACACATGAGTTTGTGCCATTTTTGTTACCATTCAAATACGTACTGTGAAAGATATACTTCATTTCTATCATTTGTAAGTGTTAAGTCATTATTTAAAATTTTAACGTCATGCTGTTTCAATTTCTAAATTACAAATTAACACCCGAACAGTTGTATCAATGACATCATGATAAAAACATTAACGGTACCAACTTTTACTGCCCCATATACGCATTTTGAAAATACAGGTCTATTCAGTGATGATTGAAGCCAAACTATTTCAAAATCATTCACCTTATTTAAACATTAGATTCCTAATATAGCCAAAAATGGAACACAAGTAGATCCAAACGCGACCAAGGAATATGACTTTTTTAATTCTAAAATGATTTTCTTGGATTTATAACACCCGATTTCAATAAACTAAATCCGTATATTTATAATGGACTGGTGATTCCACTGTGATTAACAGTCCTCCAGCAGAGGTATCGACCATAATTGATAATATTGATTAAATTCATCTTCATGCTTTCAATACATAATTGTGTTCATGATCATGCTCCGTATGTTATAGTTGTATTCTTCTATAAGGGTTAACACAGATCCAACTATATAAACAAATAAGAAAACAATGCGTATAAATTAGTTTTGATTCAGTATTACGTTGCTATATTGCTGCTGTATGTGCATTGATATTTCACTTTTATTCTACAATTGATGGCTATAGGATACTTATTGGCTAGTTTTTTTAAACTGTAGGAAAATGAGATTTTAAAAAATTATTACAGGGTCGATAACGGTGCTGTGGAATCAGATTCTGGGAGAAATCTCTGTCCAAAAGAAATTAAAACAATGAATAAGTTAATATCTAGATAATTATTCGTAATAGTGAACTTTTAACATATAAGAAGATAAATTCCAGCCATATTACAAATTCCAATTTCAATTAATCATTTACGACATTTTCAGAATGGAAGAAGTAGAATCTTGTGCTGGATGTCTTCGTTTTGATGACAAAAAAGATGCAAAGTTTTGGTGTGTGAATTGTAGCGAATTTGTCTGCAATTCCTGTGCTAAATCGCATAAAAAATTACCAACACCTCATGCCATCTTAGCAAAGGAACACTTATGCATCAGTTCAGATCTTCTAAGACTTGGAGGAAATTGTGAAACCCATCGCTCACAAAAATATGTTTTTTTTTTGCTGACAACATGATCAGCTTGCTTGTGACAAATGTAAGTCAGAATCACATCAAACCTGTTCATCTATCGTTTCCATTGAGAAAGCAGCTGAAAATGTCAGGGACGGAAGAGTTTTATCTGATTTAGAAAAGAGGATTGATAACCTTGGTGAAAGAATAGGGGTAATTCTAAAGAATAAAACAAATCCAATTGGACATGACACAAGGGTTAAAACCGAAATAAAGAAGACAGTTCATGATGTAAAGCAACAATTAGTACTTCACTTTGAAAAACTAGAGAACCAGTTGTGTGATGATATCGATATAATGGTCCCAAAATATGGCCAATCAGAGTCCAGAGATCTGAAAAAATTACAAAAAACGCTTAAAACGGTGGATGGTTGGAAAAAAGATCTAAAATCTCTGAAAAAAATCACGTCTGAAACCTATCTTTTCCAAGTCATCAAATTTATCGATAAAGAGGTTCATAATCAAACATCGGAAGTCGTAAAGTGTACAGCAAACAAACAAATATTAACATTTAAACCTTCAAAAGCGGTATTGAACTATCAGACAGTATTTCCATCACTAGGAAAATTAGCAATTAAACCATTGCTAAATACAACGACAATGGACCCAGAGAGAAAACAACAAGCCCAAGTCCCTTTGCGTATCCCTAGGAAAAGACTTACTTTTGTTCGCTCATTCAAATCAACCGACTTGAACATAAACGATAGATTATCCAGCGGATGTTTCATGTCAGCGAATAAGCTACTACTAAAGACGCAATTAGGACTTGTCCTTTACATTTGTAATCTAGACAGATCCGATTCAAAACAAATTAGGTTAAGTTGCCAGCCAGAATGTATTGCGAAGTTAGACAATAACCGAGCTTTGGTTTCATCCGTTGAAAATTACATACAGGTCATTAATATTTCAAGTAGAAAACCAGAAACAAAAATCATGATTAAGGGAAAACATTGCACAGATATGTGCAGCCTAGATGAAAAGATCTGGGTAAGAAGCGATCATAATACCCTCATAGCAGTTGATATCGATGGAAACGAATTGACCAAGATAATAACATTATTTGACCCCAATGATATTTGCGTACATCGATCTGGAGATCTTTATTTCATTTCAGAAAGAAATGCTATATATGCAATGGGTTCTGACGAAAAACCATATCGAATTTCCCGACTTCCAAGGCAACATAATCCCGATGGCGTCCATCTTTCGGGGTTGGTTGTAGTGGACGATGATTTATTTGTCGCAGAGATGACTGATAATAACATATATAAAATTTCAATTGATGACGGGAATCACGCGATAGTTCTAACAGAAGATGATGGTATCAAAGAACCGATCGGACTTTCTTACAATAGTGAAACAAAAGAGTTATTGGTCGTAAATAACCGTGGACTTTCTATTTACTTTTTTAAAGTAATATGACAATATCAAATGAAAGAGTTGTTTGAAACAACAGAATTGTCCCTTTTTCAGATAATTTTCACAAGTATACACCAATTGTGACTAATATTTTCCAGTTTATGAATATGATTCTATTTAGGCAACTTATTGGGAAATTTAAATAACTTCTTATGTAATTTGCAAAACAACGATCAAATTTAATTGTTATTTATCTTGTATATCATCCAATCCTTATTGTAAATTTCACTCTCTTGGTGTAGAGAATTGTATACAATACACGTTCCTCATTTTCTATGAAAAGTATTTCAAACATATTTACACTTTGACAGTTACTTGATACATTGTGTTAAAAATTCATGTTATGACCAAAAATGTCAATTGACCCCTTAAGGAGTTATTGCCCTTTATAGTAAATTTTTCGTAAATTTTTGTAATCCTTTACAAAAATCTTCTCCACTTAATCTACTGAGCCAAATAGAATTAAACTTAGCCACAATTTTCAATAGGGTATCTTGATTGAAAAATGTAACCGATGACCCTGTCATCCAACCAACATGGCCGCCATGGCTCAGAATAGAACATAGTGGTTTACTATAGAAGTCTAAGGTAAAATTGTAAAATAAAACAATTTCAAATGGTCACAACTAGAAAACTAATTTAAATAATGATAAAGGGTCTTCAGTAACTATTGTTAGACTATAATGGGATGACATGCTTTTAATTTAACTACTGGGCCAAATTAAACCAAACTTGGCCTCAATCATTATAAGGGTATGTTATACTATTTATTATGATTTTAACCTTACATTTTAAACTTTACATGATTTCCAAAAACACAGTAGATACAGGTGAGCGACACAAGTTCTTGTGAGCCTCTAGTTATATATATCCATTACTTTGATATCATATATTTCATGTAGGGTTTTTTTTTTCTTTGAAAAATACAACTGCAATATGTGCAGATATTTTTACTGATCTTGTTTTATAAATAAACATAAACAGTCAGTCATTCGGTGAAATAACTATCTTCGTGAATAAAGCATAATCTGAGAAGTTCTGTGTGTAAACAAGAGATAAAAAAAGATGAGAAATCGAGCGCATATAAGAGTCGGCGGAATTGACGACGTTTTTTTAATATTGTTAAAAATGTTGAAACTATATTATTACATTGTTATTTTACTCATATTTGGGGATATGTAAAATATATAATATCCTAAGTTAAAACATATAAAAAGGGGAATTACATTTTGTAAACATGTTTGATAAATAAATAATATGTATTTTTGGATTTAATTATTTTTTTAAGTTACGTTGTTTAACTTTGGCAAACTCTCTTGGTCATAAAATTTTTCAAAGAATGCTAACAACCATTTGGAACAGATTACACGTGCCTTGAAGGAAATGTTTTGTCAGCGTATTGAATTATAGTTCATTATCTAAATCAGCATTCAACTTTCCCCCTCCCGTTATTAATTTAGAAAATTGGAGTAGAAACTAACAAAACAGTAGACTGTCAATCCACCATCTACAGTGGATGAATTGAAACTTGAGTACGTTTTCGCATTTGAAAAAAAAATATTCACAAAAGTTACCAGGCTGTAATGCTATATACCAAACGAAGAATTTTTGAATTACGAGTTGCCTTAATACTACAATATTTATGCTATCCTCCGCCTTTTTGCGATGTGTCGATATAGTTTCTTGATGTCATTACGGCAAATATTCGTAATACTTGGGCATAATGCATTGTAATGGGCCTCATGGCCGAGTGATCAAAGAAATCGAACTACTGTATCACTAGCCAGTCAACACTGAGGTTGTGAGTTCGAATCCCGCAGATGGCAGGTGGGCTCGGCACCAATCTTAATTGACTATGATTGTCAGTTTTCCTACGGAAGGTCGTGGTTCTCTCCTGACACTCCGGCTTCCTCCACCAATTAAAACTGACCGTCATGAAGTAGCACAATAGTGCTGAAAGTGGCGAAACACCAATCAAAAAAATTATACGGGGTAAATACAGTACCCTGTTGGGAAACATTCGCTTTGTAGTTTGCAGTGATTTTCGCATTAATTCTTACCCTGACCCCCAACCTTACCATGCAATACTTTTATTAGGAATTAACGAAACTTAAAGATATCATGTAGCATTAAGTTATAAAAAAATGGGTATAAAACACACACAAAACACGGTACAAATTCGATTAATCAAGTATTATTACATTGCTTGCAATGAATTATCGTGATTTCTCAGTGAAATAAAATCAATAATTTTACATGTGAAATAAACTCGGTTATTTCACTCCTCTGACGTCATACAACAATAGGTGTTGTCAAGACGTTGTCGATGACGTTGCATAAAAGCAATTGTGAATGAGTAGACAAAGATATACAGTTGGAAAGCAGGTCACGGTTTGACCCCAAGTCTATCAGCAACAATAGAGTCACGTGACCGTGAAAATTCAGCAAAACTACGCATGAAACAAATCTCATTTTTACTCACTAAAACACCACTGTCATGATAAAAACTTATTGATCAAAATAATCTTGAATATAAATAGTTTTAACTCGTCAAAACTTACGCATCAACTAAAAGTCCTTTTTTTCTTCATTTCATCTTCAAACATGAAGTTTGTGTGAAAATTGTAAAGTCTCCTGATCGAAAAATCTAAATATTTTCGAGGAAACTAAAAATGATGGGCTGAATTTAAATCTAATAAAGCATCTCATTAAGACAAACACTCGATATGAATATCTAGGCAATAGAGTTTTGGATACGCAAACGTCAAGTTATTTTCAACTCGAGGCGGTGGTTTTTTGTCCTATTTGTGCAAGTAGTTATCTCCCCTTGATATCAGCGGTCAAAAATAAAAACCCAGCAAAATGAATAAAAAGGAGTTTACTTTACAAAAATAAAGAAGAAACTAAAAGAAATTTGATTTACAACTATATTATTATAATATTAAGAAGAGATACTTCCCTACTTTTCAGAGAAGTGTAATGGTGGTCACTTTGTTTACTTGTTATTTGTTCTATTTATTTGGGGAAATTGGTTAATGTTAGTATTATTTATAGTTCCGTAACTCTTTCTTCCGAGACCGGCCATGTAATTATTCTTGTCGGGACTTCCTGCTTCTTGCACGTGATTGACTTCCGGCCTGGCCGGGCTCGTTGTCTCTAGGAACTATAAGTATGACGTCACTCACCGGGTTCAGGGCAGTTTACACTTAGGATTTGAAATGAGCAGACGCTCATACCGTTTGGATTGCACATATGGAACTTTAAAATGACAAGTAGACTAGCCACCACTGTATATTTATTATATGTAAATTATATCCAACCATATATGTCTTTTAAATAAACATCTTTATGTTTACGTGGATTTATAGTTTGTCTAATATCCCAGAACTTGGGTAGACAACGGGAAAACGAAGCCAGTGGAAACTCCACTCCCGTTACATTGGGGGCTCGTCCGGGATATATTTTAGGACAATAATCAAAACAAACGTATTGTTTGTACATTATTTCTGCAATATGGCTGGAATAAAAGGGATTTTTGTATCCCTAGGAGTCAAAATCGAACAGTTTATTGTTCGTCTTCTTATCATTTCCGTTGTTTGTGCCGGTCCTACAATGACCAGTACTGAATAAAATATTGGTTTGTACAATAATATAATAAAAGGTGGCTTACCTTCAGAAATTGAAATTAGAAATCCACCAGGGAAACTTAAATTTGGACCACAAAGTAAACCTTTTGTTCACGTTCCAAAGAACAAATGGTAAAAATGCAGTTCTTGTATAGCAGGAAAAACAAACAAATCATGTTTGTACTCATGTACACAGCATCAAAATTAAAAATATAGCTGTATTTGACTGTAATTTAAAGCAAAGTATGGCTTTTCAATTTTCCGGAAGTCCGCGATTTATCACGCCATGTTTACAAAATGACGTCATATTTTTGACGTCAAAACACATGACATCTAAGGAATGTGTGTATGGAGGTACCAATAGGGAATACTCATTGTCGTTCTAATTATGAAAAAACTGTTTTATTTCTTAGTTCCGTTTAATTGGTACGTTTTTATGTTTATTGTCATAATTGGATTTGGAAAGTCAAATAAATTGTTTGATTATACTTGAAATTGTTTTTGATTAAAAAGTACATTTTGTACTTGCATTTCTGTCACTTTTGTCTGCATCTATGTCTTGTCAGTGTGGATGTTATAGCAATTATTTAGTTTTCTTGCATGGAAAGGAGGGAATTAACAATACACAAAACTTCAAAGTTATATCGTTTGTAAAAGGCTATATTGTGCCATCATGGATTATATTCTGCAAAATTTGTTCGGTTTATATTAATCTTAAAAAAACGGATTAAAAGTACAGTTTTGTACTAGAATATGTTTTATATAACATCATCATGATGATCATTTTTACTTTGGTCTTTTGGAAATAGACTGAATTAATTTCAGTTTGGTGGGGTTGTTACTTGGAGGGAAAATAATACTGAATATTTTCAGTCGTTAAGCGATACGTTAATAAATGTAGAAATTAATTGTGGATGTTGCCAGAATTTGGATTAAAATGACATTTGTTGTCATTCAGCTGGAATAGGGTTGTCTTGTACGAGTAGTGCTGGATTATTGCTAAATAGAAGAAAGTACACTCAGTATGTTAGCTGTGGGAAGATGCTTTCGGTGGTACATACAGGCAAATTTGGAAATACCTTATGTGCTAGAGAATGGCACTAGGATGGGTATGGACTATTGGTTAGTCTTGTTGCGTATGTATTTTTACTACCTAGTTATTGGTTCACCATGGGTATGCTGTCTGCATGGTTAAGGATATTGTTTTGGGATTACTGGAATACAAGGGATGATTTATTATATAGTCTAATTGTTTTATATGACTAACTAATTTTTGAAAATATTTGATAAACAAACAATCAGTTTGTATGGATTCCAGTAGAGAAATGTGTGTTCTATATGTTTATATTAATTCCTTGGGCTATATGCTTTCGGAGACGTTTACAAATACGTATTGGGGCACCCGATCAAGTGGTGCAATGCTTGTGTATTTAGACTACTGTAAATTCAGAAATTATTGCGAGGTTTTTATTATTGCGAAAAATGCGACAGAGTTGTAAACGCAATAATTTAAACTCGCATTTTGAAATATTTTATTTGAATTAAACAGGATTTTTCTCAAAACCGAAAAAATTAAAATCGCATTTCAGTCTAAAATGATAAAATCGCAATAATAAATGCACGCAATAATTTCTGAATTTACAGTATTATAGACTCTTGGTGAGTCAGGATTTTATAAGAAGAATGTGCTTCTTAAGTATTCCAGTGTCTGACAGAATATGGGAGATAAAACTGAAATTGTTTCAGTGCGTGGATAGCTGGCCACAATGAGGGAACATTGAAATTTATATTGGCCTTTTTGCCGATAACTTTGAACGTAACTAAACCACATAGAATTAAATGTTGGGGAACACTTACTTGGACTACTTTACAGATTTGGAAAATCTACTGGACGACTTTTACCATATTTACCTTCCTGGAACCTTGGACAATATGTGTACCTGGATGCTTCGCTCGAGCTTTAAAATTGGATTCCTTACTCCGTGATGATGTCTCGTGATGTATTTGTGACTTTTGAACATTTAGTTAAAGACCGTTGAATATCTTGAACTATTTTTCAAATTATTTATTGACATTAACAGTAAATTAATTTGTTGATAACTATATGTGTCTGTATTTGGAATTTCGGTAAGTATACCTGACCGATCTTAGGACTAATGTGTGGGCACATTATGTCTTAAGAGAGGGGGAGTGTTATGGTGGTCACTTTGTTTACCTGTTATTTATTCTATTTATTTGGGGAAATTGGTTAATGTAAGTTTTATTTATAGTTCCGTAACTCTTTCTTCCGAGACCGGCCATGTAATTATTCTTGTCGGGACTTCCTGCTTCTTGCACGTGCCTGACTTCCGGCCCGGCCGGGCTCGTTGTCCCTATAAACTATAAGTATGACGTCACTCACCGGGTTCAGGGCAGTCTACACTTAGGATTTGAAATGAGCAGACGCTCATACCGTTTGGCTTGCACATATGGAACTTTAAAATGACACGTAGACTAGCCACCACTGCATATTATTATATGTAAATTATATCCAACCATATATGTCTTTTAAATAAACATCTTTATGTTTACGTGGATTTATAGTTTGTCTAATATCCCAGAACTTGGGTAGACAACGGGAAAACGAAGCCAGTGGAAACTCCACTCCCGTTACAGAAGGATTATAGTTAAAAATTAAAAGAAAAAAAATTGATAAAAATTAAGCAATTCACCTAGAAACTTGGTGAGATTTACTTTGTAATTTTATACTGGGATATGGGATCACTACTACCTAGCTGAATTGATATTTAAATTAGCTCTTTGGGTTGAAATTTACTTTGTAATCTTTATAATGGGATATTGGATCACTCCTAGTAGAAATTTGTTTAATTACATTTATTAAACAATGTTTAATGCAATAAAACATACTTCATACAATTTAAATAATCTTTCTGAAATAAAAATAATAAATACTGATCATTTATATTTTATAATCTAAAAAGTTGGACCAAGAGTCCCAATAGTTTCTTCAATTTAGCTCAATCCTATGTTTCTTAGTTGAACAGTACAGTACTGCCTACAAGATATCCTACACAAAAAGGATAAATTTAACAAAAACATTGACAGAAATTCTGTAAAAAATAATACTTAGAATTATAAGTGACATAATTTTGAATTTTAAAATCATTATTATTGTAAAATTCAATTATTAGATAAGTTAGCACAGCTAGTAGCTCTTGCCAAATTTCTCAGTGTATTTTAGATTATAAAAGTAAAATTTTTGAAAAAAATAAAATTGGCTTCTACTCTTCAGGTTGCTGTATCTGTATCAGCTGGTATAAATATTTATAAACATTGTATATATTGTATACTTTTACCTTAATAATTGGATATTTATATCACAAATGACCGGGACAAATCTTGTGCCTTTTACTTAATGATTGTAAAATTTGACAAGAATTTGCCATTTGGATTAGAATAAATACAATTTTGTAAGAAACCATCTCTATGAATTAAAGTTCGTGTTTGACTTGATAAGTTAGTTTTTTGCACTTATTAGTGTGGCTTATTTAGTAAATAGATAATCAGATAAGTAAGGTTTTTAACTTATAAGTGTAATTAACTGACCTTCATTTCCTTTTTCATAGGTTTTCTCCTCCAGAAATTTCATTGCAATGCATTTTCTCTTGCTATTTTTTTGTGTTTTTGTCCATCCATAGGCTATCATTAATTTGTCAGATTTGTTTCCAGTATGAATGAAACTCAATTTTCAAACTCAATAAAGATGATATTTGTATCACTTTTCCAATGTGTAAATTTTCACTATGCACATGACCCTGACACATATATTGTTAACGTTATGTGACGTATGTTGAAAAAGAAAACAATGTCACGGTCAACTTGTGTAGGGGATCAAAAAGGGTATTAGCTACCTTAAAATGAAGGTATCGTATGGAATTGTGAAAAACAAGAATTTTTAATCATAATTTCATTCATATCTCTAACAAGATAAGTATTTTAGAGTACTTGGAAACAGGTACAATGAAAAGAAGTTGAACATTCACTGTTTTAAACTAGAAACGAAGCCAAAACCTGCTACAAATTGACATGACTGGTGGTCACTAAAATTGTTGTATTAGAGTAAAAAATGATGGCTTCAAAATTGTGAAGAAATTTGAAATAGGTTACCCGGTTTCATTTAAAATTTTTAACGTTCTTTTCCGTATCTGGATACGCAAACGTCAAGTTATTTAAATTCGATGTTTTTGGCGAACACAAAAAAAATGGCTGATAATTTTTAGAACGGACAGGATAAAGTAATAGCAAATAAAAGTTATTTTCGACAATTTTTCTATGTCGTATTGAAACTATATTGTTCACAAAACCTACAAACTTTAAAAATCAATTATAATAAAAGCATGACAAGTTGAAAAATATAGTTTGAATGACGATGTTTTAACCGATTGATTTCGCGGACTTTTTTACGTCACCGACGACTGTAGCGCCACCTAATTAATCCCCCCTGCTATTGTTGCTGATAGAGCTTGACGACAACGGACGTATCCAAGAACTTGCTTTCCAACTGATAGTTCCTTCATTTTTTCTCTAATTCTACTAAATATCCCATTGTCAATGTAATAAAAAGAATAACTAATCAAAGAATTCAAATATCGTAAGATATTCAACTCGTGACCGAACAACACTGATAATTAACTCATTCGCTACGCGCATTCGTGAATTAATTTGTTGTTCCGTCACTCGTTGAATATTTTTCTCTATTTGAATTCTTTTATTAGTTATTCTATAAATAAGCGTTTTTTATGCTATAAACAACCAAATGGTGCATTTTGCTGTTAAGAATGAATTAAGTGATATGATTCAAATAACTCATATTACACTTTAGTGAAATCCTTATTTCCTCCGAATTGAAACTCGAAAAAAGGTTTTGCCTAGGGATTTTATCCATAAATTAAATATATACCTTTCAATGTATTTGATATATATACTTGTAGTAGCTGTAATTTGAATTCATATACTTGTTTTATTCTATCTGTTTGCTGTCATATGCCTATATTTTATTTTTATGCTTTTCTCCCAATCGAAAGGACAACCAGTTTTTTTTCGGTATAAAAGAATTAGTAAAATAAAACTCATCAGAGATACTTGACTAATGATAAAGGAAAAATTAGTATGGTGAAAACGATAAATTGTCGATTGCTGAAAGATATGTCTGAAAGATTTAATAATGGTTTCCTAAGACATTTTTTTAACTAACTGGATTTTAATGCACCAGCGCTTTCTATATTTGTGCTGAATGGTCTCATTTTTATAAAGAATTCTTTGGGAGCCACATTGATTGTTTGTTGATTGCTTAACGTCCACTGGCAAATATTTCATTCATGTTCAGGACGAAAACAAATTATTAACAAATAGGAACATGTAAAGGAGGGCGTCCGGGATGAAGGTTGTAGGGACAATTTGGACTGCAACGAGAAAATGAGGGTATATTGAATAGGAACAGAAATTTAACCTTTCAACATAAATAAGAAGAATGGTATGAGTGCCAATGAGGCAACTCTCCATCCAAGTCACAATGTATAAAAAGTTAACAATTATAGGTCAAAGTACGACCTTCAATACGGAGCCGTGGCTAACACCGAATAAGCAAGCTATAAAGGACACCAAAATGACTAGTGTAAAACAATTGAAACAGGAAAACCAACGGTCTGATCTATATAAAACACGAGAAACAAGAAACACCTATGAACCACACAAGCAAACGACAACCACTGAACAACAGGCTCCTGACTTAGGACAGGTGCATAAAAAAGCAGCGGGTTTATACGTTTTAACAGGCGCTAACCATCACCCTTACTTGAGACAGTATTGTAAGATTACAACATAAAAAGACACACTATAAAATATCAATTGAAATGGCTTAACTAGATCAAAAAGACATTTAAACAGGCTACCTACGGCCCCCTCAAAGAGTTGTTACAAAACGTGGCACTCTCTTTACACGTGGCATCGGATTTAACGTCCCCATTCTCACCGTACGTGGCTGCAAACTTGTACATGCCGCACAGCCATATGGACGTTCTTCTTTGGCGAGGGTTTTTCTGCCCGTCGGAGGAAGGTCTATGGTGATCATACATTAATGACAAAAAAAAAATATCGGTATAAAGTTAACTTGTTAAAGTGAGAATTATTTGTGCTCTAAAAGATTTAATAGTACAGGAAGCCATGTCATAATTGGATAGATCAAATGATTTCATAAAAGTATAGAATTGTCAATCAACATTCTTTATATCTATTTTACAATCATATATGCTATATAGTAATTGTACAGGGAATTGTATTAGACTTGTACGAGCAGTACTGCGACTACAATAATACGGTTCATTAATAATATATTCAAACTTCCTTCTTATTATACGCACTTTATAATGTTTCGTGACTGGGAATACTTTCCTAAGAACGAACTGACAATAGGGCTAGTTGCAAACGATAAAATGAGTAAGAAAATAAATCATTATAGGGCAATCCATATTGCAGATAACTTTTGTATTTTCTGTCTGTCTATTATCTAATTTGTCAAAAGTTGTCATTTAAGGGCAATAATAACTACATGAAGTCATCCGGTATTTTGTTATGGAAACAGAAAGTATGTAAATTTTGACATTCTGGAAAATTATTATCGTGTACGTTTTTCCCTATGATGGTTTTTAATATTACGAATATGTTACCTTTACTTTGTGTTTTCTTTTACAGGTATCCCTGGAAGTATTGTTCATTGATTTGTATTTCTGAAACACCTTTATACACTACGTACCGTTAAGATTAAATTGATCTAGTTGATTTATAGGAGATAATTGTTTAAACGTTTACAACGCGGGCAAGGACGTAGTCAAATGGGTGAAGAAGGACAATATTCAACGATGAACCCAGTATACTGTGGATGCATTTATTTTCTTGGTACCAATTTTCGTGGACTGAGGAAAACTTGCTTTTTCGTGGATATTTGATTCCATGGTTTTGTCAAAGTCTGCATACAAACCTATAGAGAATTTGTTATTCGTTGAATATCTTAATTCGTGGTTCATTTGTACCAACTAAATCAACGAAAATTGGTATTCCACGAATAGTAATCAATCCAGTCTCAACCGTCAAGCCGCACTTGCTCACACTATCTCATGTTATCTGTCCCATTCTTCTAGTAAACACACACTTACCAAACCTTTTACTTTCTGTACACATTTTTTCTCTTTCTCTAACACATAAACTCTTTCCCTCTCTCGCACATTATCACACTCTCTAACACGTATGAAAACACACTCTAAAATAAACGCAATCACTCACACAAACACATTCTGACATTCTGTCACGCATACGTATTCTCGTACAATTTATTTCGCGCACGCAAATACTCTGTATCTCACGCATTCAGATTCACTTCCTCACATTTGGAAACGACGCCTTCACACTCGACACTTTATTAGCGTATGCTTTCTTTCACATTTAAAATATTTGACACCAACGAAAACTACAAAAAAAAAAATACCTACTACCTGCAACTAACTCATTCACACGAAAACAGTTGGACCCATTGGTGGCCTTGAGTTGTTTTCTGCTCTTTGGTCGGGTTGGTGTCTTTTTGACACATTCTCCGTTTTAATTCTAAATTGTAATCATAAATACACAAAAGACAGTACAGATAACGAACGAAGACTATATAGCACAACCCGTTCAAAAACAAAATGCGGTGGGACTATACGAATATTAATGGCATCCTTAAATCTTTTAATCCATCTTCTACTATTTACCAAACAAGACCAAATGATAATAATACGTTTGCTCTTCTGAACTAAAAAGAACTGGCAGGTTCAACAAAGATTTGATAAAGTTACTTTAACCATTAATTTTCATACCCAGACCAAGACTCCGCCTAGGTCGTTTTCTGTTTATAGTAATTAGAATTCTTGAGCAAATATCATGTCTTTGGCAAACAATCTAACCAGACCTTGGAAATAATGCTGTCATTCCTGATACAGCTCAGATTAGTTTCACTTTCGCTTCAGCCTAGTCATTCTGGTCTTCTTATTACTGTAACACTTTGATTCAACCTCATTTTAACACGACGTCTATAGTAATTAGAAAATAGACGCGAATGTTACCAAAAGAACATTCAAACTAATAAGTCGAAAATAAACTGACAACGTCATGACCAAAAAAAAAACGGAAAACGACGAAGAGACAAACAACAGTACATAAAACACAACATAGATAACTAAAGACTGAGCTACAAGAACCCAGCCAAACCTGGGGGTGATCTCAGGTGTTCCGGAAGGGTAAACAGATCCTGATATACATGTGGCACACGTCGTGTGTTGCTCATATAAGTACACACCCAGTGATAAGTTTAATTCGTAGTATTCGTTATGAGGGACAGGAAAGATTTGTTCACATACAGAAGTCATGAGAATGTGGCATGCAAATTAATTTTTTTTCTTATGATTTTGGGATCTTTTATTTTGGCATCAGTCCTTCATATTTTGTGTGTGTGGGAGAAGGAGGGGGTATTTTTTTTAATGAATTGTTTAATCAAAAATCAAAAAATATATTTGTTTCCATTCAAAATAAGGGATAAAATAAATGCAACATCGAGTGAAAAACAATGTTCTAGTTCTTGTAATTTTTTAAAGAAATAGTTTTGTTGGGTTTTTAAGTCGAAAATTGTTTTGCCCTACAAAAGGTAAATGGTCAGTGCCTTAAAAGACGATTCTTTTACTCAAATTTTGATCTGTTTAACCTTATTATGATAAACAAAATTATCTGAATCTAAATATGTCAAGGACAAAATACAAATATATAGTCAGGAGCCTATTGTTCAGTGGTTGTAGTTTGTTGGTGTGGTTCATTTGTGTTTCTCGTTTCTCGTTTTTCATATAGATTAGAACGTTGGTTTTCCTATTTGTATTGTTTTACATTAGTCAATTTTATGCCCTTTATAGCTTGCTGTTTGGTGTGAGCCTCCGTCTTCAAGGCCGTTTTTTGACCTATAATTGTTGACTTTTTATACATAGTTACTTGGATTGAAAGTTGTCTAATTGTCACTCATAACACATCTTCTTATATATATATATATATAGAAAGGCTAGATATTAGTCAACGAATTTCTTAAACGCTGGGTCGTTTTGAAAAACAAACAAAACGATACTGTACAATAACAAAATACATATTTTTTTTTATATTTACGCATAAAAAGTGTACAAAACAACACCCATATTTAAAATTGAAACAGCAAATACAAGTATCACTAAATGTGAACTGTGACTTTTGTCCTTTTCAATTAAATTTTGGAATTACTTGATATGATTAAAAGGAGATTTAAAGTATTTACAATGTGAACTCTCTTTCAAAATATAAAAAAAACTATAAATATCGTTTTTTGATAAGGGTCTGGATTGGGTTTACGGAAGAACAAATAAAAGGGAGAGAGAAAAATGGGCTTACAAATTAAACAAAAAACATAATAACGGGCAAAAAATTCTAGATAAGAGAAAATGGACAAAAATTAAATAATACAGAAATGAAGATCACCCTCTCCCCCATTCAGACCTTCATTAATTTTAGCGTTTTTTTAATTCAAAATGTTTTTAAAAAATGTTATCAGAGAAATGTGTAAAAAAAAAGCTTGATATATCATTTTCCCTTAATGTCCACAATTTTTTTTTATCTGTTAACATCATTTGAAGCATTCAAACAACATGAGCAACAAACGTTTATATTTATTGCAAGTAGATTATAGATAGTAAAATATCTCGTGATCGTTTTACTTGTTTACCTTTCTGGTTGAAACACCTCTTCAAATTATGTGAGATGTTATTTCCGTTCTCGTAATTCAGGTAATTACATCGCTTCTTTTGTTGTAGTTTTTTGGATTAAGCATAAAGGTATGGACAAATATACCCGTATTTACATCCAAAATGTTGTCTGAGTACAAGCAAACCTTTTCATCTTGAATAATTGTCCTGAGTTGATTATACTTGGGGTCCTCTTTGGTTTAATCAGCTCTTCAACGTTTTTATTATGTTTACGTTTTCAAATATTTCGGTCTCGAGCATTGCTGAAAAGACATTAATGGTTGAAATACGCATCTGGTGCAGTAAAATTTATACCGTTAAAAAAAATATACGGCATACTCGGGCAGTTCAAAGATATGAAAATGTTATATATGTATTGTGTTTTTCAGAAAATTAAAATTTTGTTTGAATTGAGAGAAATCTTTTTTCCAAGCCTGTAGAATATCATGAATATAGAATAATAAAAAAAAAACCGCCTGAATTAAATTTCGCGCACATAAAACTTTGAATCCGGATCTTTACCTTGAAGAAGAATTTTCATTTGATTTCACATCAAAATCCAGAAAAATGTGATTTGCAAAAAGGTTATCAGCCTTATTAATTTTTGAAACCGACCATACCCTCTATTTGCTAGATTACAGTGTGGGAACGGACGTGTACGTTTTATTAATGTTATGGTCATCCTGGAGACTTTCAAGCGAGACTCCAACATTTGCAAAAAAAATGCAGTTGATTGTTTTATCACTATTAGCACTGGATGTTTACTTTTAATGCATACGACACGTCATTTATATTTTATAATTCTGAGTTGCAGAAAACATTCTTAAGGCTAGAAAAAAGAGGAAAATATTGAAATAAAGCTCCGACCACAATTATGTCATGTTATGTTCATTCTGCTTATATTTTAACTTTACGAAATTTTTTCTTTCAAAAATGTTCAACTTTATATCAAAAATTAATAATTACAATATAGATTTTCCTCAAATTTAACATCAACATGCATATTTTTTTCACATTGTGACTTGGATGGATAGTTGTCTCATTGGCACTCATACCACATCTTCTTATTTATATATAATTGCGAATAGCTGTAAATCGTGACAGAATAGTTATATACGATGCTGTAACATTTGCCACTGTACGGTCGCTTCTTGGCAAATAACTTCGACTGTATTATCACTTGGAGCATTTCTGTATTGTCGCCTGGAAGCAGTGTCATAATGTTGGCTAGAGTATACATAAAGAAGATCGATTTTACTATTTTCTAAATTCAAATCTCCTTTCGAAAAAAAATATATCATCAAAACAGATTTTTGTTACTCTCATATTTACACAGTATACAACGGTTTAAACAAAGTTTTTGATATAACTATTTTTCGTTTATTCAAAGGCTTTATTCTTCAAACTATTCGAGACGACCTGATCATTTATAAAAGTGTACACTCACACACATGTAAGGGTCATTATCAAAAATCATGCATATTTTGATAAGGGTAGTTTCCGAAAACTGATGTCATTGTTTTAAGATTTAAAATAAGTTGAGCTATTCTGAAATATGGTAGAAGCTATATTCAGAAATATGCAATGGGAAAAATTAGGAGTTCTTTCAAAAGTATTCAATTTTCACCATTTTAGGTCATCTTTTGGAAGAATCATGTCTATGGTGTTACCAATATAAAAGATGCATTATTTTATTAACAAATACTTTTAAATACCAAACAACTTTTCCAATTTGTTGCTAAGGTTGAAATTACTACTTATATCCATTATTATAACAGGTATGCATTCTATTTAAACATAAATTTTAAAATAAACTGTTGTATAAAACATAGTTGTCCTGGTTTTGGCTGCTGTTAATATTAAATAAAACACTAAAACTGAATAGATCTTAAATGTGTAAGACTGAATGATAAGATCATGCCTAATCCTTCGTATACAGCCTAAGAAAACATTCATTTTTTTTTTTAAATAATAAAAATTATTGCATTTTTATATAGTAACACCACTGACCTTTCAGTAACAACAATGACACAAAAGTAACACCATTGATATCAAAGTTAAAATTTTACTTTTATTAAGTACTGAACACAAAACAAAGAACGGTAAACAAAAGAAAAAGTATGGGCATGAAAAAAACCTAATTCTTAGGCTATAAAATCCCAAATTATACAACATAACATCAAACTACAACAACATTTACTTATAACTAGTAACTCCAATGACATCATTTGTAACACCGTTGACAATATTTTGAAAACGCGGATTTTTCATGGTTAATGTATTAATTCAAACACTCAAATTGAAACTTTATAAGTTGATTAGAAGATAGACAGTCAATAATCGTCAAGGAAATAGAAAACAAATTGAGACAGTATAAAAATTGTGATCTAGTAACACCAACGATGTACCCGGTTACACTAACGACAAGTATTTAGTTAGGATATTTTGTAAAGTTTCATTTACAGGACCTTAAGAAAATTAAGATAAGATAAACATAAACATTGGAACAGCCAATTCAAATTAAGTTATTGATTCACTTGTTTGAAATGTCATTTAGTTTTCCAAGCGCCTTTTCCCACATGTCACTGTCAATATGATATCTGCCTCTGATCTTTACTGGCTCTGGTATTTGTGCAATTACCTTTTGCATACTATACCAATATTCATCAGTTATTGCTTTTGGCCAGTAAAACGTTTTCCCAACTGGGTGCATACATCTGACATAAACTTCATTGTCATCAATATCAACAACTAATCCCGGATACAGTTTGCCATCATAGTCTACAAGAACGTGTTTCTGTAGAACATCTTCTGGCTTGAATGCACTAAAAAAATCATCAGTTTCAGTACCAAGAGTTTGATTGTTGCTGATTTCATTTTCCTGTCTGTATTTGAAATCTTTTATGTCTGGCATGGTTTCCTGACTTTCAATATAAGTTGAATCTTCAGGTGTTTGTAGAATCTTTTCAGTGGGAGCAGGATGCTCTACTTCCTTTCCAAGTTCTTTTTGGGACGCGGACTTGTCCGCTCCATGTTCCATCTAGTGACTGGATTTGTTACCACTATCACTAGAATAATCCTTACGCTTTTCTTCAATGTCGCTTTCTAGGTCAATTATAGGTGGATTGTTGATTATGATTTTTTCAGTTTTGATCTTCTTTGGTGTTTGTTCTCTGTCTTCTTTTTCTCTTCTGTCCTTCTCTATTTTCCTTACTCTCATTAATCTCCAACGTTGCATTTCAACCGGGATGTTGGTGGTGTTCGGATTATCAACAGGTAAAACAGCCACAAAATGGTTTGGAATCCAGTTTCGTTGTAACATATCAGTTCTGGTAGTTGTCAACATAATGTATGCGACATGCTCAGATTTTCATTCCCTTTGCTCTACAAGTCGATGAAGGTCATTCCTGACATTGGTATTTCCTAGTAAGGGATAGACGGAATAAACCTGTCTACATAACACGCTTGAAAGTGCAAAAACTTGCCACATTCCAATGTAAGTTTTGTTTCTCGTAATCTTCATTACTTCAGCCTTATATATCTTCTCTATTTCCTGACTGTCTAAAATATGTGTTCCAGGCACAAATTCATCTGAGTACATTGCAAAGGCCTTAGCTATGGAATTGTTCTTATTTTTCTCACCCAAGCCGTTTTCCAAAAAATGCTGACTAAGGTATAAATCTTTATGAGCGACAGATTCGAAGATAATTCTGGTTCTCATTTCCCTGCTGCTCAGTTCATTTCCAAATGCATGAATACTGCCACAATAAGGTAGGCAATTGCCATCAGCAGAAACTGTCACAGGAAAGAGTGCACATGATTGCTCTGGATAAATATTAATAGCCTTTTCGTCAACAATGAGTTTGGTATCGATTATTGATGGAATGTTTTGATAGTCAATGTCAAATATTTCTAGGTCTTTTTCCTTAGTTTTGCAAAGTTTTTTTAAGTCTTCGTAGGTTCTGCACTTTTCAAGACTCGTTAAGATTTCATGGAAAAAAGTTGTCTCTCATTTGTTTCCCTATCCCCCGAATTTAAATCTGTAGCATGTGAATTGTTTGATTTCTCTAAACTATTGTGTTCAGTCTTTTTCTCTGTGGATTTCTCTTTTATTGTTTCTTTGTTTTCTTTGTTGCCTGTATTCGGTACATCAAATTTGAAACATTTCAATTCGTGCCCACGGTGCTCTCCATCTTTTCTACAAAAGCAACTGATATCTCGATATCCTATTTCTCCGAATGCAGTTGTGAACATCTGGTGCATTTTTAAAGTGCCTGTAACTGTCTTTGGGTTTAACTTAGAAACAATCGTCGAGTTCTTTTCAACTTCTTTTCTTCAAACTTCAAATAATGCTACATTTGAATCTTTACCATTGAAACTTTTAATGAATGAAGCAGTATCTGTTATGTCTTCTCCTTGCAAAACATGAATGTTTGCAGCTCTCTTAAGTGCACCACCAATACCATCAGGAGCGCCCTTTCCATGACCACTTTCATGGAAGTTCCAGCTGGCAAATGTAAATCCTCTTTCAGCCATGAATTTTGTAAAAAGAAAGAAGTTGCCTTTCTGCTTATACTGTGTACATCACTAAAGAAATGGAAAGTATGTATATCAGGATATTTGTTTTGAATTTCATCAAGTAGAGGGTTCAAGAAAGTCTATATGGCAGTTTGTCCATGGTCAAGGGAATCGGACACAGAACTGAAAGGGTTAGCATTTTCCCCATAACCTGTGTAGTAGACTCCTGTGTGTAATGTGATTTGTTTTTTCGAAGCACCAAAGTGCATGCTTTGTATTTCTTTACCTAACTTGCAAACGAAATTTTCAGAAAAATCTACATGTATCAGTGCTTCATTTTGTTGAAGTTTTTCTTTCAGTTGTCTAAAGTATTTCAATTGGTTATCTATATTGAAGTAATGTATCCTGAACCTTTCCATCTCTTCTATAAATCGGTCGACCAACAAACCAAGAGCGCCTTTCATTTCATCTTTAACAGTAAGAGTAATCTCCTTTTCTTCAGTTTTCACAATTCTTTTTTCCTTCTTCGTGATCCATTGGAACCATGTCACTTCTTCTTTCTTGTTATAGTTCCCAGAGTTGCGATCTATCATCTCTTTCTTGCTACATTTTTGACATCTTCCGTACATGCAATCTAGATCTTCAGAATTACACACAGATAAATTTACAAGTTCTTTCAAGCTTTCAGTTTCCAGTACTTTCACTCTGTGTAGTGTATTTACAATAAACTGTATGTTTTCATGAAGCTTACAGGCACATGTGTCTCTGTCTGATTCTCTTGGTAGCTCCACCCAAAATGGCCGTAACCGACAAAATGAAGTATAACTGACTTTAATTTCTTTATTTTCCTGTAGGAATATTTTGTGGGCATCTTCAATTGTTTCTGTAAAGTCTCTTCTGCATTTTTATTTTATTTTTTGTGATTGTTTCTTTCATACCTGCAGTCAGTTTGCTGTTATCGTCTCCTTGGTAGAAATTGATAACTTTATCCTCTATTCTATTTGTAAGAGATCCCATAAGATCTTGTTTCTTTGAATTCCTGCAGTAAATGCCTATATCTTCGTTTGGTTTGTACAGGATCTTGTATTTTCTCAGCATTTTTCCTCTGAATATTTCAGAGAAACTCTGTTTCTGTGCTCTACTCCCTTTCAAATATTTTTGTTGCAGTTCCTTCTGTAGGACAAAGTGGAAAAGTAAAGACTTTTTCACTTTAGACTTTGCAAGGGTTTCCCTTTCTATTGAATTTCCCTGTTTAGAGTTGGTACTCCAAAATCTCAATAACCTTTCTGTTTTGGCGAGGAGATGCAAGATATTCCTTATTCTTGAGAATTTTGGCTTTTTCTTTTTCTAAACCTCATGATATACTTTTGTGAACGTCTTTTTTTGTTTGGCTACCTCTTTTCGTAATGCTTTCATTGTCTCTATAACATTTGGCCATTTCCCTTCTCCTTCGTCTGGCACTGTTATTATTTCTGTTGGCAATAACTGGAGACACAGGTGGTGTTAGTGGCTGTGATTCTGATTCTTTCCTTTTTTTTATCTCTAGCTAATTTCTGAGCTATTCTCCAGGTTTTTCGCATTCTCCTTTTGTTGCAATCTGACATATCTGATATCAGCTGACGTTTCCCAACTGCCAAATCAGTTTTATACTTATCTTTTTTTTTTGCCAAATACTCAGCTCGTCTTCTGGGATCCTGATCACGTCTCTCCCTATATAATCTTTGTTTTTCTTTGTTTGTTAAAGCCATTCTTTTCCTGAAAATAAAAACAAAATCTACATCTGGATTGTTTATGATCAGAGTTTCTCCTTTACTTAATGTTTCTACCTGTCACTCCTGGTATTCAGTTGAGTTCGTGATGTTCTAAGTTTGTTTCTACTTTTGTTTATGCTTTGATTTGGTTGTTATTGTATCAAGTAAAAGTATATAATACGGCTATTAAAAATGTAAAACAAATTACACAAAATTACTGATTTTAATGAAATCATCAGTGGTGTTACTAAACTTGTCTATGGTGTCACCTTACATGCAAAATGGGTAAAATCAGATGGATATTCATTTGAATTTGATTTGAACGTGATCTTTATAGAAAAAGTATATATTTGATTTTAAAGATTTCATACAAATACAGAATACATCTGTGAAAATATTTGATAATAACTAAAAATGTCAATAGTGTTACTAAAATGTGTCCATGGTGTTACCAGCATATACCATTTTGTGAAAACTTGGTATAGGTACTATATTATATTGATATAACATTGTTAATTAAGTATCATATTTCATAAAAACTGTATGTAGTGTGTCACAAAACATTCATATTTAACACATACAAGCGTTATCTTCATATGTTTTCATGCGTGTGGCTTAAAAGACCCAATAACATGCTTTTGCATGTTTTTTTGATAATGACCCGTAAGAGCACTCTCGGACTTTTTATCTTTTTTTGAAAACTTAATTTGACTTTATTTTGAACGGCACACTAATTTCGCAGTTTCCTCGACTTGCTATAAATTTGTTCGGAAATGGACATTTGAGCGAAATAGAAGGACATTTGAGCGCCTAAGTATAGGACATTTGAGCGCCGAAAGTTTATAATATTTGAGCGAAAATAAAAATAACCATAGGACACGTACATTTGTGCGAGAAAAAAATTGAGAGTGATAAATGAGTACCTCTTCCGTTCGCCAGATATAATCTGTTACCCCTGCTTACCACGTGGTGGTGGAAGTAGGATTTCGAGTCGGATATAGTTTATAAAATGTGTAGTTTATAACGCACAAAGTTTTAAAAAACATCTTTTAATTGTAAAAAACACAAAGCACTGTCATAAAACTTAAAACTCGGCAATGGCATTGTTAAGATATCAAGTGCCAAGGGACAATTCACTTTTTAAATATAAGAAATTTAGAACAAAGAAAATTTGCATAGCCAATAAATTATAGTAGAATTAAATGGTAAGTAGAGATCAACTCAAGAATACACTACCATTAACTAGTCAGAACCGGTCGAATTACTCGGGTGTAAAATTAAATAAAATATATTTATTTTAAAAACATACTCTTTTTTTTTTCTTACTTTTTTAAAATACTTTCTTAATTCATATAAGAGTAAATTTTTTAACCCCCCACCTTGAAGTTAAATGGTCGTTCTCTAGATAAGGTTAATATTCCGGCGCTAAAATGTCCTATAATGTCGGGGCGCAAATGTCCCTATGTGCATTTTTTATTTTCGCTCAACTGTCCTATGCCCAAATTTGTTACACATGTATGCTTTCGATGAACGATTTATTTATAAATCCCACAGTGAATGTATGAGCACCTATATTTGTTTACCTTAACTTTAATATCAAAAGATACGGAGACTTGTCGGAAAAGTCATCAGTGAAAAAGAAATGCCAAACCATAATAAAGAGGAATGCTACCTCTTTAAACTATTTAAGAAATTGTATTTTTCACTTTGTATTTTATTCCAATCAATATGGGGATTGGTTTCCTTTATTTAAAAATGAACTTTCAAAATTTCTTGTTTATCTTTAAGTTTCTTTGAAAGAAGTCATGTCCCGTCCGCAACTCCTCTTATAACATCAAAAGGACTGAATTTTAAAACTTTGAATGATTCATCATGTGCAGACTTTGCATTGTGCACCTATTTATTTTTTATCTGTTGTTTCGTATTACACAATGGACTAAGCTATTTATTTTATAAAATTTATTTGAAAGGGGTATGAACCACCCGTATGCAACTCCTCTAAAACACGTAAGTGAAATTAAATATAAAATTTAGTTATTTTGAAGAACAGTCTTTTAAATACATGTTCGTCGTACTAGAGCTTTCTTACATTTTGGCAAAATGTACGACCGAAGTAAAGGGAGCATGTACTACATTTCCACGATACCACTAAGAGTCTAAGTTTTATCCGGTAAAACGGCATTCTTTTCTGAACCAAACATATCTTTTAAAATTTAAGCATATCGCAAATAACACGCTTTTAATATCTGAAAATAAATTAAAATAGTTTCAAATACACATATGTTACTCATGTTAATCACGATTATACACATTTGCGCGGGAATTGTTCAAACATGCGTTTCACCATTAACATTTTAGTGAAATTATTGAAGTATGACACTAAATTCTAACGACAAGATTCAAAATTATTTTTATTTTTAATGGGTATGCTATCATCAAAATGTGAATGTGGATCATCGAGATTTGCAAGACAAGGATGCTACGATGTTTTGAAAAAGTAATGTGAAATAAATTTGTGATCTTTTTCCCATCAATTTAAAGGTTGGATGTGAAAAAAGTAATGTGACACTAACGATCGCAGGACACAAATTTGAAACTATAGCCCCCCCCCCCCCCCCTTTCCCCTCATTCCCCTTGAAAGTTAAATGGTCGTTGCCGTAGTAAATGATCGGACTGTTCACACTAGTTATTATATCTTCAGTTAATTCTAGATACGCAACTGATTTGGGATCAATTTTTTAATCAGTGGTGCATTTAGCATTCACACATGATGTTAACACGAGCGACCATGTGAAATCTAATGTCAATTCAAATTTGGTGGGGGGGAGGGTTAACACACACACACACGCCCACTCTCATAAACAGCTTTGATTAACTATTAGTAGTAAGATATAGGATAAATTTCCACGAGACAACTGCCACCCAACAAAAGGATGATCATCAACATCAGTTTATATAAAGATGAATGTTACCATAGTTACATAGTTCACACTGTATAACAAGCATTAAATGGTAAAAAAAAACCACAAGTTATACTATAAGAAAAAACGAAAAACTTGGGTGTTTCGGAAAATTAGACCGCCTCTGTCTCTGACTTAGTTGTGCAAATGATAGAGCAAGGCGAAGATTTAGAATAGGAGGCTAGGAATATGTCTGCTGAGTAGAGACACTTGGGTGCTCCTATCTCCTTATTCTAATTATAGATCAACTAATTATAGATGTTTTGTTCATTTACATACGCATTTTAACATATAAATGTATATCAAGAAAATAAATCTGCAATATTGGACTTTTTATATTCTGAATTTTAAAATGACGATCAAACAGTAAACATGCTTGGAAGATTGATGATTATAGGTCGATTACCGTCCAGTTGCAAATATTTCATGAATTTCAGGACGAAAACGCATTCATACGCTGCAAGAACAATTCGATAGCTGAGCCTAACTCGGGTGTGTAGACATACCAGAAAGCGATAATGGAAATAACATAGGGGAGAGGCGGGGAATCCCTGCAAGTCATTAAAAGAGCCTCGTCATTATATATTTTGAAGGAGGTCATTTTTTTTTCATTCGACTAATTTTTGATTTAGAATGTATTTGTTTTTAATTTTATCTTATTTTTTGTGTGAGGGGGAAGCCAAAATTATTTGCCTTGGTATTTTTTTAGGTTAAATAATGCAAAAATTTTTTGGGGGGAGCACAATCTTTCATTGTTAGGGGTATTTGTTCTGACGAGCCTGTGTTTACGAAATTTTGTAGAGTTATCTCCTTCCTCCTGGTGGTTTTATATTTTACCTCTCGTATGTCCTGAAATTCCTATATCGCACGTAGATTCAAGTTTAGCACGTGTTGTATCATGCAGTGTAATGGTCCTTGATATGCAAATATTAAAGCGAAACGCCATCGGAGTTCCATGACGCTTCGATTAAGATTACATAAATATGTCAAAATAAGGGTCTAACGTATGATTCGTCAGGCGTACGTACCTTTCGTCAAACTGTAAGAAAGCTCTAGTACGACAATTTTAACATATGACCCTTTCTGATATATAGTTCTATCTGTCTTAAAAGTTTAATATTGATTGTCCCAGTAGAAATGTAAAAAAAAATCATTATCTTAATATAGGAAAATTATTGACTGACACGATGAAGATATATTTTTGTTTACTTCTTCAAGTTATCAAATTTGTGCTTAATGCTTGCGAATAGTATGAATGATGTGATTTGATTTTTATACAACGAATTTAAAATAAATGATATAGTAGACCAATAAAGCGAAAGTAAATCCCAAAATAAATATGAAATTAATCAACAGTTAAAATATGTTTGTTCCTCTGTTTAAGGGAATAAAAATTCTAAACAAATCAGGTGGCATTGACTTTGTTTAAATGCAAACTTGAACCGACCATAAAATGAAAATAAGTCACATTCAGGTCAACTGGATCAGTCCGCCATGTGAACCAAAATGTTTGTCTATCATATCAACACTAGCGTCAACTGAATGAATACTGATTAGGAACTAAGATAGATAATCATCCATTCTTGCATTTCATGGTTCATTTATGTGTGGTAAACAAGTTTTTGGAAACTGAATTCACACAGTTGTTCACCTTCCTTTGAAAAGTTTGACAATGCAGATAAAACTAAAACATATTCTTTTTAGGAACTAAATGAATGCAGGGTTTAAAAAGTCACAATAACCTTTACCTTCATTTGGAAATTTTAACAAAGCAGAAAAATGTAAAAAAAAAAAAGACTTGAACTTTTGTTGTACTTTTAACATTAGACATACTTTTGTGTTCTGTAGATGATGGCAAGCTCTATACTTTCATGTAGTGTTTGTGAGTATCGACATATCTTCAAACTAGCATCCATTTGGTGTTCGGATTGCGACGAAGGCCTCTGTCTGGACTGCAAGGAGCATCATGGGATTTCCAAAGCAACAAGAAAGCACGGTACTATACCAATATCAGAGTATCAAACACTGCCTAAATTGAAAATATTAAGCAGATATGCAGTACACACGCTGAAAAATATCAAATTTACTGCAATGAACATGAATGCACGTGTTGTAGTAAATGCATCGTTGAAAACCATACAAAATGTCAAAATATTGTCAATCTTGATGATATTGTCAAAAACACGAAGACCTCAAATGCTTTTCTGGAAATTCACGAAACATTACATGAAGTTGCTGAAAACATCAAACGGATTCGTCGAGATACAAATTGCAATTTGAAAACGTTGTCCGAGAACAAAAATTAGATAGAATGCGAAATTCAACAGGTTCCATTAAATATCAATTAACATCTCGATAAACTGCAAGAAAACTTCATAGCGGAATTGCATGAGATAGAAAAAAGAGAGAATACAAAAATCAGGTAGTTATTGAACGTTTTAGATGAGCATGAAATTAAAGTTGCCGAGCACCAAAAGAACATCACATACATAAAACAATACGCATCAGATCTACAGAACTTTCTAGCTCCGAAACAACTTGAAGCAGATGTTGATGACAAATGTCAGTTGATTGATTCACTTAGTGAAAGTGATACACTTAATAGTGTGGAGATCAAAATTAACATTGATACATCACTGACAGACATTACAAATATTGTTCCTGTGTTTGGAAAAAATACAAATTGACAACTTCAGTCCTTCGGTTGTCATTGCGAAGAAAAAGCAACAACAAGCTCATTTGATACTACCTAGAAATGCACTTGTGCCCATCGAGTTACAACAAACTATAAACAAGAATCGAATATTA
Source organism: Mytilus californianus (assembly GCF_021869535.1). Lineage (NCBI taxonomy): Eukaryota > Metazoa > Mollusca > Bivalvia > Mytilida > Mytilidae > Mytilus > Mytilus californianus. The sequence continues at coordinate 65,840,629 of NW_026262712.1, forward strand.
GAGGATGTTGCATATTACCTGATGGTAGAATCGTATTTTCCTATCCTGCTCTAAACAAATTAACAATAGTTAAACAAGGCAGGTCAATTGATTTTTCTTTGCGTTTACCAGCAGCATGTGGTGTAGCATACAACAATGAGGATAACACTATAGCGATATCATCCAGTACTGTTCACCTTGGCAATAAAATAACAATAATTGATTTAACGAAACGAAAAGTTGAGAAAACTATTTCTCCTGGTGGACAAACGATTGGTATTGTGGCTACCAAAAAAACATTGCTTTATCAAATATACCAAAAAGAATTCAAGTCATGCATCTTACTGACGAGTCAACACGTGATATAATCACTGAGAACATGCACACACCAATCAATGTAGCAATATCTGGACACACACTTTATTATTCCAGTTTTCATTATCATACAGTAGTATGCTGCGATCTCCAAGGTACAAAACAATGGTCATTCAAAGATGAAATTTTTTTAAAACATCCGTATAGAATATCTGCTGACAACGATGGAAATGTGTATGTTGTAGGGTGTAGAACGAAGAACGTCGTAGTTATCTCACAAGATGGACAAAAACAAAAGGAACTCCTATCTATAAGAGATGGCTTAACATCCCCATGGGCAATTGACTTTGGACGTGCAACTAACCATTTATTAGTTACAACTGATAATTATAAAGCATATCTGTATAAGGTATCCAGTAATTATGTAAATAAGCTCATCATAGATAGATCAGTTATTAATTAAATTTGATAACAATGTATAAGCATAAAGCATTTATAAAAATAAAGCATCTAAAATATACAATACATTTAAAAAAAAAACATAATACAGAACCAAATTAAATAACGCAAATCTAAGCAGGTCCTTCAACATTTGAAAATTAGTTGTTTCTTCATTTTGTATTTAGAGTGATAACTTAGAGTAAATTGTTTAGTTTAAACATATTTTATCTGCAACAATAACAAAAGGGATTGTACACAAGTTATAGCAACATTAGAGAAGTCATTTTCCAAAGGTTTAAGTTGTCATTTGTGTTATACAGTTTGCCGAAGACGAAGCTATGTAGTCTTACTCACAATGAATCAACATATAAGTTTAACTAGACCATGAATATATCAAAAACGTTTCACACTATAAGGTGTAAATATAGGGGTTTATAATTTGGAAATTATGGTAAATAAAAGGAGCAAGGCTACGTAAGTCATATGAGGCGAAGCCGAGGTTGACAATGTTCTTTCGAAGGGTACTAATCTGATCTATCACCCTCTCAGCTATGTGCTATTTAATTTATTATACTGAATGTCATTATCGTCTTTTACTGTTCAATTTCAAATTGGAAGTACTTAAATATGACGTCATGTAAATAACAACGTAAGAGTTATTAGAAAAACAACAGAAGTGAAGCAAAATGTATTTTTAATTTTGACAGTCTATGAAAAATTCTGAGGCTAAAACGTAGAGCTGTAGCATTGTCTTTTATTTATCGATGTAAATTGAATTCATTGTCCTTCAGATTATCGATTTTTGATTCGTCTGTACGAGAGGATGACATTCAAAATATTGTCTCCCGCTGAGCCATAGGAGTATTTTATCCCCCTCGTATTAGCCAATAAAAATCTTGCATTTTAACGTGAAGTAAAATAAAACTATATATATCAGCATGAGTTTGCGCTCTTGGTTACATTTGATCAATACATAACACAAACAATTATTGTAGTAAATAGTTTTCATGCATATTTCCAATTTAACAACAATAACTTCTATAAACGTTATGATGTATGCATTCAGTCTACTACGTTCACACCTTTAAGAAAAATATTAATTTCGTTCCCTTCGATGTTTTATCGACATAACAATTATTAAACTATTGTTTCTTGGTCATGTATAAGAAGTAACACATTTTGCACTCATGGGTTTTTAACCATGATATTACACTTAATATTTATCAATGCAGAACAGGAGAACGATGTAATTAAGTTATACTGATTCCGATCTGTTCGATAAAATAAATTGATCAATTAGTATAGCATTATTTCTTGTTTTTCTTTTTTGTTTAATTAATCCAGAGGATATATACTGGCTTAAACATACATTATTTGTCCCTACTAATATCTAACAACACGATTCCTGCGCGCTAAATCGGTATCAAAGTTTATGGTATGTATTACAATATGGAAGTGAAATCTTCTTTTTGTGAGAATTTTTGTAGAAATCTTATTTTGTCATAGTTATGTAGTTGTTTTCTTTTTAAACCGATATCTGCAATCGTTTTAAAAGTAATCTTCTTTTAGACCGGTATCTGTCATAACTTTATAAAAGTCTTCTTTTGAGATCGATATCTTTCAGATTTCTATAGAAATCCCTTTTTAAACCAATCTCTGTCATATTCTTATAGTAATCTTTTCTTGATACCGGTATTTTTCATAGCTTTGTAGTAAGCTGCTTTTTAGACCGGTAACTGTCATAGTTTTGTAGTAATTTTCTTTTGAAATCGGTATCTGTCATAGTTTTGTAGAAATATTCTTTGAGACCGGTATCTGTCTTAGTTTCCATACATGTGTTCACAAACATACCTGATGATGGTTATTCAAGAAACACGTATAGAAAGAATATATGTGATACCTTTAGAATAATGCCTTTTTCGTTATCGTAGCTTGTTTACGATCAGTTTCTGGATGTAACTGCCTTAATGCAAGCATGATTTAATTGATGACTTTTGTTTAACTTTTCAGTTCATAGATTATATACGGAAATTGTGCTAAAATTAAGGTTGAACAGTAGTAGCATCGAACTATTAGTTGTAAGAACTCATCAAAGATTAAATACTTTTAATTTAATACACTAATCGCCGTATCGTCATTCGTCTCATCAGTGGCATTTAAATCAAACCACTTGAAAGGTCAAACCAATTGCTAAGTTGAAAATCATCAAACATCAATTTTTCAACCAGCAATGCCAAATATGACCGGTGGTAGACAATGGTAGAAGAAAGAGTTTCGTATCAATTTATAGTACATATACATAAAATGGCCGCATCAAAGATGTTTCATATCAATATGTCAAAAAATGTTTTATAGTCTAACGTTCCAAGTTAAAATCGTTAGTGTATTTGATAAATGCAGAAACTCGTGTCGTGGCGTGTCCTACAATAGTGTGGAATCTTTTTCATATGTATTCGGAATTTTAGTTGTGTTATAGTACTTATCCCATCCTTCTTGTCTATGTCATGACTATCACCCCGTGAATAACATGGCAAAAGCATCTCTGTAATTCCTTTCATGTACATTTAACATTAACCCTGAAGTTTGAAATTTTCAGCAAATTGCAGAGTGAAGAGAAATTAAGCAACAACCATTCGAAGAAAGAAAACCGTGATTTGTTTAAGTTGTTGATAAGACAAACCATCACACAAAATACTACCAAACCATAATAATTACAATTAAAAAAATATTATTAAGAAGAATACTAATGCGACTACACAACAGTCACAACTAGAATGGAAAATTCAAACCACAAAAATAACAAAAAATATATGACTTATGTACAAGGAAATAATACCATTAGGCATAATCTGTTCAGCTGTTGAAAATAATTGTATTCATCAGTTTTCAAAAGATTCACAGATTAAAATTCTTCTATATCAGTGTGAGAACGAGAAACTAGTATCGTCATAAAAAGATTATTTTTCATCTCGTTATAACCGATCAACTACAATTGCACTCAAATGATGAATTGATGTTATCAAACTAAATCAAATAAATGACTTGCTGGTTTTTGTGATTCAATATCGACAAAAAAGTAACACCATATGCACTTTATACGAACACTTGATGAAAAGCGTATCAAAATGGGTGTCAATGAATTGTGAAGGCGGCAAAAAGGTGAATGTCTTTTTTGTCCTATTACTTTTATTGATAAAAACATGAAGATAAACAGACAAATGTTCGATTGAAAAGAATGGGATAATTAGTAACTATAAATGGAACAAGACTAGATGCATTCGACAGAATAAGCATATACTCCAAGAACATTGATATCATCATCTTGTCATCCCGAGATTGCTCTGATGTCTGACGTAATCCTACATAATAGATAGCAGGCTTATAATTAACTGCGTGCATTTGTAGGTTTCTGAATAAAACTTGTAAGTGGCGATCGACTATTGCAGTTGGAAGGTCAAATTTAGTTTAACAATGTACAAAATCAAAACAAAACACACAGTGGTGCCGAATCTTTCTTAGTCGAAATATGGCTTTGATATAAAAAAAAAACCGTAGTAGCTGCCCAGCTGATCAATCTGGCCATGAAAGCAGCCGTTGTGAAGGAAGTAAACACCAAACCAAAATAGTCAACATACCAAATCATCATATGCAAAACCAAATTGGCGGCCGTCCTTCCAACTTTTACGACGACAACAAATATTTAATGATTACCAAACGCCTTCGGGCACCGAACCAACCGTGCGAGGGCTTACCAGCCAGTGAATGTCGTTAAAACCACCAGTTAGATTAACCCGTAGTTTTTCGAATGATTTTATTGTGTGAACAGTGAATTTAAAAAAAAACCATCAAAATGTTGACTACTAGGATGATGATACCATCGGAGATGAAACGTCCACCTGTAGGGGTATGATGCAATAGATGTAGTTATCAAGTATACCAGGCTTCTATTTAACTTGAAACGTCACACGAGCGTTTCGTCTTCAGAAGACTTGCGCTCAAATGAAATTATCTATGCCAAAGGCTAGATAAACCTTAGTTTTTGTTTCAAATGATTATGTTGTAAAATGAAGAAAAACCAAGCCAGGACCATGTGTTGTTTGTTGTTTTTTGTGCTTATGTTGTAGGTTTGTTTCTTCGAAGGAGTCGTATGTTTGTAGTTGTTGTATCTGTTGTACTATCCGGAATTTTTTTTTATTTTTGGTTATTCATGTTTTCCTTTGTATGTATAACTAAATATACAGAAATTTATCTCATCAATAATATTTTACGTCAGTCGGGAATGTTTCTTTTAAATGAATAACTTGGCCAAAGATAAATGATTATAATTAAAAGTAATTTCTGAACTTTATGTTGTAAATTAAAAACATAGTCATAATATGTGTCGGAACATTATTTTGTATCCATACTGCTAGCAACACAAGATATTTTGTATCCATACTGCTAGCAACACAAGATATTTTGTATCCATACTGCTAGCAACACAAGATATTCATTATGACAGTCTACCATATGCCTTTTTTGAATTGGGTTGTAAATTTTATTTTCATAAAAAAATTGTAATATTGAAGCAACTGGACTGTAGATTAGAGCGTCAAAATGCAATATTATTATGATAACATAGTTGTTCTTTGAGTCCAATCCATGACCGTTCCTATGAAATCGCACAGTGTCTCGAAACTCCATGAACAATCAGTTTCTAGAAATTTTGATTCACATACATTGACCTGTTTCGATCTGTGGAAAAAAAAAGTGCAGCTGTCATACATGTGAATTTCATACTTATAAAATGTCATTCGAAATTTGATATTCAGAAGACAAAAACAAACATAATTTGGCTTACAAAATCATTTTCCCACTTTATGTGTTACTACAACATAATTTATAATTTGCGGGAAACCTGACATCTAGAGAAGTGTGAATTTTGGTAATACATCCTTTTTTTTGTCATATGGTCAGTTTCCTCTAGATAGAAATACAAAAAAAAATATGGTTGTATATTGCTCAATATCTGAAAATTGATTTGATGTTACTTCCATATATGAATCATGTATTTTATATACAATAGTTTCTAAAGTGTGAGGTTTGGGGTTTTAAACGGTTATTAATATAAAAATAAGGAGATGAGGTATGATTCCCAATGAGACAACTATCCTCCAAAGTTCAAATAAAGTTGATGTAAGCAATTATAGGCAACCGTACGGCCTTCAACAATGAGAAAAACCCATACCGTATAGTCGGCTATAAAAGGCCCTGACAATTCAATTAAGAAAAATAAAGGCCAAATTTATAACAAAACAATTATTTTTACGGCCATTTCCGTTATAACTCGAGAGAGCATACGCTTTATCAAACGGTCTTTCATTTTCTGGCAACTAAACTGTAATATCTTTTGATTTTAATGAATTCTGACAATATAGATATTTAGTATTTGTTACAATTTTTGTTACGAAAGTAGCTCCAAACTCAGTTATTAACTCATATATATATATCTGTATATTAATGATAGTTGACAACTTAGATTTGAGTGGCAGTATAATTGCTTTATTTCATCACCTTTATCTAATTAATCTTCCAAAAAAATATTTGCATTTTAAGAATATATCCAATATGTTTCTTATTCAAAGATACTACCTTACAAATGATATAAAATCGGTTATCTACGTAACACAACCAATCATTCATTCACAGGCAGGACACCGTAGTACTGCAAACAGAGTTCATTTTTTTTAAAACTTTAATGTACCGAAAGAACACACATCTATATTGCATATCGATGGAAAGAGAAAAAGTATACAATAAGAAAAGTTTGGTCGTAAAAACCCAGAGTGGTAACATTTTTGCGAAATTGAATTCAAAGGTCAAACCTCAAATATATCACAAATTCAAACATGAAGAAAGAAGGAGGAATTTTCTGAGATATATTCAGTAGAATGCTACAAAAAACGATTTTATAACAAGCATATACTGCAAAGGACGACAAAACGACAAGTTTAGCTAATTGTATGAACAGCTTCCATTACAAAATGGAGTCAGTGATGAATCTTCTGATTTTTTTCCATTTATGACAAAGAAAATGTAGATGTGGCCTTGACCTTTTCACATCCATTAACTTTTACATTGCTGATCATTTCATCTTAGCATATAACAGAATTATTTTCTAAATTGTAAAAAAGCAGTTTCTCGATATGTTTCAGATATTTTTCTTCATTTAAAAAATAACTAAATTCAAGCACTGAAACCGTGTTTTTCCATTTTGCATACACAAGATATGTATTTTGGAAAATTAGTATGTGGTAATAGATTCACAGATATCACGAAAGATATCTGTGAATCGTGCTAATTCGCATAGGGGTAAACATTACGAAATGCTTCACACTGGGAAATTATATACAAGAATCTTAGTTCCACCTCAATCTCTTCGTTATTGTTTGCGAATCCAGTATGCGAATTAGCACGCTTCACCGCCTTGACAAAAAGAAAGATCAGTTATAATCCAAATTAAAAATATTGTCAACAGAGACGAAAGCGAGGTTTAAAAAAATGTTGGTTCAGTGTGTTTTTAGTTTTATGCCATGAACATTCTCTTTGTGGGATTATCCTGGTAAAAATGTGTAATCTCATTATTTTTTTAGTTCCACCTCAATCTCTTCGTCATTGTTTGCGAATCCAGTATGCGAATTAGCACGCTTCACCGCCTTGAAACGGACAACGTTTGGTGCAGGACAGATTTACAGGTTCATATGAAATCTTGCAAGTGATCTGAAGACATTGCAGGGAGATACCTACGACCATATTTATTGCTGGTTATTGTCCCTGTTTGAATAAACTCATCATAGATTAAAATTGTGTACGTCAGACGCGCGTTTTGTCTCATCAGTGATGCTCGAATAAAAAAAGATTAAAAAGTCATAAAGAACGAAGTTGAAGAGCATTGAGGACCCAAAATTTTCCAAAATACAGCTAAGGTAGTCTATGAGTTTTCCCAAATAAAGCTAAGGTAATCTATGAGTTTTCCCGAATACAGCTAAGGTAATCTACGAAACCACAGTTCCTGGCTGTTTTTCATTGACGGGAATTCGAAGAAATGCACACAGAGAATGGAACATCTGTAGCTGGAGACTTTTTACCTATTCGACCCTTCTTGTTTTTCCTTCCAATCTCTCTGTCACCAAACATAACATGCAGGATCATTCGGTATTTGCCTCTTCGTGTGTCCTGACTTAATTCCGAAGGTCAATTACCTAGGCTGAAGAGAACTTCTTCACAACAATCGGGTCAACAAAATTACCCACTAGAAAGAGTTTAAGCTTATGCGAAGTCAACCAGGGAACTTGGGATGTTGACGCTCAAACGAATTTTCCAGTCTGGAATGGATCGACCATCTATTACCTGCAGTACATTTTTGCTAAAATTTACACTAGTTCGTTCGTCTCTTTTAACCAATGTACTAGTAATAGAAAGTTTGATGTCGTATCTATCAAAGACAGCAACAACTGTACCAGCATTGGTAATGCAAGATATCTGATTTTGAATGAAATGTACCCGAAATTGTTAAATATTGATATCTTAACATTTAACAATTGTGCTAAGGCCATTTCGTTCCTTATAAGTACGGTAGCGATTCGATCATACGGTGCCTACTGATGCTGATATGCAGCTTTTGCTTTTTTTTTATGACAAAGATCGGCCTTTCGGCATGGTACCGTTCTCGTGAAAAAGAGAGGTAGGAATAGATCTGATTGAGTGATAGAACCTTCTCCACTGTAATGTCTTCACGACACCCAGCAGTAACTAGAGCACGACGTATTCCTTGTTCTGGACTAATATGTACATTTAGTATCTCTCCTGGCCTGCACTTGAATTAAGACTTTTTCGTAAAGTCTTCGAAGGTTTCGATTTTTGATCTAGGTATTGGGTAATAGAAGTCACAGTTATCACTTTCTTTCAACGCACCATTGACAAACGATTTGACAATTTGTATACCATCATCAAATGCTTTTGTCATAGAGGATCCAATTTCCTTAGGCGCGTGCATTCCAGTTGAGATGTTGATCAGTGACTTGAGATGAGACTTTACATCAAAAGGATTTGTCAGTCGCTGGTGAGCATGGTCTATAATGAGTTCGACATACTCTTCATCTGGTCGTAAGGTAGTTGGTCTAGTTTCATCATGAGACAATTTTTCTGGAGCAGTAAATTAAGTTTTAATCTCATTTCTGCATTAAACTCTGCGAGCATCCATGCTTCAATAATATTTTTTCCCGACCGCTCGCATGCATATTAATTGCTCTTGTGACGAACATTGACACACAATGCATTTTTCCAACTCAACCTCATTCGTTCTTCTTTTTGGAATAGTAGGAGTAAACTTTACAGGACTATCAAAACTGGCCATTATCCGGAAAAAAAGTCTTATCCAAAGGATTCGGTTTACTATTACAAAGAGTCAAAGTTTAAGCAACACAAATATAACTTATTTACAGAAAAAGAACAACAAAATGTGATCAAAGCACTTAATAAACTCAAAAATATCTAAAGATTCACAGATTATGTATAACATCACATCAGAACTATCATATTTATTGTTGAACAAAACGTCCTAATAATTGAACTTGTTGAATGTTACTATATAAATAATGGATGTAAATGACGGATATGAAATTTCCATAGTTAAAACAAGCTATATAAGTGTTGTTTTTATTTCTTGATTTTTAACAAAACTATTTGCAGTTTGTCCATCAAAATATGCATGCAGTATCTCAATAATAAATTCTTTCAACTCAAATATAAAATAATGTTTTTGAATCATATGTCAAAGAAAAATGCGTTAAATTTCCAGCTAAGAACCTGCCAACTTTAAGTTTTAAATTTTTTTTTCGGGAATGGATTATTATTTATGTCTTCATCATTCCGATGACCTTGTTGATATGTGCATCGAAAATATTTACGAACAGAGCCTAAAATTGAATTAAATATTTTAAAGTGACTACCCAAAACCATAAATTGAGGGATACCCCATAAAAATGTTAAAATACTAAAATGTTACAAAAGAAAGTTTTTACGACCAAACGAAAATTAAAATATAGATATTATTCTATCATTTAAAACAATTTCCAGCCGTGTGTTATTCCGGTACAATAAACTCGTTAATTAAGTGCCTTTTTCGAGGTCAGTAGCAGTACTACAGGTGGATTACGAGGTTTAAGAGCGTTTTCATAATTGAAATCTAGAATCTATTTGAAGGCTGACTGATATTAATTTTGTTATTTTTATTTCATTTAAAAAGAAGCTAAACAGAGATTCTGCAACAGATAACTATATAACAGACGTCAAATTGATAAGAATATGTGATCATAACAAAGGAAGGTAAAATTGTTAATTTTGTGGGTTTCTAATAACAACTCGATTTGTTTTTAGAATTTTTTCAGAATGTCATATTGAATTCCAATTTCTAATTAATTACCGTTGACAAAAAGGGTCCGATGAGTACAAAACTTTGCGACAAAAGAGATGATTTTAGCTTCCTAATTCGTTTACTTTCCATTTCTAAGTAACAAAATTCAACTAGTACTTGCACAAGAAGTATATATCTCCAAGTTGATACGATATTCCAGAGCTTCCATATCCTATCAGTATTACCTTGATAGATGGTTGTTGCTTAAATAAGGGTGCGAAGTGGTGAAGTTGAAGTTACCCTTTGGAATGTTTTACGGACGCCAACACGAGTTGATTGACCGCTATGGAATATCTGTGTCACAGATGACCACCGATATGTTCAAATTGTCATTACTATAATCCTGTCTTCTTTTCTCTAATGTGATATCATCGAGTTAGAAGGATCACGTAGTTTGTACATGCATGAGCAACATGACGGGTGCCACATGTGGAGCAAGATTTGCTACCATTCAGCAGCACCTGACATCACCCCTGTTTTTATATTTCTATGTTGTGGTTTTTTTTATGTTGCTTGTCTTGTCGTTGATTTTCGTTTTTTTGCCATGGCGTTGTTAGTTTTGCTTCGACGTATGAGTTTGGATATCTTTTTTGTATCTTCCACCTCTATTTAGCTATTTCCAGTAAATTGTCACTGAGTGGTTTCATTGATGCTAAGAACTATTAGCTTATATGATAATAACACTATTGCAATTATTTGTTCTTGTTCACCACTAAATATATCTTGACTATCTTTTAATACCGTTTTCCTTGTCAACAAATTCGTGAATTGTAGATTTTTGCTTTAAACGAATGGATTCATATATTGAGTTTGATGCACCCGAACTGACATCATCGTAAACATTTGATTGTCTTTCTTTGGTCCCAGGTGATTCATATGTTTCTTGACATCTACAAAATATTTCTTATAACTACTGAATGATGTAATTTACAGTAGAGAAGTAGTATACACAGTATTGTGCACAGTTTCTGTTTTCAGCTTTATTTCTTTTTATTTTACTTGAGTATACCTCTGTATCTTTGGACTTATATGTAAACTCTTTTGTATTAAATATCGATATATATCTTTTTTTTTACTTTTATCTAATGGTATATGATCGTTTACATGATTAGCAGCTGTATAAGAAATATTAAGCCGAATTATTTTTGACCAGTTGATTGGTACTTCTTGATAATTTTTCATATGCATATGTTCCTTTTGTATATCTGTTACCGTTTTACCAGTCTAGTCTTGAGGCTATTGGGAAGTTAACTTTTTTAGCGTTCCTTTTCAATGAATTTATATGATATATGTGACAATAAGGATTTGTCAATAAGACAACTATCAACCAGTTACCAAAATACGTGGACGTAAGCAGCTATAGGTGATCGTACGGCCTTCACCAATGTGCAAATACCATTCACTAAACTATGCTTTAAAAGGCTCCAGTATGCATGACAAAATATATGTGTATGTGTTTTTTTAATGAATCAATAATCATTATGTGGTCTTATTATTTAAACATTGTTTTGTATTGTTTCCATTTTTTGTTATTTATACGGTTTTTGTTCGTCTCTCCCAATTTTCATTTGTTCATCTTTACATACTTTGAATGTATAAAACACTCATCAGGAAAAGCTTAAAATAAGGTACCTTACCTGTCATTTCGGATTCCTTTTTTCTCTGAAACAATGAACAGAAAACATAGATTGATATCACTGTCGTTGATACTTATATTTTCAATATTCGACACACGCACATAGGATACATTATGGCAACAAAATATGTCGTCATAGATATAAACAATATAAAGAAAATATAAAACTAAATGGAAATAATGTACTCGTTAGGAATCATATATAACGCATTGTATTATATTTGGAAATGGAAAAGTATTTCTTTTTTTGTGTTTTAACAAGAGGATGGCAAATTGCAAAAGGATGTGTATTTGTAATCTTTGAAGTTAAATTTACACAAATAGATGTTTTTACATTATAGTATTGCCATATTCATTTGACGCACCTCTTTTGCCTCTTTATAAATAAGATTTAAATTGTAAATTACCTTACCTGTTAACCTCTTATGTTGTACTATAACAATTAGCAATAACAAAACAATAAACACGGATAGAATTCCTCCAGTTACACCGCCTACAATTTGATCACGAGATGTCTCCTTTTCCATGTTTACTAGAAATATATGAGATACAATACAAAGGAAGCATTTTTAATGTCTGTAAACCAATATTTTATTTCTATTTGAATAATGGATGCTTCTGTTAATTTCTGTCATATCTGTCCAGTTTTAATTTATTTTTCTATTATCATATTATAATATTTTTTTGTTATGCCGTATAACAGTTTCAAAAAGTAAAAGAGATATTTATGGAGAAAGTGTCAACGAAACAATGACCAGTAGCACCAGCAAAACGAAAGTATCATGTCATATGCTACATGTATTATGTCATGGTTTAGTATTAAATTTTTGGGTTGGTGTCTTATTATCGTATCCCCGACATCTATTCTCATATAATTGAAGCTTGAAAAACATTAAAAATTGATATTTCATTCAGAATCTATAATTAATTTCTTTAATTTTTACAAAATTATATGAATTGAAAAAATCTTATATAAATCAGAAAAAAATAAGCATTCGATTTTATATGTGCAATTATAGCAAGTTAATAAAAATAGCAGGGAAATGCAGCGTTATGTCCATAAGCACGTGTGCTGACAAAACATCATAACATAGACAAAAGAAGGTTAGGAAGTCAGATATTATAAGATATAACTATCGTGTGCTGACAAACATCATAACGTAAACAAAACACAGTATAGAAGTCAAATAGTATAAGACATGACGTAGACAAAATGGAGTTTAGAAAGTCAAATAATACTATATATGACTATCGTGTGCTGACAAATAAAACACAGTATAGAAAATCAAATATTATAAGAAAGTAAAAGAGTACAAGATATGAATATCGTGTGCTAATAAAACATCATAACATAGACAAAATGGAGTTTGGAAAGTCAAATATTAGTATAACAGAATGACTCATGTGTGCTTACAAAACATCATAACGTAGACAAAAAGGAGTTTAGAAAGTCAAATATTACAAGATATTAATTTCGTGTGCTGATAAAACATCATATATAGACAAAATAGAGTTAGAACGTTAAATATTACAAGACATTACTCACTTGTACTGACAAAACATAGATAAAACGGAGTTTGGAAAGTCAAATATAACAAGACATGACGCACGTGTACTGACAAAACACAACGTAGAAAAAAATAAAATTAAGAAAGTCAAATAGTAGAAGACATATCTCAAGTGTGCTGATATAACGTCATAACGTTGACAAAAGGGAGTTTAAGAAGCAAATATTACAAGACGTAACTCACTTGTGCTGTTAAAATATCATGTTGACAAAATTGAGTTTAGAAAGTCAGATATTACAAGACGTTACTCACGTGTACTGACAACACATCATGATATAGACAAAATAGAGTTTACACAGTCATATATTACAAGACATAACTCACGTGTGCCAATAAAACATCATAACGTAGACAAAATGGAGTTTAGAAAGTAAAATTTACAAGATATAACTTACGTGTGCTAATAAAACATCGAAATGTAGATGCAATGGAATGTAGAAAGTCAACCATCACAAGACATTACTCACTCGTACTGTCAAAACTTCATTACGTAGATGAAATTGAGTTTGGAAAGTCAAATATAACAAGCCAAAACTCGCCTTTATCAATACTTACAGAGTCAATATTCAGTATGAATGAATTCTGGTTAAGCTGTACCATTTCATTCAAAGCATTTATGGTTGTGATATATTTTTAAAATAACGTTCAACTGCATCATGCATATGTTATCAGACTATACTTGGCCTATGAATTATAATAAATACTCGACTAAATTGTATGACCATTCTCTTTCAACTGATCAACAAGGTTTTTTGTTAATATTAATAATTTCCTGTGTTTGATTTTATAAAGAAGATAATTAAGATGACCTTGTTAATATTTGTAAACTACAATTGTATAGCAACCTTTCTTTCCGACACAGAAAGAACTTTGATTTGTTTTACCTGTTATATGTTTGATGTAGGTCGTAACACTGTCTTTCAAGGTATTATTCATTATATCTTCGACTTTTAGATATAAGGTAATGATGTCACCGTCTTTAATTTCAGATGTAAGACAGACTGATTGGTACGAAATCTCTTTAAGTTTTCCAGTATAAACATTTTCATTATTTTTTCGGAATGTGAAATAAAAGGCTGTAACTCCATTCACGTTTTCAGTTCCTTTGATAGGTAACACTCCTACCTCCTGATCGTAAATCCCTTTCATTGATGTCGGAGCGGTCTCTGGTCTTATTGGATGAAGAAAGTTTTTAAACTTAAATTTATTGTTGTAAAATCTGTTATCCCAAGAGATGCATAGTTGTGAAGAGTTATTATGGTTCATGACCTCGGTGATGTTAAATGAATGATTAGGGTTCACTTCAATTACCGAAGAATTATCATACAAAAGAAATCTTCTGGCTCGTCTTGTATTATTAGCTTTATCTTTCACTGTCAGTAATACAGCATACAACATAGGGGTTTTAAGTGGCAATTCTATATTTACTGATGTTCTATTGTCAGCTGGATAGATGGTTATCATATAGATAACTTTGTTATCTCTTATTTGGATCATTGGAGATATATGTTTAACCTCATAAATAGCGATTTCGTAGCTTTCTATTCCTGACCCAGTATTTATGTTTGGATCTATCCATCCTTTAAACTGGACAGTTATATTTCTAGATGATGATAATCTTCTCGACAGTATAAGTGGTTCACTTCTGCAAGTATTGTCTTCTGCACAGTGTTTTGGAGGAATGTTATCATAGATGTAGCATAAAGTATGATACGTTTCGGTTTTATCATAAGGAACTTGTGTTTCTGTGTTTGTTCTCAGTTCTTTCGAAACAAAATATCCACCAGCTTGGACACGACATGTGAGACATATCCTATAACATTTATCAGTTTAAAACTTCGTGACTTTGAAAAACACGATAAATGGAACATCGTTAATAGAAAAATCTAAATATATATGACAACAAGATGTAGTATTGTATAGCCTAAAATTGGAATTTGGAAGATCGATTTTTTTTCTGACAATTAGAACTTTTACCTATCACGTTTATGCATTCCATGTGAAATTATAAAAAAAAATCTTGTTCATGTTATCTTAACGAATAAATCAGAAAAAGTAAATGTGTCTCTGAGCAATAGTACTACTGGTGAATAGATCAATTGTTCAACTCATTTAAAATTGCGCTTTTGTTGATTTACACGAATTCACTGCATGGACGTAAATTTTGTATGTTTTACAACATTTATCTAAAAATTGAAATTAAAAACTGTAGTTTTAATAGCCAAGTTTACTCTACCTTTCTCCATTTTTCAGTGATTCCTGTGCAAATATTGTTGCAGTGTCATTTTCATAGATTGGTTGAGGATGTTTTGATAAAGAATCAGATTTATATCTTGTAGTGCCTACATCTTTCTGGTTTCCTATAAAAGAGACAGGTTGTGTCTTGTATACAAATTCTAATTGTAATGATTGTTTTTAATAATTCATAACTACCAATTCACAAAGCGCAAACATAAAGTCCCTAAATTTGAAAACTTCTTTTTATGAAAATTAAAAATTTATTTCCATATATTTTGTTTCTAACTAAAGTCTGGACGTGCATATGGCATGATGATTATCGATCGGCTGTAAACCTGATATTCACACCAGACACCATACTCTTGTTTTAACTCCTTGCTGGTCTTTTGTTGTTTTTTCCGAAAATGCATATCGTATATTTTACTTGGCTTTGTTCAAGTGTTGTCTTATGAATTCAGTTTTTGAGTGGTCTGTTTTAATAGTTTATATAATATAGTTATACATATCATAAATAGTCGTAAATGATTTAGCCTTTTTGTTCCAAGTCGGCTTTAGGCAAACACCAATACATCAATTATTAATAATTTATTTTACTTGAATAAAATATCATATCAAAATGTTGAAACCTGGCAAAAATGAATAAAGAATTTAATATTGTTTCAAACATTTGAATAATTAACTCAGTTTTACTTCGAGTGAAGGTACCCATCTGTAGATGTGGTACATACAATATTTAACAATTCTAAATAGATCAACCGTCAATGATATTCATGATAAATGTACAAAAAATGTCTCCCTATAAATTAATATTAGCTAAGAACAAAACATTCATCTTCAACACTAGTGTGTCACTGTCAACTCCTCTTCCGTTTTTATTATTCATTAATCTCCTATTATTTTCTATGTTTGTTGTTGTTACAGGCCTACATATTAGTAATTTTGGTACTGAAATGGTTCATAACAAACTGTTTTTAAATATTCCATTGATTGATTAAGAAATAATAAGAAATTCTCAATCCAATTCCCTAAAGCAAACTTGACCTTACATGAATTTTACTATACTTTGTTGGTCCCTTTTATCCCTATAACTCCTTACATTGTAGGTCCTGTTTATCCCTATTGCTCCTTATTTTTTATGTATTTATACATCCATGATTTTGTAAGTGATTGGGTCTGACCGATCTAACGGCTAATTATAATATACTATGCAAAAATAAAACACAAGAAATTCTATACTGACCTGAAATTGTTATCTTCTTCATTGAAATTTCAACATCGGTAATACCAAAAAGTTCACTGGAGATGAAATTTGGTCTTGAAATAGTTACTTTTGGTATTTTGAAAACTGCCTGGAAATTGATTTTAAAATGATCCACTTGATATCTTCCATAAAAGTCCTTTTGTAGAATACATTCAACTGAACCGTTATTTGAACTACTTTTGACGTCATCTTTAGCAACTACTGTTATTTGACAATGATCTATTGAAGGTTTTAAGATTGCTGGAAAAGAATATCAATAAGAGCAAGTATTATTCAGACAAAGAGTATAAGTAAAATTGAAGAAGATTTTTAACTGGTATTATTCACAA
Organism: Mytilus californianus; assembly: GCF_021869535.1. Classification (NCBI taxonomy): domain Eukaryota; kingdom Metazoa; phylum Mollusca; class Bivalvia; order Mytilida; family Mytilidae; genus Mytilus; species Mytilus californianus. Next base: position 65,857,850 of record NW_026262712.1, read on the forward strand.
ATACCCCTATCGAACATGATGTTCCAATGAAGATGGTAAGTCTAACTTTCGAAACTTATTTTTCAATAATTCTATCGCTATCAAGAATTTAGAATAAAAACTGTATTCAACAAAAGAAAGAATAAAGTTTATCAAGCGTCCTCTCAAAGGGTAGCTAAGGTATATAAGTTATGGCAAGTAACACGTAATAAAGAGTAAAAAAGATTTTCTTGTACGTAAAGATGGTGGTGGTGAAATATAAACGATGTGCAACTGATGAAGGAAAATACAAACATCAAATACACTTGTTATCAACCTAAAACAAATCCAGACACTGATACAGTGTAACAAAACACATCATCTCATTAGATGGTAAACGCCACCAATGGTAATTGAAAATAGAAATATTATGGCCGCCTCTTTTGGTCTTCTTCCAATCTTTGATAAATTGGGGCGTCTATTTGGCTATGCAGGATGAATAATACGAAGCCATGTCTGGTCAGAATTGGGATGTTAACTCCAATGCCTCGTGTAGAGAGAGTACTACTCTCTTTGCGCGTTAAGAACGCTGGTAACAACTTTTTAGGGGTCCGTAGGTGACCTGTTGCAAGGCAAATATCTGTCCCTGTCAAATATACCTTTATTTTCCAGTGACCTCCTAAACAGAATTGGGATGTTAAATCCGATGCCTCGTGTATAGAGAGTACTACTCTTTTTGCACGTTAAGAATGGTTGTAACAACTTTTTAGGGGTCCTGTTGCAAGGCAAATTTCTGTTCCTGTCAAATGTAATTTTATTTTCCGGTGGCAGTTCAAACTTCACCGACCTTCAACCACAACGGCCTTTATTAAAGGACCTACCCATTGTATTTATTGTTAATTTGTTCTCGTTCTAAACATCCATGACATTTACCCCACTAGATGTTTAGAATTCAACAATCAATCAATGTATGGTAAAACAGCAAATACCTACGTATATTCAACAAAAATTGTAAATCAAAATGATACATCATACGTAACAGCAACTTACAATTGCATTAAATGTTAAATGGGATGACTTTTAATATTTTGTGATTTATAAATCGATAGGTAACAACATCTTTCAAAGTTCGCAAACATAGCAAACACCTTTTTATTAAAGTTATATTTATATATTGAATGCTTACGCTGACAATTAGCGGTCAATTCGTTCTTAACTGTTTTAAATCCATTTATACAGTTACAATTGGACGCAATTTCATTTCCGCAGCTTCCAGGCCAACACCAACGATTTCTAGTGGAGCATTTATCTACAAATTCATATATTTATCAAATGCTTAAATAACATTGGTGTGCCATATCATTCTACAGTAAAGTCGTTCTTGTATATATTTGACAGTAAACTGATTCCTTGCACAATCGAATTGAATTTGGCACATTTTGTTCTCAATTTGTTTATAGTGCGTTGATTTGTTAAAGATGCCAGATGAAAATCCTTGTTTATAGGCGTCACCATAATTGTTTCAAAATCTCAGTTGCCTTCCAAAATAATGTAAATAATTAGTTTATTCAGCAAATAAAAACTTTAAAGTCAAATTGTGATGATATATGACTGTCGATTCAATGAAAATGTGCGTTATAAATTATAGAAAAGTAATCACATGAATGTTATGATTGATCATACAATCTATGGAAAAAATGCTGATTGTCTGCTAAAACTTATGGAAACCTTACCTCTGCAGTTATGTCCTATTAACTTGAAATATAGACTGTCTGTACATTTGACACACCATTTGTTACTGCTAGTAGAACAGTCTATTTCAGCACAATGGAGTGGATAAGGTTGTAAAACACTGCAATCTATTAAAAAAAATTATTGTCAGTACATTTATACCACGATGTCATTTAATATAAATGGATATCCTACATTTATTATGCTTTACCATAAAGTAAAGTCAAATTGCTGAGACACCCCCATCCTTTATTGCATAATATCATGGTGCAGACTGGATACATCCAATCGAGTTTACATCCTCGGGTGTGTATCTCATACTTACATGTTTTTTTTTATGTCTGCTCTAAAATAAATCCTGTCAATACAGTATCGCATCTATTAAATGCATACATCAAAAGGTATCCAAAAATGCGATATTGTTGGACGATCCTCATTGATATTACCAAAAATCCATAACAATTGATTTTACGCTGTATCCACCATATACAATGTTTATACATACGCCGCGGTAGAGGGAGCATTAAGTGTTAATCTTGTCCGTTCGGACGTCCGTCTGTACTGGTTATCTTCACTTTTACCAAATTTAAGTTATTTCCTCTTATTAATCAAAGCATTGTTGAATTTTTCGTTTCCTGTTCTCCAACTTTAGTTTACCTGAACCAAATGTAATGTTATTTATGCACAATGCTTGTTACCACAAAATTCTGATCAAGTTCGAATTTGGGTGGCGTCACTTTTACATTTCTCTAGCTATGTCCCTTTACAACGTTATATGCAAGCTGGGGCATCATCTGTGTCACATAGACATATTCTCCGTTTATTTGAAACATGAATAGGCATAAAGAAGTACAAATGTAAAGAAATCATTTTTTTTTAAAAGCAATATGTATGGCCAATGTCGCAGGAAATTTTTCCAAAATATAATAAATGAAATGGTTAATGAGACACCATTGTTATCCTGTCTTATTACATTGAAAACTAACTGAATTTACTAAATTATTTATTATAGTGACATGTGTTTTTCACAAAACAGTATATAATACAGTGAAATATACAAACACAGATTAGAACACCCGACCCTTTGGGTCTATTAGTCACTTAAAACATAAATGTCAATGGTATATATAATATATATACTATAAGAAATTTCTGTTTGGTATGAAATTAATAATTAAGATCCATTTTGTTATATCTTGTGTTTCGTTTTTTTGGCAATCTCAATGGCAGTCAGCAGTGTAAAAGAACATCCTTTGTTCGACCTGTTAGTCAAATGCGTTTTGTTAAAATATACTTTTTTACTCTTTTGGTCTTTTGAAAATGTTGATTGTGCTGTATTTAGACCCCTCTACCAAGAAATTTGTTTTGCATGCACACCTATAAAAATGGCGGTTTTTATCTAACGCAATCATAGGTTTGAAACGTTGTTTACAATTTAGACTTGTTTATTATAAGAATTATATTCCTTACACAAGTAAAATAAGCTTTATCGATCGACCTGATTAGTCCCATGCTCGGTCGGGCAATCCTTAACGTTTTATGGCAAATTCCAATTGTAAATTTTGGACGATCAAATCTTAATGTAATATGACGATACCTTGTATTACACTAGACCGACGGGCGGGCGGGCGGTCATTTATGGTTTACGGCAAGACATGTTTAAATTTGAACTAAATATAGCCACCAGGTAACAGTTTACAGGATGACCCATTACTTTAAATATATATATGTAATTTTTTTCAACAAACCTTTGCTAAATACCCGATGATAAACGGGAAAGCAGCAAACAGTTTACACGTCTTTCTTAATTGTCAATACGGAAGAGTGAAAGAACAACCACATGACATCTCTTTTTCTAAATGTACACGAAAAATGATAACAAAATTATACTATATACTACATTAAACTTTACTGTTAAAAAGGATATATAACAAGGCTTATTGCATTTAACTTCCCATACCTTTATAAATTGATAACCGCCATGGTCCACCGCATTTTTCTCGACTTTGCCCACCACAAGCCAGATTACAATCACTTTCACTTCGCGGGAAATAACCTGAAATCCTTCTAGGGTCAACACTGCCACAGAAGCAATGAGTCTTAAACTTTAAATAATATTTTTTGATTGTGAACATTAATAAGATTAGATATGTTCTGCCAAATATAATATTATTCTAAAAAAACACAATATGAATCGTTATACTGTCAAACTTATAAGAAGATGTGTATTACCTACGCACTTTAAAGTAACTCTCGCTGCCAAAATAGGTCCAGTAAAATTGAGAAAAGCATTCTACAATCTGTGTTTTTATGTGTTGGTTTTCCTTGGGGTTTTGTTGTTTTGTTTTGTTTTTTTTTTCTTTTTTTTTTATGGGGGGTACTATATGTGCATTGAACCCTACTGTATTGAAAATAATGTAATTTTGTTGTTGCATATGCTATCATTAAATGAGCAAGTTATAACAGATGAAAACCAAGATGCTAAAATAAGGAAGTATTCTCTATCAATCTTTGCTATGAAACTGCGGGTAGCATTATTATTTTCATTATTTGAAGTTCGTTAACGTATTAGCAAACCGAAAATGGTGTATGAAAAAAATCGATTTAAACGTTAACACAGTTTGGTGTATGGATAATTTAGAAATTAATTACAGTAAAATTTACTGAATTTGTTTGAGCATATGCAATCAAAGTTACTTTTGACAACAACTATATTTCTACCCTTTAAAAATGTAATTTTTATCATATCCACATGTTTTCCACGGTCTATGTTCAGAATTGCCTTGAATGTTTTGCTGAAGAGGAAGCTTCTTAACTATAGATGCTCCTAATTTGAGAGAATATTATGGTTGACAATGTTCAACTTTATCACAGGTAGTCACGATGCTGTCTCGAACTATTTTCATAGGTAGAAATAAGCATTGTCTACAATGACGTCTTAAGTATATCAAAATACCCATATGATAGTGTATTCAATAAGTTTCATTGAAACCAAATATGTGCAGTTAGATTATGACAAATGTTTACGGAAATTATAATCTTAAGGATTTCAACAGTATTAACCTTTAATAATGAAATTTACTTTTTTTCTGAAATTAAATGAAAACTTACGAGTATCATCACCGGGGATTGATACAAGTCCATTTACCCCTTCGACGATATTCTTTAGATATAACTGTAAACATATTATAGTATAACATAGCGGATAAATACCAAATCGATCAGATTATGTACGCAATTTCCGTCTCTCTTTTTACCTCTAATCCGCTGTAAATAAAACTCCGCCTTTTGCAGTACCGCATACATTTGTCAATTGTCTGGTCTGATTGATCCAATGAAGGATTTGGATAATCATACATACGAGATTCATCATCAGTGAAACAACCAACATAAACTGTAAAATACGATACAAATCGATGTCAATATTTCTTCTCAATTCAACATTGTTAAATTGGTCTAGTACAAATCAGAGTTTTAATCATATCTAAACTCATTGTTATTTGTATCATACTGAATGATACAAAGAATGCATTAGATTCTGAAACGGCGAATTGACAACATTTATGCAGACCTTGGTGGACCTTATTCTTAATATCAAATTGTAAACCGATTATAATATATCATTGATATTTTGTATTGCTCATCGTAATACAAATCTATTTGAAAAGTAAGTAGGAAGTTTGTCACTTCAACGTAGAGTTGATTTTATAAATGATTCTGGTTTGCGTCACGTCCTTTGGCAAACAGTTCAATGTCTCAATTCAAATTGTGCATATTTAGGTCAAGAATAAATTAACATCAGTTCCAAAAGATAGGATTGGAAAAGTTTGTCGGCCAACATTTAGGGAGAATCATTTACACTGCCACAGAAAAGGCAGACTATTTCCTGTGCGAATTCCACCTTCTGACCCTTCAGAAGTTTCAGAGAACGTGGTAGTCCACATAAACGATGCAACTTAATTAATGTCCTTATTCAGACAAAACGTGGCTGTGTGTTTATACATCCAACACAGCCAAACGAGCGCTCTTCTTTAAATATGGTTTTGAATCTGGATGTGAGATATTCATATCCTAGGGATTTTTCTCGGTGCTTAGTATATTGTTTTTCAATAAAACAAATATGAAACTGTTTTATAAGGAAAAAGAAGACAACAAATGTTGATTTGAGTAAAATGTCTACCTTTTCAAAAATAAAAATAACAAATTTCAAATTCGTTTTATTGGACAGTTTATATCTAAATTGTAAACACTGTTACTTTACTCTTTGTACACGACAAGATTCAAAATAAGTGAAAACCATCTAACACATATTTATCCTGTATAATTAAAACAATTATTATTTTCACATTTGAAATAATTTGAGATATTTTTAATGCGGTAGAAGTCAAACATTACCTCTCGTCGCCTTACAAATCTGTATGCACATTTCTGAAAGAAGAACAAATTTAGAATAGGAAGAAAGTATACTGAACGAGTACTACTTAATTAGCTGTACATATCTTTTTTTAAGACGTCAAAGGATAAACTAGAAATAAAAGTTAGCTATGATAACCGATACCTTGATTCTCTTACTGTTCATAGTCTCTGCGTTCATAAGATATGCTTAATGTAGTCATCCAAAAGATCTTGAGCTAAATAAAGCTAATACTATTAGTCAAAATGGTCCATATGTAAACCTAACTGTATTGGTACAAAATTAAAATCAATATATACCAAAAGGGACGATTATAAATTTGCAATCATAATCTCTCCTTTAAGATGGAGATTGTCTTCTTGTTGCATCCTATGGCGTGTATATTTCGAAACTTGTTCAGTTTGCTAGATGTTAATTTAAATGAAGGTATCCTTGCATGAACACACAATTTACTTTTATAGGGTAACAGATAACACATAGACTTTAGACATATTTACGGTATCAGCACTTTTGTGAAAATACAATGTTTCTCATTGCAAATAGGATTCTCGATCCCCTTTCATCGTCATGTAATTAAGAAAACATGGGAATTATAGACTCACTAGTAATTCAGTTAATATGGTCCTTTCTTCCAATGGTCTGACGATTTTTAATACCGTCGATTTCAATCATATATTATGATAATACTTCAGGCAAACAAGTACGTTAGTGCGCTCCTCAGAGTGTCAAATTAAGATATTATTGGTTATTCTAAAGGGTATCTATTTAATACCGTTGTGTAATTTTTAAACATTGTTTTTATTAAAACTAACATTTTTTTGATACTTAAATTATAATATATATTGCTATATAGATATGAGTCATACATCCTGTCGATACTGTTAACTTATATGTTGGCATTGAAAAAACTTATGCATTTCTCTGTGAGAACAGGATTCATTCATTATTTGCTTTGGCTTTGAACTAGCTATCGGTAAATGCAAGTACTCTTAAATCGGTGCTTTGTGTATGTTTTTACGTTAGTTGTTTGTTGTGTTTCGTACCAGTTTAATGAGTTAAAACATTTACCAGAGATTTTTAGTTTGTTTACTTATGTTGTGTTGTAACACCACTGTCCCATGTTAAAGGGAGGGTTGAGCTCTCACAAACATTTTTACTATTTATTCTAGGTATTTTTGTTATATAGCTCTTCAACTGTTTCGGTACTTATACATCCCTCGGATTTCAAATGTTTGGCATTGAGCGTTCCTGATGAAGGTCAATCCAGAAAAGCGCTTCGGACGCATGAAATTATTAAACGTGTTGTTTTTAATTTTTTAACCTTATTCAGAGGCTGTCGTTGGTAAATGTCTGTCATGTCTGTTTTTCGTAAACAGTTTTGTTATAATAAGGCTTTTAGATTTCTCGATTGAATTGTTAAAAATTGTGTCATGTTGGTGCCTTTTATAGATGATTATATACAATATCAGCTTTTATCATTGTTGACGGTCGAACGGTGACCTATAATTACTCACATCCATGTTATTTTAACTCTAATGGATAGTTGTCTCATTGGCAATCATACCAGATCTTATTTTCATAGGAATGTTGTCTTATATTTTTCTTCAGCGGCAATATCTTACCAACAACCGTTAAGTTAGGGGTTGGAATATTTAGTGGCATTGAACAGGTTTTTTATTGTGCGTTTTATTTTAGCTTTACGCATCTTTGCTAGCCAAGGGTTACGAAGTGGAGGGGACTGCATCGTAATCCTTGGCAAGCAAAGAGTTTTACGTAATATGGATTAAATGCGCATAAAAACTGGTTTAATCTCTTCAACATTGTGTGCCTGTAGTAAGTCAGGCTATCTGGACCATTTCTGGGAGTCAGGAGTTAGTGGTTGATATGATTTGTTTTCACTCTATCGATTTATGACTTTTGAACACCGGTATACTACTGTTGCCTTTATTTAATGTACTATAAGGTAATCTTGGCGATTGGTGTTATCCTTTTGTGTATTACGGACATGTTTATTATCGGTTATCATTTGTTGCATGTCATTGAGATAAAATAGATAAATATATAACTTACGGTATCCAAATATCAAAAACCATATCTTTAAACATTTATCTGTAGTCTGAAAATAAATGTAACGACAGATTAAAAAAACTAAGATTTTATAAATAAAAAAATGTATAATTCCGCATGTTTTGTTTTAATTCTTTCTTACACACACATGAAATTAAAGTAGCGATGGTCATCAAAATCAATGCTTTATGCAAATAAGATTTTATAATTGACAATGAAACAAATTTGCACAAGACCAAACGACATAGAAGTTATCAACTATAGGTCACCGTACGGTCTTCAACAATAATCATAACACATTCCGTATAGCAAGTTATAAAATATCCCGCAAAATCAAAAGGTTAAACAATTCAAACGAGAAAAATAACGCCCTGATGTATGCATAAAACAATAAACGAAAAACAAATATGATAAACAGCAACACACTACAACCACTGCATTACAGCCACATACAGAATATGGCGGGGTTAAACATGTTTGCTGCCCAAAACCCTCGCTCTTACATGGGACTGTGGTGTAACAGCACTCCAAAAGAACAAAATATAAACTTCAGTTGAAACGTGTTCATGACTTTAGACAGGCAAGTGTTTGCCAGTCTTTTTTGTCAGACGTGAATTTTATGTTAATGTTTGAGCATGTCAAGAGGAATAACAGCGCAATAAAAAGTAATTCTTTTATTTGTTGATTATATAGGTATTAAAAATATATTTTGTTATTTGTAAACTATCCGATTCATAATCTATAGTACTGTATTCAAAGAGTTTACGCCAGTCGCATCCATTTTTGTATCTGTGATTATTGTGGCAGACGAAATAAAGAAAGAACCAAAATGACGAAAAAGATTATATTGAAATATTAAGTACACAACATAATATATCAGTGATAAACGTTAGTCTGAAATGATAAGAGCGTATTGCAGATAACTTACGAAAGATAAGCGGGAAGGGAGGTACATAGTATATGATAATATATTGACAAGTCTTCACATCTAGCTATCTCGAAAATTAGAATACATATCTTTTAAGATTAAAATTAATCTGTCCTTGAGGCAGACAGGAAGAAAATAAATTTTTTTTTTTTATCGGCAACGAGTCAATATGGGTTTATTAGTATACAATCGTCAATACTTGGTACAAAGGTACGAGATAACATGTTTAAATATTAACTTACATTATTTTTACGTGAAATTTCGTGGCAACTTTGGAATTTCAGTTGAATACTAGTACAATACACCGTTTGTAATATGATAAACAAAAAGAACGGTTCGTAAAGGTTTCTGTCACCACTTTTACTATTTTAATGTTGGAAAAGTGTTGAATCTTTTTTTATATCACAATTTTGTTTCATGTTTAAAAATAAGGAAACATCATTGATACGAAGAAAAGAAAATGTGTGGTTAACGTTAACGAGACAGTAGTCCGTTCAACACAGTTTTTTTTTAGGCTTCTGGGTCACTTTAAATCACCTGATCAATAGCAACTAGAAATAAAGTTAACATGAGGGTCTGGATGGGGGTTCTTCATTTCTTTATTCTTTAATCTTTTAGAAAAAAATTTCTCTATTCTTTATCCATTTTTAAAATTATTCTGTTTTCTTTTATTTGATCACAACGTTATTCTCTATTCTTTATTTGTTTGGCCTATTAGTTTCTATTCTTCTTGTTTTGCCCTTTATTCTGCAAGAATTGCCCATTATTCTCTATTCTGTAAACCCCATCCAGTACCTCTAACATACAAAAAACAATAGATATAAGATAGGGTTTTCCATCTTTTGCGTTTTAAGGTTTTTGACTTATTCGAATGTTTACATTAAGTTGCTTAAATCCATCTCAGATGGACTCTGTTGGATAGTTATCTCTTTATTTTATAGTGTTTAGAAATGTAAAAATCATAATGAAATTATCGCTTTTTGGAGAATTATTTCATCACTTTTACCGATTTTTAAACAAAGTATAAGTTTAATCACACCATATGGGTATAAAATATAAAGAGATGCGGGAAAATGTTTTTAAATGTGTTTTGGGGAAATTTATGATATAAACGTATAAAAGGTTCCACATCAACATTTTGATTGATATCTTTCCATAATGTTAAATTGATGATTAATATTTAGAAGAAAATAAAAACCATAAAAGTGTAACAGTTCTAAAAACCACTTAAAATTGGTATTAATAAATTACTTATAATAGTACTTGATAAGAGAAAGCACCTAATATACTAAGGGGACAATCAAAAGTCATAAGTCCAAGAAAAATAGATAATACCATAACAAAAAAACGAAAAGAATAACAAGTCTACAAAATTATAGATTGAGCAACAAGAAACCCCCCCCCCCAAAACAGGACGTGATAGATTGATTGATTGATAGGTGTTAAACGTCACTTTCAGCACTATTGTGCTATTTTGTGGCGGATAGTTTTTATTAGTGAAAAAGCCGGAGTGCCCGGATAGAACCACCGACCTTCGGTAGGAAAACTTACAATCCTGGTCAATTAATATTGAAGTCAAGCGCACCTGTCAAGTGCATGACTCTAACTCACAACTTTAGTGGTGACGAGCAAGTGATACAGTAGTAAAATGACCGTTGAATCAAGGAGGCTTTAAAATACAACTTCCGGTGTTAAGCAGCCTTGTATTTAATTATGATTTAATTTCAATCTTGAATTACAATTTTCCAGTATGATATTGTAAATATTTCAATTTATATGAAGTTATAGTACTTTTCGTCATGAAGAATCAATCCTGGGTCATTGGAAATTATTCGTATGGAAACAAACTCAATAGCAATGTTATTGCAACAAATTTAGAGCATTTTGATCTTCACAACATTTATTTATCAAATAGTTTAAAACAGATGGTTTTAAATACATTTTAACTTGAAGATATTTGTGTCGTCAACAACAATAAAAGAACATACACCTTTTGAAAAAAGAAAATTGATTAAATTCGTGTATAAAGCTTACCATGTTGTCGAATGTCAGTTAACGTAACAAGAATCATTCAATATTATAGTATCTATAAAGAAGTCGTAATGGTGATAACATATCATCATGGTTCGCTCAATTTTGTTGTTTTCCTGCTTAAACTTCCTGATTTAATTTTGGTATTACACTGGATCCCAAAAATAACTGTCACGTGAGGTAAGCAAGATTCGGATAGAAATGAGCAATGCATGAGAAAATGTATACCAGTTTGGAGATACAGTCTGAAGGATTAATCAATGATCAAAGTCGGGAAATAGTTTCTCGGGGGACAATGTCATTGAACTTGCTATTGTTCTCACTGCCAGTAAATAAGTGTATACTAATAATATATTGCATTTTAGAAAGAAATAAAACTAAGATATTATATGTGTAGAAGTTCCTATAAATATTTTTTTTCAAAGTATCGAAGGATGACCAAAATTTGAAAATATTACTTTTCGAAAGTCAAAGAAGGGCGCAAGATAAAGGGATGTTAAACCAGCGGAACCAGCGACGGCGTAATCTTTTTGTTTAAAGCTTTTATATTTCAGAAGGCCGAAGACATGGACACTTCAAATCTTGTATACAGATGCCTTAAATTCTGACGTTTTCGTGTGGCATATGTTCGTCGAATTTGACCTCATTTTCGTGGTTCAGTGACAGCTTAAAATCTAAAGTTTTTTCCACGTGATTTCGTCACTTATTATTAGTAATAAGACAACTATATATGGTAGGTAGAATCATAGCAAGGTCTACATGTCAAGCATACAGGGTTCTCCTGACCTTGACTCCATTTCTTGAATCAATGATCAATGTTAAATTTTCTTGATCAATTCTGTTTCTCGGATATTTTTATCAATAAGTCAACTCTATTTAACGGAAAGGAATGATTGTAAAAGTGTACGTGTCCGCGAGGTGCCTGTGAAGGATCTTTAATAGTATCTATAATCTTTTCACACTTTTTTAGACCAAGGTCGATTTAGAGCTTGATACATGTATATAATCAAAGTAATCGTTTGTCGTTGTATACCATATGGTAATATCTATGCTGTAGAGAAGAGAAGGCAGTACACATGTCTGCAGATGACGGAATGACAGGTTCGCAAGGAACTGCGTGCTTGAGGTCGACACTTTTGGCGGATGAAGCGTGATGATGTCGGGTGCCATATCCTACGCCCAAATATTAGTAACTAAACTGGTGCACATCCCCGCAACCTGAACGCCACTTGGTACAGAGATTGGGTTTTAACACCTCCATGCTGCCCGTGATGAATCTCCACACGAAAATGATCGGCCACACACAGCTCGTGCTACTGTTTGACTTTCTATCAACCTGAACATAACAGCATCAAGTCGGTAATTGGCAAATACTAAGTAGACTATTAATCAAATTAAAGTTCATGTATGTGCCGTTTATTACAGATAAGGTTTGGTTTAGTGGCGTTTCGGTTCTCATTTTACAGTTTCTGTTTCGTCTCAATGTATTCTGTTTCGTTTCTCTCGGTTTTATATTGTCTCAATGCGTTTCGTTATTTTCGCTGTGTTTCGTTTCGTGCTGTGTTAAGTTTCTTTTCCGTTTCTCACTTTACAATGACACATATCATATCTCCTTCACTAAAGCATTTAAATCGCAAAACTACAACCATCATGCAATTTTAACATGCAAGACAGTAGTCGGACATGAAAAAAATGGATTCACCCAATACCGTGGTCTTTCGGCAATTGTAAAATTATACTGTAATCAGCATGCATGAATTAACCATAAAAAATTATGTAAATTACACAAGAAAGTCTTGTTGTTTTTATGGCATTTATGTTAAATGAGATAGCAATTGCCAACATTGGAAATTAGGCCATTACTAGTTATGTACACAAATTCAGAAGAGACTGCCATACTCGACTTCATATTCAATTATTTATCAATACTTAGACTATTCATCATCCTGCATGTTTGGTAATATGACATATACATACGAAGCAACCATGACAAAGGTATTTTAAGAATATATTGAATAATTGACAATGTGAATTAATCAAACCAGTCAATAACAAATAACGTGTCTGTCAGTTGAATTTTAATGAATACTAATTCATTTTACTTTTCAGGAGGCATCCGTAAACATTATTTAGAATGGGTTCGGGTGTCAGTGTGAGATACAGATTAACGTAAATACACGAAGACTGCAATTTAAAGATAGGTAATTTTATGTATAGGATCACGGGGAGAAAAAGTAATATAATTTATTTTAGATGGTTATAATTTACTTTTTTATGTAACACGTCTTCTGATTGGCTGAAAGTTTTTTTGTCTATCAGCTCATAGACATAATTTTGTCATGTGACCTTCTTAAATCGAAATAACCTCAAAAATGGGGTGCACACTTTTAAATAAACCGATACGCGAGTTATTTAGTGTGTATCACATTTTATATGTTATTTCTTCAGAGACAGAAAAAATATTACAGTCGTTCCTTAAATAGTAAATCAGGTAATAATAAGCATGTACAATTGTAGAAGATTAAGTTGAAGTTTACATTTCGTTAGCTTTTCTTTCCTACCTCATCTCAATTGACGGATCAAGAGATGGACAGTAATCTGAAAATGGAGCCCTATGAATCTTGCCCAGTCAGATTTTCTATAATATAGTTTTCAAGATATAAGACAATGAATTTACCCTTATGTTCTATTTTTAGCCATGGCGGCCTTGTTTGTTGTAAGACCTGGGTAAAACACAAACTCAATACTACATATCATAAGGATCATTTACCACAAATTTTGTTGAAATTCAGTAGTTTCAGCGGAGATCTTTGAGAATTGTTATGACAACGTCGCACGTGGCATTAATATTTTGTTGAACTGAAACGAGTCGAATTCATTCAAACTGAAATCAAAGCATGTTGTACGTTATAAATGACAAATGTGTATACTTTTCAGAAGTTCTTACATAAAAAATGTTTTGATTAAACGTCCTGGATTAGAATACGAAGCCTTCAAAACCCGAGTTCGTTACCCGTCGAGTGAATTTTTTCAACAAAGAAGTTGAAATTTCTTTCTTAACTTCTGAGGAACCTATGCTGAATTTAAATTATGTGATGAGGTTTTTTATGAACTGGCCTGTGTCAAATGTGTTCCAATTAATATGCTGTAATACGCAAAAGTGCCACTTTTTTTTAATAGACCTTTAAAAATTTATGACGTAGCGGTTGCGATAGTAATTTACGAGCTACGTCCCTTTAATTTGTTGACACTTCAAACAAATTTGTACTACATTGTACTATTATTTTAGCACCATATGCTGTTATTTATAAGTGAAAATAGATAAAAATTAACTAATCAACTTAGTTTGCACTAAATACAGAGACATAAAATACTTTGTATGTCTCTGCTAATTTTAATTGATTATATTTTATACTAAAGATATATGTATAACATTTAGGTAAATAAATTTTGTCATTTTCAGAATAGTTCCTGGACTGAAATAGGGCTTTGCAGTTTCTCTGGATCATAATATATTATTCCATGAGTTACTTTTATATTTTGGTATAAATATATGTTCACTGCTGTAACCGAACAATACTAACACATAAATAAATTTCTAATTCATAAAGGTCTAAAGGCCAGGGATAGCCAAAATATGTATAAATACTGCATCTAGACAGGGTTAAAATGTCTAATCTAAAGTTGAATTCTCTTGCATTATTTAATGTATTTAAAAGAATTGATAATCAAAGGTATCTCAATGTAAATTATTCATAATTTAGAATATAAAAGGAAATGTGTTTGCTTTTGTGCGTATGATTATTAATTAAACTAAATAAGATAACTTTTTATAAATGTTGTCTCATTCTATAAATGTTCTACTAAATGGACCCAAATTGTAAAAAGAAGCCTATAAATTAATGGATTATAATTTAAATGGTAGATTATGAACCTGCGAATAAATAATATTGAGAAAGATTCGATCTCATAGCATTTTGTTCTATTTAGAAAAAAATAACTAGACCTATTTCAGTGCAGTTTTTGAGTGCTAAGTCAATATTTTATTTTTTTATTTATTTTATTTTTAACAAAAATGAGTCACACTTCATGAAGTTATGCATTCAATAAGAGTACTTCAAATGCAAGTCTGATAGAGATTGCTTTATAGTTGCTTGACATTAATCATAAAATTTCATTTTTAATGCACCCACCTAACATACGGCTAAATCATATATATACCATTCGAAAGCATATCATCTGTGAGTTCTTTTTTGCCCGGTTGTCAAATATTCGTATTCAATTTCTGTTTAATCACGATGAAAGGTCAAGGACGGACAATTTCTTATTTTACAAGATGTCAGCATTTTTGCATATTCTGTCTTCTAAATAATAAATTATGTGTGGAAATACAAAACACTTTTAGAACAGTGACTATTAGTCAACTATCAAACTCATAATTATATATTAATGACGTCTTTTTAATAGATAGCGCCTTTTCCCAGAAATTCCAGTGACAATGATAAAAATTAATGAAAACCAAAATATTTGTCAGTGATTCAACTGTTAATCACCATACAACTAAATAACATATATTTAATTTAGTGCTAAGGACGGTTTTTACATCATCATATTACTTCAATCACATTTCTAGCTAATTACACAGCCAATCATAACAACCAATACAGTTGCCGAAAATACCACCATCTGCAAACAGATAGCTTTTAAGCTGTTCTACGTTAAAATGGATTGTATGTAAAATGTTTGCAGAAAATAACACGCGGGATTTATGCTTTTAAAGGGTATTTAGGGAGCTAAACTTTTATATTTCAATATGTAGTTTAACTGCCAGCCTGTTAAAAACTCTTCTGTCTTTTTTTTGTTAGTTTGTTTGTAACTTCGTGATTATCATTAAAAGAAATAAAGTACTTTATATATAAATATTAAGCTAGCCCCAAAAATTAAATACATAAATAGATAATTACATAGTAAGTAAGTTGATTAATGAAAAGCTTCGTGCATTGACGAAAGAAGTTAAAACTATTATCTTCTAGATACTGAAAATGTTCTTTGTGCCATTCCGAAATAGGAAACCTTATGCAAATACGTAATTTTCTTGCAAAAAATTGACAGGTTGCAGTTACATGTTGTATTTGGCAAAACCATTCGGAATTTTGGGTCCTCAATGCTCTTCAACTTCGTACTTTATTTGGCCTTTTTAACTTTTTGGATTCGAGCGTCACTATTGCGTCTTTTGTAGACATAACGCGCGTCTGGCGTACACAATTTAAGTCTGGTATCTATAATGAGTTATTTTACCACCAGTGGGTCGATGCCACTGCTGGTAGAGGTTTCCTCCCCGAGGGTATCACAAGCTCAGTAGTCAGCACTTCTGCGTTGACATGAATTGTCACTGATATGGTCATAATTATATTTTAACTGTTTGCAAAACAATGCATTTTTCGAAATATTACAGATTTTCGACCCCGGGAATAGATAACCTTATTTATATTTTGCAAAACCTTTCGGAATTGGGGGCCCTCAATGCTTCTCAACTTCGTGTTTTATTTGGCCTTTTTACAGTTATTGATTCGAGCGTCACTATTGAGTCTTTTGTAGACAAACGCGCGTCTGGCGTAAACCATTTTAAGCCTGGTATATATGAGGAGTTTTACATCAACTTACAGTCTATATCTTTTTATTTGAACATTCTAGCAATTCGCAACAATTATAGTTATAATCAGAGTTTCTAAATAGTAAGAAATTTACATGTAGAATAAAAAGCTATAACGAAATAAATGACTGTGTAGGTGTCACATCAACAATTTAATCAATCATCACCAAGAACGTTTTGTGAAAGTAGACAACCTCTGGCAAAACATAGCACTTTTTATATTGCTGCGTTAAACCCTCTGTTGTTGACCTGGCAGCGATTGTATAGCGATTTTCACACTTTATTTCCATACTAGAGAAGAACTAGGTTAATTCTGTTTGCGTTATTTTTCTAATCACAAAAGTCGGGGGGGGAAAAAATTGGCTGCCAAAATTACTTGGTTTGAAGTATTGTCTTTTTTCAAAACTACATGACAAAGAAAACCCCTAAAACTTTATCCAAACAATAACATGAATAGGTAAAATCTTTTCTATTTTTTACATGCCAATGCTTTGCAGGTTATAATCTGTTTGGTTTTCGAATGGTGCGAAGATCTCATAACTGCACTAAGTGTCTGATATAAGTTGATATAAAAACTAGGGATGTCAACTCGGTGAACAATTACTAATCGAGTACTTGTTGGTTTTATCGAGCGATACTCGAGTACTAGCTCGGGAATATATCTACAACACGGAAACACAAAAATCTTACATTCTGTTGTTTGTTTTTTCAACGGACGAAAAACCAACTACATAAGAATCTAGGACATAGAATTACACACCATAATTAATAGCTCATTACCTACAAGTACTAGTTAAGTAAAAAACAATAATCTAATCAATATACTTTAATGAACACCTAATTCAAAATTACAACAAGGAAAAACCATATCAAACAATAGTATTTGGTAATCGTTAAGAAAACACATTTAATGTTTACAAAAGCGTAAGGATTAGAAGTTTAACTATACACTGAGGGTCACCAGAGGATAAAAACCCATACAAAATGGTATGTTTAAATGTGAGAAAAACAAGCGTTAGAATGAGATAACTTAAAAGCGGGCTTGTTATGGTGAGTTCTAATATTCTAATGGCTTGCTATTTAACTCTATTTTAATGTGTTTATCATGAATAAAATCCCTTCATGTACAATCTCCATATGTGCACTTCAAAACTTCGAACTTCACTAAAATTTACAAAGCGATGTAGTAGGAGTATTGCTAATTAAAAAGTTTTTTTTATACTAATGGATGTACAAATGAATTGAAAGAAAAAAACAAAGAGGCGTAGGGACAAGATGATTTCTACATTTCCGATAAGCACACATACAACACCATGAACAAAGCGATAAAAGTAGGACAAACAACAGTCCTCAAAACACTACATCTAAATGTACGAACACTACCCTAAACCGGAGGTGAATGAAGTTGCTCCGGAAGGGTAATCAATCTATCACAATATAAATTTTCTGTCATTTCTGATAAAACAACTAATATAGTATGTAATAAGTTAATGTGATTACAAAATTTGTGATAGTATAGCGCGTTGCAAACAGTAGTCATTCGAATTCTAACGAGATTAAACTTCTTAATATGTTTTCCACTTTGGACATCGAAAAAACATATTTTTACTGCATATACCTTGTAAATTCCATAAGCACTTAATTTTATCACCATTTTTTTAAATATGGAAAATTATTTTCTCGTGATATTGACAACAATCGATGTGTTATCTCAACAATGAAAAGCACAATGATTCATATTTGCAGATGGGGGTATTTAGGGCAACTGCAAAAGCTTCCGTAGAAGGCTGATTCGTAACCAATTTGATATTGACTGCAGTCTAAAATGAAGAAAAAAAATGCCTTTACCTATGAACAATGAATCAATTTTATTTTTGACATACAAATATTGATACCTGAAGAAATATTTTGCTTTTAGTGCAATTTTATCATTTTGAAGTATTTTTTAAAGAATTGCATTTTTCTTCAAATATTGCGCAATTAATATTTTTGTTCTATATGTCTACATGAGTATTAGAATAAAAAAATCATACGAGAACCAGCAAACGGCATTTTGTTTAACTCTTTTGAAATTTGGGAATGCCCATTCTTGACCTTTGACCTTAATTTAACAAAATTTGCACCGTAAGAATTATTGACGACCGGGCAAAACAGAAAGTACAGATAACAAGCTTTCGAATGATAAATAATATAGCCGTATGTTAGGTGGGTGCGTTAAAGTCGTTAACTAAGCGTCTTTTTGAAAAATATCACTCGCCTATTAAGGTTAAAGGAGGAAAATGTACATGCCGTTTGTTGATGTGGTTTATAAGTGTTTCTCGTTTCTCGTTTTTTTTTATATAGATTAGACCGTTGGTTTTCCCGTTTGAATGGTTTTACATTAGTAATTTTGGGGGCCCTTTATAGCTTGCTGTTCGGTGTGAGCCAAGGCTCCGTCTTGAAGACCGTACTTTGACCTATAATGGTTTACTTTATAAATTTTGACTTGGATGGAGAGTTGTCTCATTTGCACTCATACCTTATCTTCTTATATCTATGTAGTTTTTGTATTAGCTTTAAACTTTTACAGGTGTCATATATTGATTGGTTAAAGATGCATATTTCGACTTTTTTTAATCATTGGCTTAAAAACGAGTACATGGACCCCTCTTTTTGAAATAACAATTGGCTTGATTATGTGTGAAGATTATTTGTATCAGTTTTTATGAACGAATCACCGATGATTTTTTTTAAATTAGATAAATATACAGGACAAAATGGCGTTTCATTCTTTTTTACAACTATCCGCTATTGTTTATCTTTTAAAACAAAAAGTTAGGTATGTCTGTTCAAAGCAAAGAAACCGACATTTTTAGTAAATGTCTAAAATTTCAAGCCAATTTCATTATAAAAGTAGCACCCGCAGGTATAGTTTCGTAGAGTTGGCTTAAAAGTATTTGAATATCTTCTCCTTCATGGTGCGATTCTTGGTAGAGTAGTGTTCCATGTCGTGCTTTCGGCATAGCACCGTGGATTCCTTGTGGTAGAATTCGGTATCCTTGTTTGTCCATAGTTTCTTTGGAATGCATGACTTTAATACCGTCTGAAAGGCAAACTTGACTGTCACACCTTTCTTGTTCTTGGGCGGTACTAGGCAGCCGTATTTGGAGAAAAATCGTCGAAGATGCTCAGAATGAACTTGAAGCCCTTGCTGTTTTGAGAGAGGAGCTCGTGTCGACAAGATCAGCAGTCCAAGTTTCATCACCACCCAAAAACGATCACGCGTCGTTTCTGGAATTTACGTCTAATTGGTTTGTGTAACTCTTCAGCTAGCTCATCCGTCCAACTAACTTTGTTTTTCTGGGACGCTCAGATCAAGTTGTACTTTGGTGATGATGAGGGGTCTAACAATGCCGCGTTCCGTTTTCTTTTTCATCGTTGGATTATTGATAATGTCCAGTTAAGCTTGTTCTCCTCACGCACATAGTTGCGAGTGGTGTATCCTTATGTTGAGCACATCAGAGATCATGAAGATAAGCAGCTTGATCGACTCTATTGATAGGTATGGACCAATGTTTTGGGATTCAATCTGTATTTAGGCGTGTGTTTAGCTTATTACTAGGTCCGGTGAAGTTGTTCCCCAAAAGATGCATCACCACCTGTGAGTTGTTAATCAGTTTGTTCATGAAAACCCTACCGGTTGTACTTATTAACTGGGATTTCATCGATCCACACTTGGCGCAGGATCCAACCCTCCGTCGTCGTCGTCGTTGCTAGTCGTAACTTCAAATCGCCAGTTTGTCTCTCTATTCCTCTTACATTTCAAACAGTATATTGTATATCAGTTTATTTAAATGAATGGACGTTGAACACATTTCATACCATGAAACTACAACGAACAGAAATAATCCCTTCATCCTTCCGTGACGCTGCCAAACAACCTACTTTTCCGGTCGGCCGATAGCTTGTACGTCTTTGGGAAAATCTCTTCACCAACTTATCTGCGAGCTCCTGGAGGTGGTCCTGCAAACGCAAGTTCGAGTGTAAGCATAAGTGTGACCGTTTGAATATCTCCACAAGATCCCTTCACGAGTTTCTCCCAGGTTTTCAGTTGTGTTAAATGTGATGCTTACATGACCGACCGCATTGACTGCCATAGAAACCGAATGAGAGAATTATTTGTTCAATCAGGAATATAAGTTACCTTCATTTATTCAACGACTTTTTTAAAAAACTGAACGCTAAGGAGCATTTGTTCAAGTGCTATCAAACGCTAGGGATGTTCTTTTTAAACTCTATCAAGCGCAATGGGGTGTTTTCTCAAACGCTATTAAACGCTAGGGGGTGTTTTCTTAAACGCTATTAAACACTAGGGGGTGTTTTCTATTAAACTATCTAAAATGCTATCAAACGTTTAAGGGTGTTTTTACAAACACAATAAATAGACTGAAGTTTGTACAAAATGCCGATCCCACGCAGCGTGAAGCTCTTGCTCGGGAGTTCCAGGATGTAAAGCACAGCATCAAAGCTAGCAACTTACAACAATAACTTGACAAACAAGGATTGAGTCGTGATCTCAACAAGTTTTTCAAACCAGTTCATAAAATTGTTCTTAGATCACCAAGACGATTGAAGACCTCCCGGCCATTTTACCGCTACCTGTACTGCCTCCTCAAACCTTGATTTGCAGATCCATTATCCATCGAACCAGCTCAAGGTGCTACCCTTGGACATCGTGCACAGGAGTACCTACATCTCAGTATGATCAATGATGCAGACCACACCTTTGAACTAAGATCGTTACATTTGAAAGAGATGATATTTGTCTGGATGGAGTATGATACAAAGGAACACTTGGAATGTGGGAACTCATTGTCAAGAAATGCCATGAAACATACGAACAAGCAGACATAATTGTTTATAAAGATATTTTGAAAGCTACAAATACAATGTATAAAAATTATGATCCAGAGTTCGGTTCTTAATCAAACAGGAGCTACGAATGGAAGGGCATCGTTTCGCAAATGTACGAGAAAGTTGGGATGTTGACTACAAACCGTGTTTCTACCATCATACTTTGAACAGCTTCTAGATCGACTGGACCTGTGCGCCGCCTCCTATTGAGCTGAAAACAATAGTGTCCATCCTCTACGCAATGAAAAAAGATGGTATAATCGACAGTGGGGAGTACAAAATGGCACATCGTAACCTCCTATATAGACACGTTTTTTCAATTATCACCCGTAGTAATAATCTTCGCCGTTTGGCGCGCTATAATTACGTCTGCCATTACAGTAATGATAAAAGCGTAAACCAAGCATTCAATCGTAACGTGAAATATATATGTTTACATTCTTCAATCAGAAATATGTCAATTAATTGCCCT
The DNA here is from genome assembly GCF_021869535.1 of Mytilus californianus. Classification (NCBI taxonomy): domain Eukaryota; kingdom Metazoa; phylum Mollusca; class Bivalvia; order Mytilida; family Mytilidae; genus Mytilus; species Mytilus californianus. The sequence continues at coordinate 65,879,997 of NW_026262712.1, forward strand.
ACTGTGTTAAGTAATATTTACACAGTTAATACCATGTTGTGTCTTAATTATCTAACACTGATTATCCCCATAGTTGTGTGGTCTGGCTTATCACAAAGAACCCTGTGTTATTTTAAAGGACATTTAAAGTGCTTGTCGGTTGTAACAATTTCATCCCATTACATCAGTTAAAGAGTAAAAGATCTTAAAAGGTTTATCTTGAAACCATTTATTGATATAAAAAGGTGTCCAAGTTTAATGTTTTCATTTAAATACCTCCAATATGTTTTACTCTTTGATTGATGTATTGCGATGAAAGTTTTATTATAAATTATGAATAAGAGGAGATGAGTGGGACAATGCATATATATCAATGCGACAGACACCCAATTACAAAATAGATTTGACTCTAAACAAAACTAACACCAAGGTAAATTCAAAAAGGTAGAGTTCATAAAATAACCAAAAGACGTCTATAGAGGGGAACAAACAGATTTCTATTCAGTTCATGTATATGTCATCCTGAATATGCATGAACTATTTGCCACTGGACGTTAAACAACCAACAATCAATGGATCTATAATATAATACAATCATAATGCAATGTACGTCTATAGCATTTACATTATCCAACGACTTAAATATACATGTACATGTACAGTGTATACATGTATACCCGACCTGTTCAATAAAAAAAGAGAAAAAAATAACAAACTAGTTTCACTCATTACTTTCATCAGTATCTCTGATCAGATCTGACCGTAAATTAACCAAAGCAGAGCATACAAGTAAAATGTCATCAAACAGTTTTAAGGATGATACAGGCACAGTCCCACTTAGAATTTTGAAGACCTTCAATCGTCGAATTACCCTTTCAACATGTATCCGTACTCTGGCAATCCTTCTTGTGGTTGTCACATCCTCTGCACTTAACTGAGGTTTGTTTTTTGTGAACGCTGGAATGTTCAGCTTGACACGCAATAAGTAGTCTATTGTAAAGCCACGATCTGCCATAGTCTCGTCGCCTGGAAGCAAGTAATTCATGAATCCACTTTTTTCTACAATAAATTTGTCACTAGCACGACCACCAAAAGCTTTGGATATGAACATAATTAGTCCATGTGGGGATATTCCTACTAAATATTTAGCTGTATTATGGGACTTGTAATTGCTGTACATTTCACCTCTACTCCTTAAATTAGTTGGTCTCTGAATAAATATTTCAGCACAGTCAATAATACAAGTAGTTCTGGGATAAATTTCCCTAAATGATTCGGGACAACAGTCTCTTATTACTTCTCTAGGGAGCCAAACAATCAATGACTGTAACTTATCTACCAACACGGGAATCCACGAATTAAATATTTTGCAAGCTAAACCACTTGATATACCAAATCTTCTGCATAGATCATCAAACATTAAATTTAACTTCAGTCTCATAAGCACAAGGAGTAATTGATCTGCTACCTCTAATTGAAAACTAAATGTATTGAAAGGAGTAAAACATTTCACCAGCGTGAAAAAGACCTCTTTTGTGACCCCTGTATACAATAAAGCGTCATTGTCCGTTATTAAATTTTGTGCAGCAGACATAGTTGCTCCATCATATTTACTTTGAACTCCATTTTCTTCCGTTAAAACTATATTTGTTTGAGAAAATTTAGTCTGAAAATCGGTCCATTCTTTCCCGTACGTGTGATCTTTCTGCGGTAAGAAGTCCGATTCAAGATATTGTGTACTAACAGTAGATGAAGCTTCTACAACATTAAAACTACAAATAGCCTCCGGTAGTTTCTCAGACGATGTACTTGTGCCTGGTTCACTTTCTGTAGTATCCAATTCTGTTATTTCCATATCGGAATCGGAATCACCATTTTCTAGTTTTCTTTTTTTCATTGTCAATTGATGTTTTAAAATTTTTCTTCTACCCGGAGTTGTCTTGTTTTCATATCCCATCTTTAACTTAGGAGAAGGATTCCGATCTGTAGGATTTCCGTCAATAAAATGTTCAGAGCATACATATACGTTTTTCGGAAGATCTTTCCGATTTAAAGCTTTTATCCACTCAAGTCGTATCGATTCTTTGGATGGCATTACATGTAGTCTGTAAGGAATTAAACAGGGACAATGGTCGTGCATTTCACCATGTAATTCACACATTGATTTCTTCTTTCTTCTATTTTTTTTCGATTATTGGAACAACCATGAACTGAACATGAGTTCCCACCACCTGTTTTGTATTTATTTTCACTTTCCATAACAAAACGAAAAGGAAAATAGTGGAAAACAAATTGTAAACAGAAGATCGATATTGTTGTGATTAAAGCACGTGCTTTATCTATCATTAGTGCTATAGCTGCGGCACCACGTGATAGATTAATGGCAGCGCACATGATATTTAGGTCAGATCTTGAAAAATGTGTCTATATAGACATACAATGGCATTACTGATAAAGCACGGTTATCACCGGAAATACGTGGTTGGCAGGAGGGGTCTGTTTGACTATTTCTCCAATTTAGTCGGACGCATGTTCATCTCCTCTGCTGTGAAGGTATTGGGGAATAAGGTCATTAGTGCTGCCACCCTAACAGGTGGTGAAAAGGGAGCCACCAAAACTGTTAACCATGTCATTGACAAAGAGACCAAGAAAAAAGCCGTACCAAGCAAAACCCCTAAAACAAATACTCCACCGCAGCAAGCCCGTTTAAAAAACGTAATCTCAGGCGGCGGTATTGCAACCATTCACGATTTCGTCCAGCGCAAAATAGATAACATGTAGGAAATACATCACAGATGGTTAGTCTTCCGATGAAAGTATTCAGGAGTACGAAGTTCATGAATACGAGACCCATTCCGGAGCTCCCTTGAACAGTTCCGAGTCAGAGATACAAATCAACATTGAGACCCAGCATCTATTTGTCAATGCGAATATCGGTTGAAGGACGCCTTCTGAAGAACGACGACACGGCTTACGCAGATGAAGATCTGTTGACGACTTCGACTTCAGCAAATCGCAGGGTCTCAACCAGTTGTGATACAAAGATTAGCAGGCTGACGCCGTAGCCGACAACACTGTCTTTGCAGCTAGCCATGGTTACATCGTCATGAAGCCTGTGAGCAAAGGAATGTTCTCATTCACCATACCATCAAAGCACATCTTCGGTTTCGCAGAGGACTTTGACAAGATTGTAAACAGATCCAAACACGAACTAACACTCGTGTGCAACTCTGATACTAACGTAGTGTAAAGAACAGTGGAAGTCAGCGATATGTCTTGAGTAAAGTATTCATTCGTTCCTGACGTTGTTCCCTTCGATTAAAAACAAATTGAAACTGTACAAAACAACCCATAGCAAAAGAAACTTAACTGTGGTTTTCGCATGAGACAGTGCGATTTCATAGCCGTTCCCCAGAGTACACATTTCAATTGGCGATTTTCCGACAAGGGTAATGATCAGACTCAGAACGCAGCTGTGTTCGATCTCTACCGTTTGCAAAACATCCACGTAACCTTCAAGGCACAACGCTATCCAACCGTGTACTTCATGTTACCTTCATGTGACCTACCGAATTAGACTTTACAATACCAGCTTTGTAATAACATGAGCAACACGACGGGTGCCAGATGTGGAGCAGGATCTGCTTACCCTTCCGGAGCACCTAAGATCACCCCAGTTTTTGGTGGGGTTCGTGTTGCTGTTGTACCCCTATTTGTGACATTTTTACCTATTGTGTTTGTTTTGTTCACACATCGTTGTCAATATAATGGAATTTGATGCGGCTGTCATACAAGTAAGAGGTTTAGCTAGCTTTAAAACCAGGTTTAATCCACCGTTTTCTACATAAGAAAATGCCTGTACTAAGTCAGGTAATATGACAGTTGTTATCCATTCGTTTGATGTGTTTGAGCTGTTTATTTTGCCATTTGATTAGGGACTTTCCTTTTTGAATTTTCCTCGAAGTTCAGTATTTTTGTGATTTTACTTTTCACTGAATGCAAAATATCTACTTGTACAATGAAGCAACCGAATTGCGCAAAAGTTCTTCAACATGGATCATCTCATCAGCAAACAGTAACAGCAATCCCTCCGACTTTTCAGACCTGTATCTATTGATCGTCATCGATGTGAGTTACCAGTAAGAGAAACTGAAAGAATATATGGTTGACATTCAGATCAGGGCAGAATTCGAGCACAATGTCCCAGCAAACAAAGAAGCCTTTGCAGTGGTCATCTCCGTTAGGGTTCATCAGTTCGAGTCCGACGGAGAAAAGATGAACATCGTGTTTTAAGGTAAATAAATGGTTGACAATTTGTTATAATGCATCGTCGACAACACAGCTCCTAAGCATGGGTTTTCTTTCATCGTGTGACAACAAAAATCGACACTCTGATCAATCCACCCATTTACCTCAAAGATGAAAAGAGTTACGAGATGGCTATGTTAAATTTGAAGACGTACTACTCTTTCCCTAACAGGGAACAACACCTTTGGTTATTTTAACGATTAGAACACCTGGTCTACCATTGCGTTGAAGACTGGATCTTACACTATCGAAGACACCAACGACGCGTTGCAAAGACAACTACGACTCGATAAACGCCCAACCAAAATCACATCAATACCAATCCCAGTACGCAGAGGGCGACCCTAACCTCAGAATAAAAATTACCAAGTGGACTTCAACGTTGTCAATAGCATCAGTGAAGTATTGGAATTCGAACGAAGAATCCACACATACGACAGGACAAAAAAAAGATATACAAAAGATGAGAACATTGTAAACATCATCAGCATCAACAGCATTATAATCAACAGTGATATCATCAGTGGTAGCTATGTAAACGGATCAGAACAATCCAACATCTACAGTCTTTTCCCAAACGTCTCAACCGGCAAGAAAATCATTCAAACCCCTAAAAACTTTGTATGTTTACCCGTGACGCTGAAAACAATCAATCGTAAGGCGGGATTCCCATCGATCTCAGAGGCAAACATTTGACCATACGCTTTCTTCTTTGCGAGGTACAAATAAATGAGTTATCACGAATACGGTTTAAAATTGATACAAGGTCAAGTCAACTAGTTACAACAAGCATCAAAGAATGGTTGTCCAGTCAGCATCCGTGTGGCAATCTGTCATAATGAGGACAAAAGATGTTGCTCACCCAGCAACAAATAAAAAAAATCGACAAAATGTGATATAGCTATGGACCTTAGTATAAAACAGCTAAAACAAAACATGCAAAAGAAAGGTGGATTTTTAACCATGTTGACCGTTATTGGCTATGAGATCTAAAGCGCCTGTTAGCAAACACCGTACTACATGCTTTGGGACTGGTGCGTCGAGTGGGTTAGGAAGCGCTGGCATCAACAAAGCTATTATGTATTGTCTCTACCTTAGGTGTGTACTGTGTAAAGGCTCATGGTAACAATCTTTATCTCATTCTAGGTAAATAACCTTCTACCTATGGAAATGGTCTGTACTTGAAACAAGGACGAAAATTCTACTATAGTCGGGGGTTGATTCTAGGTTCTAACAGTCCTTTTAAGACCGTTCCTCTCTTAGGTATGCTCATTCAGACGTTGAATAAATGGATGAAGTAGACTCTGGAAAGCAATCGTACCGAAAGGCCCGGAACCCATCCGTCGAACAAGAGCTAGATACAGAGATTCATCAATACATTCAAGGATTAAAAACATACACCAGACTGAACAAGGTGTTTTCCATTGCATTAGGAACCTATTCTGTTTTAAACTTCAATTGCACAATCGGTACAATCAGCACAGTTGCACAAGGAATAGACGCCATCGGAATCATAACTGTCTTCAACTCTATCGGAATGGTGGTGTTAACGGTGTTATCAAGTCGAAACGACAAGAAACAAAAAAAATTTAGAGATACCGTTTGCCTTGTCAAAACTTACAGATCCCTGATAAAAATACAGTCAGCAAGGATTTGGATGATAACAACATCAGCGAAACAGAATGTGTAGGCGTTGATAAATGTTTCAACTTTTACTATGATTAAAAATAACAACTGCGACCACCGTGGACTACAATTAGATAGGATCTTACTGTGCAGTTTTTCGCTTGACACCTCTGAATTGATTTTCTGTCTAGTCTCCTGAATAAACATTAACTTTCATTTTCTTATTTCTTGTCAGGTAAAAATACATGTGTATGGTTCTCTTCTGATTCAGGGTTCACACCAATTTATAGTCGTAGAAATCAATCCCCCTTTCTGCGAGTACAGAATTCCTTAGCTGACAACCTAATACTGCTGGCATAGGTTCGATCTCTTTAACCGCCCGATCTCTTTGCTCAGCCGACTGCATGTCCTCCTCTCCTCGGTTCAAAATCAAGAGTCTACTCTCACCATTTTTCTCTAAAAGCCCTGGAATAGGCCAACCCCTGGTTTTTTTCCGAATTTTTCAAATTTCAAACCCTAGTTTCAAGTTTTTGAGCATAGCGCTTCTCGAAACCTTGCGCAACCGATGCGCTTTATCTCGTCTACAATACCTATATAGGTCTACCCGGTGACACCCCAAATTACTTTTCTCTAGAAACCCTGGAATAGTCCAAAACCTCTGTTTTTTTCCGAAGTTTTGATATTTCGAGCCCGAGTTTCAAATTTTGGAACATAGTGCCTCTCTAAACCTTGCGCAAACAATGCGCTTATATCTCTTCTGCAATATCTATATTACCATACCCCATGACAGCCCCATAATTTTCTCTAAAAGACATGGAAAAGGCCAACCCCACTGTTTTTTTCTTAAAACATAGTCGTGTAATTTTAATTTTTCAAATTTCGAGCCCTTGTTTCAGATTTTGTAAAATTGCGCCTTCCTAACCCTTGTGTAAATGATGCGCCTGTATCTCGTCTACAATGTCTTTATTACCATACCCCTGGAATAGGTCAACATCTCTGTTTTTCTTCCGAATGTTTTCAAATTTCAAGCCCTAGTTTCAGATTTTGGAACTCTATCTCTTCTGCAATATCTATAAAGCTAAACCCCGTGACACCCCACTATTTTTCTCTAGAAGCCCTCTCTTTGTTCTGTACTTCAACTTTTCTACTCGGATTGTCAAATTATTATATTTGAAATTTTTTCATCGATCTATTTCAATATCTTTTAATTTTCTCTAGTTGCAGAATTGTATTAACAGAATTCATTTCAATCAGTTGCCTTTAGGTGTCATACCGCTAATTCAAGCCAAAGGAGTAGGTCCAATAAGTGCCGATTTTGGCCTCAAATTTCAGGTTCATCTGATGAAAGATTTTGGACACTTTTTAAACACTTAAGTGTCTACTTCAGTCGATTCAATTAGTTTATGTGAAAGATTTGAACTGATTTAATCATTAAAAATGCCCAAATTCAAGCTTAAATATGGAAAATCAATCAAATATGCCATGATATGTCACTTTTCAGATGGTTTTTGTCAAAAATGAAAGTGGCCGCATCCGTGTTCACTCTCAACCTTTATATATGTTATGTATTATCACCAAATACAACTTACATTTAAATATTAAGAATAAACACAAATGCGGCCACTTCCATTTAAGACGGAAACCGTCTAAAATTAACTCAAATGCTAAAATTTTTAAGATTTCAGTAATTTAGCATGACTTAATGATGCTAGTACCCGATATATGTGGAATGTATTGTCAAAAACAGCTCATATTTATGTAACAGAAGTATTCTTATTTCCAATAAATAACTTAAAGTTTACATTTTAACAATTTTGTAAAACTGCTATATTTTGGGGCCAAAAAGGGGTCTTACTGAACCTACTCCTTTTTAAATTTTCACAGCTTTTTTAATATTCTAGCTTAAGTTCAACTTTATAGAAACCAGGTATATTCTGAATTGTACACTTATTACCTTTCTTTGTTCAACCAATGTCAAAAATTTGTTTACTAGTTTAAGTAAACAATGACACCAAAGGCACTATATTTTGTTAGGGAAGTGCTAGCTACTCTACATATGATCTAAATTAAAGGGGTTAATTGGTGGTCTGACACCTACATCCAATCCGTTGACAGGTGCGCATTAGCTGTGATTCTGAATGTTACCATAAAAAGGAGTGGTCTTGTTTTATAAATAGATTTAATAAATCCCATTTTAAAATAGAGATGTAAATTTCAATTCTGGACGGAATTTTCTGCTTTTTTAAATTTTTTCCCGAACGGCCGTTGCTATCTGTCGCAATTTGTAGGTTTTTATATATATCACCTTAATGTTTGCTAGCTTATTGATTGCTAGATATTGTCCGCTAGCTTCTTTTGAAACGGCAGTTGCTGTCTATTGTATTTTCTACGGTTTTTAAGATGTATCGCCTTATTTTTCGCTAGCTTCTTCGAAAAGCAGTTGCTGTCTGTTTTAATTTTAATTTACCGTTTTTAGATATATCACCTTATTGTTCGCTGGCTTATTGTTCGCTAGTTATTGTTCACTGGCTTCTTTGAACGGCATTTGCTGTCTGTTGTAATTTTGTTTTACCGTTTTTAGATATATCGCCTTATAGTTCGCTGGCTTATTGTTCGCTAGATATAATTGTTCGCTAGCTTCTTTTCGAACGGTAGATGCTGTCTGTTGTTATTTCTTTTATCGTTCTTAGATATATCGCCTTATTGTTCGTTGGCTTATTGTTCGCTAGTTATTGTTCACTGGCCGTAGGTCAATGAACAGCTGGTGTTTACATAATGGCCGGGTAGTAAATCGTTTCGAGTCTATAATAGACATGTTAGATAAATGATTTCAATTGGCAATTGAGAGTCGAGAGTTTAGAGTTAAAACATTTAAATAAGTGATCATCTCAAAAGTATTAATTTATAATTATTGATTTACTCGGCACATGATATCGTTTGTAACATTGCTTCGATTAAATATAAAAAAATTGTGAATGAAGGTCTTTCCATCCTTTCTTGAATGGGTATTGGTTGTTTTGTTGGTTAGTTGGTTGATAAAATGTTTGAATAACATCAAGTGAAAAATTATTCATAAGATGCTTAGGTTTGGATGGTTGGTAATTATGTTTATATTATGGATTGATTATATTTTGCCTATTGTCAAATTTAACGAATTTCAGATTCATTAATACCCATTCATTCATTTATAGATTGATTGCTTTGGTTCGTACATGTGTATGCTTGATTTAATGATTGGTTGGTTGATTGATTGATTGAAAGTTTTATAACGCAAAGAGAAACATATTTCATATTGATTTATTAATTGATTGATTGTTACTGTTCCGTCCAGTGACAAATATTGTACATTCTTAACTGATGGAATGATACATGCCCCTTCTCCAAATACAGATATAGACCAGAAACCAATTCCTCGATTAGAAAATACACGGGGTTGGGTTCTTGGAAACAAACGGAATAAAAATATCCCTAGGGTGCAGCTTGATACGACTGCAGAGGTCGAAACATGAACAGTTGAGACAAGTATGGACACTACATTCAAGCCTGATTCAGCTCTGAATTTGGTTTGTGATTAAATATCTGACACAGCACACGTTTCTGACACAGAATGAATGTGGTCCAAAAACTTTAACTTTTGAATGTGGACCAATCTAATATCGGGGCCCAAAATCCAAAATATAAATACACGGTTAGATTCAGCATAACAAAGAACCTCATATATTCCATTTTTGTTGAAATCATACAAAGTTTAATTGTGGACCCCGATTTGGACCAACTTGAAAACTGGGCCCAAAATAAAAAAAATTGAATACATGTTTCGGTTCATCATCATATCAAAGAACCCCAAGAATTCAATAATTGCAAATATTAAACTAAGTTTAATTTCAGACTCTTTGGACCTTAATGTAGAGCAATTTGAAACCGGGTCCAAAATCAATGATCTAAATATACGGCTAGATTCAGCATATCAAAGAACCCCAAGAATTCAATTTTTGTTTAAATCAAACAAAGTGTAAGTTTGAACCCTTTTGACTTCAATGTGGACTAATTTAAAGACGGGGCCCGAAATATAAATACACGGTTAGATTCAGCATATTCAAGAACCCCAAGAGTTCAAGACTTTGAATTAAACCCCATGGAAATTGGTCATGAAATAAACTCTTTACAAAGTATTATAAAAGTATTGTGTTTGGTACCTTATCATTGAACGGTTAGGGCCATAAACCAAAAATCAATTCAAACCTTTCTTTTTTTGGTATGAAACCTTATGGTACAATTTCATAAAAATCCATACACTTACACAAGTTATTGTCCTGAAACAAGAAAAATGCTTTACGTTTCTATCTGGATCTGAAAATTCCCTATATCTTCTTATTCTTTATTACAAGTTATTTGCTAAAACAATTATCTAAATTGTCTAAGTAATATTTATTGGAAGCAATATTATTAAAGCTATGTACCGAGTAAATCAATAATGAAGTTATACCTTTTGAGAATATCCCTTATTTAAAAGTCTAAACTCTATACACCTCGACTCATCTCTCAATTGTCAATTGTAAACATTTATCTAACATGTCTAATAGAATATAGAATGATACCAAATAAAAAGAAATACATATCCTTGTTGTTTACTGAATATTTGTATCTTCGACAGCAGCTGCATCAGTGTCTCAATGAATTAAAACACTTGCCTTATGGATATAAATTCACTTGTTTTTCAATCCTAATAAAACTGTCATATTGTAATGGTTATTTTATTATTTTTACAATATTAAATATTGTTTACACTAACATAGTAGTTATAGTAGCTAGAGGCTCCAAAGAGCCTGTGTCGCTCACCTTGGTCTATTTGCATATTCAACAAAGGACACTCTCCAACATTGTAGATGAGAATAGAATTCATGACAAAAATCTGTTTTGTTGTTCTTGTATTGGTGATCATTTATTCTGTTTAGTTTCTCTCTATCTTCTTTAGTTTTTGCTCAAAACACAAAAGAGGGTAAAAACATCCTCATTTAAGGGCAATCACTCCTATAAAGAGTGACAGTCTACTTACTATATCGGCAACATTTGACTTGTTAGTAGATCTTGACTTGCTGATCTTTTTGTGATTTAAAGTGTCTATTTATCTATTATATTTTTTTATCATATTAGGCAAAACGCAAAAAGAGTGGTGAAAATTGCCATTAAAGGGCAATAACTCTAAAAAGGAGTCGACTGGTGATTTCATCCATGCGCACTTATTTTTAGAACTAGTCTTTCTGATCATTTTTGCATTTTAAGGTTCTCTCTATCATTTTAGTTTTCAAAATAATAGGCAAAAATGAAAAAAAAAGGTAAAATTTGTCATTTAAGGGCAATAACTCCTATGAGAAGTCGTCTGACAGTTTTGACGTATATGGATGATGGTCAAATTAATTTTGCCTAATCTGCAAGAGGTAAATTTATGAACAGTTATAAACTATCAGTAACTATGGCAAGTGACTGAAACGATCTTTAAAGCAACTAAAGATTAAAATACCACTCGAAATAAACCCGAACTCTTTCACACGGATTTTTTTAAGTAATATCAGTGGTCAATCGGTTGACTGTTCATAATGCAAAATGCAACTCTATCGTAAACTTTGAAAACTTACAAAAAATACTATTCGAATTTGTACTTCACAATGTCAATGAATTACAATAAAAAAAACACAGAATATCACAAATAGAAATAGAAAGAATTACACTTTTCGTGATTTCAGTGGTGACATATTTACACCCCACGTAGAAACAAAATGGCTATTGCCTGATACCATTTGAGGCATTTAGGAACTGCCTTTAAAAATGTATAAAGGGACATAACTCAAAAACGATAAACGTGACGCCACCCAAATTCGAACTTGATGTGTGTTGGCTGTAATAAGTATTGTGTATAAGTTTCATGACATTTGGTTGAGGCTGAGACTACTATTAAACGTTGGAGGCAAACTAAACTTAAAAGTGCGGAAAAGGAAAATTTAGCAATTTGTCCACTTAAAAAGGGACATAACTAGAGAACGGTGACAGTGACAAATTCAAAATTGATCTGTGTTTTGTGGTAATTAACATTGTGTATAAATTTCATAATATTTGGTTGAGGCAAACTAAGGTTAGAGAACGGAAACTATGTTGGGACGTTAGAACATACATCCCTGTGCAAAGGGAAATAACTCAAACTGGATAAATAGTTCTCTAAAATAAGATATGATGCAATTTTTCAAATTATAATCAATAATATAATAACAACAACCAGTGATGACTAAGTTCTCTAAAACTAGATATGATTTAACACTCAAACATTGTTAGAATCAGCATATCAAAGAACCACAGAATTCAATTTTTGGTGAAATAAACAAAAGTTTAATTTAGGACCCTTTGGACCTCAATGTGGTATTATCTTAGATTAAGCATTTCAGAGAAACCTATATATATTCAATTTATGTTGATATCAAACACAGTTTAATTTTGGACCCCGATTTGGACCAACTTGAAAACTGGGCCCGAAATCAGAAATCTAAATACATGTTTATTAATACACAATATAAGCTTAGTTTTTATGGGATAAAATTGGGAATGAAAATGGGGAATGTGTCAAAGAGACAACAACCCGACCATAGAACAGACAACAGCAGAAGGTCACTAACAGGTCTTCAATGCAGCGAGAAATTCCCGCACCCGGAGGCGTCCTTCAGCTGGCCCCTAAACAAATATATATACTAGTTCAGTGATAATGAACGCCATACTAAACTCCAAATTGTACACAAGAAACTAAAATTAAAAATAATACAAGACTAACAAAGGCTAGAGGCTCCTGACTTGGGACAGGCGCAAAAATGCGGCGGGGTTAAACATGTTTATGAGATCTCAACCCTCCCCCTATACCTCTAGCCAATGTAGAAAAGTAAACGCATAACAATACGCACATTAAAATTCAGTTCAAGAGAAGTCCGAGTCTGATGTCAGAAGATGTAACCAAAAGAAAATAAACAAAATGACAATAATACATAAATAACAACAGACTACTAGCAGTTAACTGACATGCCAGCTCCAGACTTCAATTAAACTGATTGAAAGATTATGTCTTCATCATATGAATATCAGGCACAATCCTTCCCGTTAGGGGTTTAGTATCATACCATCATAACATATATGCGAAGAACATAACCCGTGTCATGCCAACAACTGGTTTTTAAATAAATGTGTTTAGTGCCGATGCAAAGACCCTATAAGTGAATCAATATTAACGCCAAAATATGCAATCTTTAATGAATGGACAACAGTATCGTAACTATATCCTTCTTAATAAGTCTATTTAAAGGTTTTGTTAGCTTCAGAGGTGAATACTGACATTTTTGTGCTTTATAAAGAATATTTCCATAAAAAATTGGATGTGAAATACCTGAACGTATAAGAAGTCTGCATGTTGAGCTATATTTACGAATGGTGTCCTTATACCGATGATAAAATTTAATAAATGTTTTGACTAGTTTGTGATATCGAAAACCCTGGTGTAATAATTTTTCAGTAATACATAAATTTCTCTCGTTAAAATCTAAAACATTGTTACATACACGAGCGAATCGTACAAGTTGAGATATATAAACACCGTAAGATGGTGACAAGGGAACGTCACCATCTAAAAATGGATAACTAACGATAGGAAATGAAAAATCATCTCTTTTATCATATATTTTAGTATTAAGCTTTCCATTTATGATATAGATATCAAGATCGAGGAAAGGGCAGTGGTCATTGTTAGTATTAGCTTTATTTAAAGTAAGTTCAACAGGATAAATTTCTTTAGTATACATACTGAAGTCGTCATTATTGAGAGCCAAAATATCATCCAAATATCTAAAAGTATTATTAAATTTGTGTATCAGATGTTGTTTCGATGGGTCTTTGCTGATTTTTGTCATAAATTGTAACTCATAGCAATACAAAAAAATGTCCGCAATAAGTGGTGCACAGTTAGTCCCCATTGGAATTCCGATAACCTGACAATATACGGAATCTCCAAAGCGAACAAAAATGTTATCTAGTAAAAATTCAAGGGCATATATAGTTCATCAAAAAAAATATATAGCATTCAAAAAATTAGTTTTTACAGAATAACAAATAAACTTACCACAAACAATTTACCAAAGAAAAGAAGAACAAAATCCAAAATTGTATTTATCATTAATACAATGTCTTTTTAAAATCTATAAAAATCAGTAACAAGAAATAATTGTAATAGGATGCTGTTGCGAAGTCTGACAAACAAAGCTCCAATAATTCGTGATCCCCTGGGGGCTCGCCCTTTATTTCATATAATTTTTTTTTGTCCCATACAAGAGTATATATGGTTAAGGGGTGGAAATCTTGACCGTTTACAAGTTTTCAAAAAAAAAGGGGTGGGGGTTACCCCAGGGGACTTCCCCTCAACTTCATTTGATTTGTTTTATTGTCCCATTCAAGAATATAAATGGTTTAGGGGTGGGGATCTCGACCGTTTACAAGATAAAAGCATATTCTCAAATTGAAGGGGGTGGGGGTATGAATATATATGGTTTAGGGAGACTTAATTATCTACAAAATTTCTATTAATGAAAAGTAAATTTCAAACTTCATTTATACAGTCCTACTAGTAAATTTCAAACTTTATATATACAGTTCTACAGATCTTATCAGGAAACAGAAAATTTTAAAATAAATCTGTCACTCCAATGATTATCATATGCTAAGATATAACCCAGATCTAATTAATAATTAATAATGTAATTAACTTCAAAATGTCTAATAATATAGCTTATAATCATCACCACTTAGGAAATAGAAAATTTTCAAATAAATCTGTCACTCTAATTTTTATTGTGAGATAAGACATTATGCTGAGTCATAATATGATAACAAGTGAAAAATATTTTTTTTAAAAATGGCGATAACTCAAAAAGGAAAAATACTAAAATCGTGAAAATTGAACTAGATCTTCATTAAGTCACAAGATACAACATATCTAAATTTGAAAAAAAAATCATCACAGCGTTTTAATGTTATTGAAGAGACACTGTTTGGCAGCCACCCGTCCGCCCGTCCGCACGCCGTACATCCCCAAATCGAAAACCGATATTTCCTTCGAAAATCCGGTTAAAAAGATTCCAAAATACAGACTGATATTTAAACATTATACAATCGAAATCAAAAATTACATATTGAGATAAATAAATGACACAAACACACACACACTGAGAACCAAAGTATAAACACTGAGATTTCTGCGCACAGATCTCATAAGCATACGTATTGTGCGTTTGGATGACTATGACTAACCAATTGAAGGTACATTAGGGTACCATTCATAGGACATTATGAGAGACAAATCTGACCATAGGTGACCTTTTGAACCAAGAGTTCAAACACTTTCCATAAGTCATCAATCATACCCACTATGATTATTACATCAATCGGTCCTTTAAAAAAGATTCTAGTTTTTATACACACATAATAGTTATTGAACAGAGAAACAGCAAAAGTTGTCAACGAGATTAGACCTACCAAAAGGTCAACAAAGCCGAAATTGTAAGATCCATTTCTTACTGAAGTTTCTGCCATTTAATGTTGTTTTTTATCCATTTCATTTTTTTTTTTTTGTATTTTTTTGAATTTTGGGCAGACTCTGGTAGAATAACACAAGCAACACGACGGATACCACATGTGGAACAGGATCTGCTTACCCTTCCGGAGCACCTGAGATCACCCCCAGTTTTTGATGTGGTTCTTACATGACATCTGAAACAAATATAAACTTTTAGCTACCTCTTTACAAGCAGAACCAAATACAATGAAAGTTCCAACTACATGTATGTACTGGCTTCCGAAGCTGCATAAAAATTCTAACAAATATAGATTTATTTCGTCTTCAAGCCATTGTTCCACTACTAAACTATCTATTCTACTTACAAGTACACTTTTTACAATCAAAAACCTGGTTATAAATTGTTCAAATAAGGCCTTTGAAAATAGTGGAATTAATTACGTTTGGAGGGCAAAAATTCGTTGGAAGTACTTGATAAATTACATGCTTATATTGGTGATTTCGAATCTGTTCAAAGTTTTGATTTTTCTACCCTATATACCACGTTGCTCGTAATCTTATTAAGAAAAAATTCACACTCCTGATTAAATGGGCATTTAAAAAGTCGGAATGCGAATATATATATGTTCAAACTCTTTTATGTCATTTTTTAGTAACAACAAACAAAAGAACTATATCAATTGGGCCCGCTTTGATACTATAACTGCCCTTGAATTTTTACTAGATAACATTTTCGTTCGCTGTGGAGATTCTGTATATCGTCAGGTTATCGGAATTTCCATGGGGACTAACTGTGCACAACTTATTGCGGACCTGTTTCTGTATTGTTATGATTTACAATTTATGACTAAAATCAGCAAAGACCCATCGAAACAACATCTGATTTAAAAATTTAATAACACTTTTAGATATTTAGATGATATATTGGGTCTCAATAATGACGACTTCAGTATGTATACTAAAGAGATTTATCCTGCCGAACTGACTTTAAATAAAGATAATACTAACAATGAACACTGCCCTTTCCTGGATCTTGATATCTTTATTTTTAACGGGAAACTTAATAACAAAATTTATGATAAAAGAGATGATTTTTCATTTCCTATTGTTAATTATCCATTTTTAAATGGTGACGTTCCCTTGTCGCCATCTTATGGTGTTTATATATCTCAACTTGTACGATTCGCTCGTGTATGTAACAACGTATTTGATTTCAACGAAAGAAATCTCTTTATTACTGAAAAATTATTACACCAGGGTTTTCGATATCACAAACTAGTCAAAACATTTACTAAATTTTATCATCGGTACAAGGACATCATTCGTAAATATAAATCAACATGCAGACATCTTATACGTTCAGGTATTTCACATCCAATATTTTGTGGTAATATTCCTTACAAAGCACAAAAATGTCGGCATTTTCCTCAAAAGCTAACCAAACATTTAAACAGACTTATTCGGAAAGGATATAGTTACGATACTGTTGTCAAGTCATTAAGGATTGCATATTTTGGTATTAATATTGATTCACTCATAGGGTCTTTGCATCGGAAATAAACACATTTATTCTAAAACCAGATGTTCGCATGAAACATTGTTTGTCTTTTTATTTTTGGCAAAGGCGTTGTCAGTTTGTTTTCGATCTATGTTTTGACTGTCCCTCTGGTATCTTTTGTCCCTCTTTTGAAAGAAACTAGAAACAGAAAAAATTACAAACAATTTAAGATCAACGAAAAAGATTTCTTAGCCTGAACTATTGTCTAGTCCTTAATGTCGAATATGCACATGGATCCAGTTGAACGACGAAGGCTATTCAGACGAAAGATCGTTAATGAAAGCGATGCTTTAATAGGATTATTCATCGCTCAAAAACAATAAGGTTTTATTAGCTATTCATGTCAATAATGTAAAGGAATCCTTTACTTCCAGGTGGAATATTACTTATTTTCTGGTCATTGAACGGAGGTTCTGCAGGAAGTAAGCTCAATGCTTCATTTTCCCATGCATTAAGACATGCTGGTCCCATGGTCGAGGCAAAGTAAACTCTCTTGTTGGAATACTGTGGGCCATATGACCATATTCTATTCTGAATGTCTTGTGTGGTTGCACCAACACGGTACCGACATGGATTTGTGAATAGCATGTTCATTAATTCATGTTTTAAAACTTGTATTAATGTTGTGTTTGCGGCTCCTCCTGCAATTATTGGAGTTGTGTTAGAGGCTCCACTGAACCAATTCCCCATTACGTCTGTAACAGAAAGATAAAAAAAAAACTGTATAACTCAAATCTGACAAAATTTGTCATTGTGAGAAAATTTAAGGATGTGTACGGAGGTGGTTATTTTAGTTTTACCACGTGTACAATACATAACACAAAATCAAACACAAAACAAATAAAATGGCACAGCTTGATACGACCCAAGATATCAAACCCTGAACAGTTCGGGCAGGTATGGAAACTACAATCAAGCTTGATACAGCTCTGAATTTGGATTGTAATTAAATATTTGACACAGTATAGATTTCTGACATAGAATGAATGGGGTCTAAGAACTTAAAATTTTGAAATCGGACATTTACCTATTATGGTTCAATATCCAAAATCTAAATACATGGTTCGAATCAGAATATCAAAGAACCCCAAGAATTTTAATTTTCTATGAAATCAATCAAAGTTTAATTTTGGACCCTTTGGACCTCAAAGTTGACCAACTTGATAACAGGCCCCAAAACCAAAAATCTAAATATAAGATTATTGAACAGATTCAGCATATCCATGTACACCAAGAAATTAATTTATTTATTAATTAATGGACAATATGAGCTAAGTTTTCAAAGGGTTTCGCTTTATCAAAAAAAATATAAATATGTATATATAACACACAATTTTAGTAAGGGGCCAGCTGAGGACCACCTCCGGGTGCGGGATTTTCTCGCTGCATTGAAGACCCATTGGTGGAATTCGGCTGTTGTCTGCTCTTTGGTCGGGTTGTTGTCTCTTTGACATATTCCCCATTTCCATTCTCAATTATATATATATATATATATATATATATATATATAGAAGTCTATAAAAAGGACCAACCAGCAAATTTACTATGTACCGGATCGTCTAGAATAGACGATACTGTGCAGATAAGGAAAAAAAATATATAAGTCTAGAGATTTGCACAACGATACCAATATAAGATGGTATTATACGAAGATGTTGTTAATAAATCGTGTTGACAAATATTTCGGCTTAACAAATAGCCTTCTTCGGTGTCAATTATTTTAACAATACTGATAATATGTATAAAAATAGCTCAATAATACAGGTAAGTTTTGGTCTATTGATTTAATCCAAAATCCTGAACATCATAATATAAAACAAAACTCAATACTCAAATATACGTGACTGTGTATATTTACAACCCAAAATGAGTGAAAAATAAAACTTAGTATTTTTTATTGATGCCGTTTGGATGATGTACATTTAGTTCCTTTATCCAAAAGCTTTCCCGAACCTGTCGCTGGGCATCACTCCAGTGAATGTTCTGTTCAATCACTAGGATCTTCATGCGGTTAAAGTCATCAAGTGTGTGACCAGACTGTCTGAAAAAAACATCGAAAAACCGCTTTCCTGGTTTAGATTTATAGATGATGTGGATATGAAATGGAATAAAAGTGACGAGGATTTAGATACATTCATCACTCATGCCAACAACATACATCCAAGTATCAAATTTACTCATGAGAAATCTAAATCCAAAATCACCTTCCTTGATACCTCAAGCTCGCTCACAGATGGCATCATATCCACTGATCTATATTCTAAGCCTACTGACACTCACCAATATCTGTCCCCTAAAAGTTGCCATCCTGCTCATTGTACTAAGAGCATCCCGTACAGTCAGGCACTCAGAGTCAAGCGAATATGTTCCAACTCAGAAACAACTAAAAAACAACTACGTCAACTCGAAACCCGCTTGAAGAGAAGGGGCTACAAACACAAAACTATCCAAAAAGGCTTTCAGAAAGCGGAAACTATTCCAAGGAGTAAACTGTTAGAATACAAATATAAAAAGAAAAATAAAAGGACTCCATGTGTTCTTACTTACCACCCATCTCTCCAAAACAGCTTCGGTGTCATTCGTGAGCATTGGAAAACAGTTGAAAAGAATTCCAAACTATCCAAGATTTTTCCCGAGCCTCCCATGATAGCTTTTAGGCAACCCAATAGTCTGCGTAACCTGCTGGTGCGGGCTGAAGTGTCTGATAATAGAAGTACTTCTGGAGAATGTCGTTCGTGTGATGAAAAACGCTGCAAATGCTGCCTACAGATGCATCACTCATCAACTTTTCACAGTAAGGCAACCGAAAATAACTATAAGATATTTTGCAATGTTAACTGCAAAAGTATGAATGTTATTTACATTCTAGAATGTTCGGTTTGTGGCCTCCAATATGTTGGTGAGTCAAAGCAGCCTTTCCACAAACGCCTCAATGGCCATAGGAGTGATATCTCTAAGAAGCCACTTCTCCCAGTTTCTCAGCATTTCAGACAGTCTGGTCACACACTTGATGACTTTAACCGCATGAAGATCCTAGTGATTGAACAGAACATTCACTGGAGTGATGCCCAGCGACAGGTTCGGGAAAGCTTTTGGATAAAGGAACTAAATGTACATCATCCAAACGGCATCAATAAAAAATACTAAGTTTTATTTTTCACTCATTTTGGGTTGTAAATATACACAGTCACGTATATTTGAGTATTGAGTTTTGTTTTATATTATGATGTTCAGGATTTTGGATTAAATCAATAGACCAAAACTTACCTGTATTATTGAGCTATTTTTATACATATTATCAGTATTGTTAAAATAATTGACACCGAAGAAGGCTATTTGTTAAGCCGAAATATTTGTCAACACGATTTATTAACAACATCTTCGTATAATACCATCTTATATTAGTATCGTTGTGCAAATCTCTAGACTTATATATATATAAACGCATAAAAAGTGTACAAAACAACACCAATAAAAAAAAAGGAAACATTAAACGTAATTATCTATAAATATTTCGGATAACAGTTATCCTTCATCAGTATGATTATGATGTAAAATGAATCATGTTGTCCGAAATATTTATAGATAATTACATTTAATGTTTCCTTTCTTTATTATTGGTGTTGATTTGTACACTTTTAAGGCGTTTATATAATTTATCTATTGTGTACATGTATCGTTACTCGTAACGATCCAGCACCCTCGTAAGAAAGATCGTTGACTAATATCCAGATGTTTTGTTTTTTTGTTTTTAAGTTTTTTTCTTATATGTATATATTATTTCGGAAAAAGTATATTTTAACAAAACGCATTTAATAAAATATACTTTTTCACTTATTTGGTCTTTTGAAAAATGTTGTTTGTGCTGTATTTAGACCCCTCTACCATGAAATTTGGTTTGCATGCATTATATTTTTTCGTTTGGGCTTGTATTATATTTGCCTTCGGGTTTATATGATCCGTTCATCCTATTTTGACTCTTTCAAAATTCAAGAGTCTATCCTAAATTGAGGTAAGTTATATGGCCTTCCAAATACCGTTTCGATTCCTAACATCACTGAAGAGACATTAATTGTCGAAATCCGGATATGGTGTACGAATTTTTGCACCTCAGGTTTGCGGTATACCATCATTTCCGCAAGTTTATTGTTTTCTGTTTGGTAATAATTTAATGATAAGATCTGTTTTGTTACACCTCTACCAAGAAATTTGGTTTGCATTCACACGTATAAAAATTGCGGTTTTTATCCAACGCAATCATAGGTATGAACGTTGTTTTCAATTTAGACTTGTTTATATATATATATATATATATATATATATTAGGTTTGAACGTTGTTTTCAATTTAGACTTGTAGAGGGGTGTAAATACAGCACAAACAACATTTTCAAAAAGACCAAATGAGTGAAAAAATACATTTTAACAAAACGCATTTGACTAGAAGGTCGAACAACTGTGGTTCTTAAACCCTGCTGACTACCATTGGCGATTGCCAAATAAACGGATCACAAGATGTAATAAATGGATCTTAATTGTAAATTTAACACTAAACAGAAAACAATAAACTTGCGGAAAAGATGATATACCGCAATATATATATATTAATATGTAGCATTCTGGAAATGAATTTATACAGAATAACAAAAATCCTTCTATGAAGTTCCTTAAAAATTTACACACAAAAAAAAAACAATTTCTAAAATATCATTTCTTATTAATACAGTCCTACATTTATCCAAAAGAAATCACATCAAAACGATGACGGATAGAAAATCAGCTTATCAGCCACACCACTTAGAAAACACAATATTTTCAAATAAATTTGTCACTATAATTTTTTATAAGTGTGAGAGTTGATGAATACTACATGTTTTGTTTTCTTGATAATTGGTGGTAATTGCTGCATGAATGAATTAATAGTAAATACACAACACTTATCCGTATTCTTAAATATGAATATTTAGTTGATTACAAATGTAAAATATGTAATACAAATTGTGTGTTGTTTTTAATGATGGTCTTTAAGTATAGATTCTAGGTACTGACGATGTTTATCATCTTAATTACGTGTTAAAGTTCCCCTTTTTTGTCCTTGTATATTTTTAACCTTTATGGTTTATCCATTTTTGTTTATATACTTATGACGTGGATCGGTACTTATACATCCCGCAATTGTGTTATTGTGCTATGGTCAATTTTTAGTTCTTGCCTTTCATTTTTGCTTATGTACTTTGTCTATATGCCATTTTGTGTTTCTTTGTTGACACAGTTATTTGTTTTTATAGTGATCAAGATTATATTACAATGTTGACAGCTGTACACAATTTTTGACGTTTTTACCTATTATGTCTGTTTGTTTTGCTCACACATTGTTGTCAATATAATGAAATTCTATGCGACTGTCATACAAGTAAGAGGGTTAGCTAGCTATAAAACCAGGTTTAAATCCACCATATTCAACATAAGGAAATGCCTGTACCAAGTCAGGAATATGACAGTTGTTTTCCATTCGTTAGATGTGTTTGAGCTTTTGATTTTGCCATTTAATAAAGGACTTTCCGTTTTGAATATCCTTTGGAGTTCGATAGTTTTGTGATTTTACTTTTTATGATAATTCTTTATTTAAAGCGGGTTACACAGTTAGATGTAAAACTAATCTTCTCTGATGCCCTCGTAAAATACATTGAAATATAAGAAAAAAAGAATTACAAATTATTATCAAACAAATACACACATTAGCTAGTGTATAGGTAATTAATACATCATAAACTTTCCTACATTCATTTAAATATTTAATTTTTCATGATTAGTTATAAAAATGTTGAAATAAACAAAATTTCAATTAACTTCATTGTTCCTGTCCTGGAGTGGTAGTACCAGAAGCTGGACACAATAATTTTTTGTTTTAAACATCTGTTTGTTAAGTAATATTATCTGTCCCTTTATCAGCATGAGATGACAGATTTACAGCTCTACTTAACCATTTTATAATATAAAGTGAAGATATGAAACTTGCATTCTGAAAGGTTTAGATTTAATCTTTAAAATCTATAAAAGTTACCTTGAATTATATCCAAATAATTTAATAATGAAGAGTAAATTGCAAACTATATTTATACAAGATTTGATGTTATATCTATTTAAAACTATGACTCTATTTATAATTTCTATGTATTGTGCAATACAGTTCTGAATTTGAATTGTGATTATTTATTTGACATAGCCAGATTTCTGGCACAGAATGAATGTGGTCTAAGAACTTAAAAATTTGAAATCGGACATTTACCTATAATTATCCAATATCCAAAATCTAAATACATGGTTAGAATCAACATATCAAAGAAACCCAAGAATCTAATTTTGGACCCTTTGATCTCAATGTGGACCAATTTGATAACAGGGCCCAAAATCCAAAATCTAAACTCACGGTTAGATTCAGCATATCAAACAACCTTGTATATTCATTTTTTGTTGAAATCAAACCTCAATTTGGACCAACTTGAAAACTGGCCCCAATAAAAACCTCTTAATACATATTCATATTCAGCATATTAAAGAACCCCTTGAATTCAAGTTTTGTTAAAATCAGACAAAGTTTATTTTTGGACACTTTGTAGACCAGTTTGAAAACCAGTCCCAAAATCAAAAATCCGAATACACGGTTAGATTCAGCATATTAAAGAACCACAAGACTTTTTTTTTTAATCAAACAAAGTTTAATTTTGGACCCTTTGGACCTTAATGTGAACCAATTTGAAGACAGGCCCCACAATTCAAAATTTAAATACGTGATTAGATTCGGCATAACAAAGAACACCAGTAATTCATTTTTTGGTGAAATTAAACAAAGTTTTATCTGGACCCTTCAGACCTTAATATTGACCAATTCAAAAACAGTGCCAAAAATCCAAATTCTAATAACATGGTTACATTCAGCATATTAAAGAACACATGAATTCAAGACTTTGAATTAAACCCTTTTAGAATTGGTCAAGAGATAAGCAATTAATACAAAGTGTTACAAAAGTTTTGTTTTTGGCCTCTTTTTCCTCAATCGTTCGGGTCATAACCCCCAAATTCAATCCCAAGATATGAAACCTTGTGGTACAATTTGATAGCGATCCATAGACATATACTTAAGTTAATGTCAAGAAACCAGAAAATCCTCGGTTTTTTTGCCCTTTTTCGGCCCCGAATTCGTAAACGGTATGAGCCATGACCCCTAAATTCAATCCCAATCTTTCTTTTGAAGTATGAAGCCTTGTGGTAAAATCTTATAGAAATCCATACTCTTATACACAAGTTATTGTCCGGAAACAAGAAAAACGCTTGTTTTTGGCCCCTAATCATTAAACAGCTACGACAATAACCCCCAAAATCAATTTCAACCTTCCGATTATGGTTTGAAACCTTGTGTTAAAGTTTCATAGAGATCCATACACTTATAATCAATTTTTTGACTGCCAACCAAAAATCAGTTTGTTCTTGGCCCCTTTTTGGCTCCTAATTATAAAACATTTATGACAATAACCCCCAAAATCAATCCGAATCCTCCTATTGTGGCATGAAACCTTATCCTAAAATTTCATAGAGATCCATACATTAATACCCAGGTTATAGTCTGTGAACCAAGTTATCGTCTGCGAACCACAAAAAATGCTTGTTTTTGGTCCCTTTTGGCCCCTAATTAATAAACAGCTACGACAATAATCCCAAAAAATCAATCCCAACCTTCCTCTTGTGGTATGAAACTTTGTGCTTTAATTTCATAGAGATCCATACACTTATACTCAAGGTATTGTCTGCTAACCAAAATGTCTTCTGACGACGACGCAGACATCGACATAACATAATACGAACGCAAAAATTTGCGGTCGTATAAAAATTATCATTGAAGGGCAATAATTCCAATAGCGATTCGACTGAAGATTTCGGCCATTATGGCTTATTTGTAGAACTTTTCTTGCTGATCATTTGTGCTATTTAAAGTTTCTACCTATCTAAGACAGTTTTCAAGATAATAGCCAAAAATGGGGAAATATGTGAAAAATCGTCATTAAAGGGCAATAACTCCAATGAGGAAATGACTAACGTTTTCTTTAAGTTTACCTTTTTGTAGATCTAGTCTTGATGATCATTTTCGCATTTTAAAGTTTCTATCTATGTAACATAGTTTTCAAGATATTAGACAATAACGCCAAAAATAAATTGTAAAAATTGTCATTAAAGGCCAATAACTCTAATAAGGTTGATCTTTTGTAGATCATTGTCTTGCTGATCACTTTTGCTGTTTAAAGTTTTTGTCTATCTATTATAATTTTCGAGATACTAGGCAAAAAAAAGGTAAAGATTGTCATTTTAGGGCAATTACTCATAAAGAAGTCGTCCGACAGTTTTAACGTACACGGCCAATAGGTAAGGCTAAACATTCTATACATTTTTCCCCAGTCAGATTTTCTCTATTTATAACGGGTTTCAAAATAATAGGCAAAACTTACATATTTCCCTATGTTTTTGTTTAGCCGTGTCGGTCATCTTGGTTGGCATGCGGGGTCATCGAACACATATTTGAACTAGATACACCAATGATGATTGTTGCTAAGATTGGTTAAATTTGGTCCTGTTGTTTTAGAGGAGAAGATTTTTGTAATAGATAACAGACGACGACGAACGTCGGACGCAAACTGATGAGAAATGCCCAGGTGAGATTAAAACTAAATCGACTGTGGATAAATCCCTTGTAAATGCTTTCTTTTTTTTTTTCTTTTTTTTTTCTTTCGAAGTCCAGATATAACACAACTATGGTATAATTTTCGGTTATTGCGATGTATACACTGGTTGCCTTCCCATATGCTCCACTGTACAGCTATAGGTTAAATTACATTACATTTAGCATAACATTTAACATCACATTTAACATTACATTTAACATTACATGTAACAATAATTTTACCATTACATTTAACATTACATTTTACATTACACTAAATGTTACATTTAACATTAATTTATACATATAACAATTACATTTAGCATTACATTTAACATTTAATTTAACATTACATTTACCATTACATTTAACATTACATTTAACTTTACATTTAGTGTAAACAATATTTTATTTTAGAAAATAATAACGTAAACATTACAAAATGACAATTTTATTGGGTTTGGAAAACAAAGCTTTACATTTAACATACTGATTACATTTAACATTACATTTAATATTACATTTAACATTACATCTAAATAAACTCATCATAGATACCAGGATTGAAATTTTGTATTTGCACCAGACGCGCGTTTCGTCTACAAAAGACTCATCAGTGACGCTCGAATCAAAAAAGTTAAAAAGGCCAAATAAAGTACGTAGTTGAAGAGCATTGAGGACAACAAATTCCTAAAAGGTTGACCAAATACAGCTATGGTAATCTATACCTGAGGTATAAAAGCCTTAGTATTTCAAAAATTCAAAGTTTTGTAAACAGTTAATTCTATAATTATGACCATATCAATGCTTAATTGTAGTGACTTTCAAGATACCGTAACAGGTAGTTATTTTTTGGTAATTTGTCGTGAAATTGCTTTGACCTTTGTACCTCGGGAAAATTTCAGTGAATACGATATCATACTATTGTAATTATACCCTTGAAATCTCTTTTTTATAGTGAACAAAGGTGCATTTCTGTCATTCGAGGCCACAGACGATGATTGACATCGATATTTGTAGGTACCAGGTGCAAAATTTTCGATTAATAAATCAAAACCTTGCCTTTGCTTTTGTATTTTTGGCTAGGAAAAACTAAGCAGCATATTAAATCATATATTAATAGTCAAAATTAGTACTTTAATTGATTTGATCAATTGTGAATGGGGTAGACTCCCTATGTATATTGACATGCAATGAAGTCGGAAAATTGTATCTCAAAGAGCATAGCTGCTATGAAGAAATTTTTGAAAGTAGTAATATTTAATGAAATGATGAATAACATGGTGTGGTAAATTTAGAGAGATATTGTTTAGATATGGATTCACTTATATTTGGATAAGCGAGTAATGTAGTTACTAGTCACAATTAAAATAAAAAAATGATTGTGGCATTTCCATATAGACAAACCATTCAAATTGTTTGACAAAACGTATTGTGTAGATGTAAATGTCGTAAATCAGCTCAAGTTTTCCTAGGAGTAAGGAAGATAGTGTGTTGATTGAATTGACATATGATGTACAAACATTCCTGTGGTTCACTAGTATATACTTAAGGTCTTTCCCAACGTGGGATGAACCTTATTGTTTTTCTTATGTTTTAAGTTCTTTTCAATCGTGGGAAAGACCTTATTGATTTATTAATGTTTTTGTTTCTTCTTTTAATTTTGTTTCTTCCAACATATTTTTGACATGGCCTCCCGAAGTTTCTTTTGAATTTATCATGACAAAATGTGTACCATCGATAGACCATCTTGACCTTATTCGTACAATAGATAGAACTTATCATGATGTATTATTTGATGAGCCTGCATAGGATTTCAATATTCCTTTTACAAGTTTATATCTCTTTGAACCAATTTCTTTAATTTGCATATATCTTTAAGATTTTTACAGATAGAAACGATCTGGAAATCGCAACATGTACAGGAACAGATGACAATGTTAATAAACATAAAAAAAATTGTTTTGTTGTCAACCTTTATAAGATTAATAGCCCTTGAAATAGTATACGCAAATTTTGAAAAATTATATTTTGAAAACCAGTAATCGTAGAGACATGGGACTTTCACCAATAGTCTTCAGTTCATGCAACCTTTCATTTGCACCAAGGTCAAAGGTCATAGCGTGCAAAAGGTTTTGCGCTTAAATTTCAAGCTTTAAAATCAAGAAAACGATAAGTGATAACAACAAAACTTTCTCTCAAAGAGCTCTACATTTTATACGTTACACCCCAAACTGTCCAACAATCCCTTCAAAAGTGAAGGCGAGATTATTTTTTAATGTATAGATTTTTGTGCATATCTTTGAAACGGTAACAGACATCATCCCATTAAAAACTGCATCAAAATGCTCCGCGAAGCACAGTTTGATACGACCGCAGAGGTCTAACCCAGGAGAGTTGGGGCAAGTATGAACACTTCATGCATGCAAGCTTGATACAGCTTTGAATTTGGATTGTAATTAAATATTTGATACAGCATAGGTTTCTGACACAGAACGAATGTGGTCAAAGAACTGAAAAATTTGAAAATGATCCAATATTCAAAATCTAAATATACGGTTAGATTCAACATATCCAAGTTCATCAAGATTTTAATTTATTTATTTGTTAATGGTTAATATAAGTTAAGTTTTTAAAGGGGTTGGCTTCATCAAAAATATATATATATAGCATTCTGAAATTTAATTTTTACAAAATAACAAACAATCTAACCTCTAAGTTCTTCAAAAAATGTACCAAAAAAAGATTTCTGACTCAGAATGAATCTGGTCTTAAAACTTAAAAATTTAAAATGGGACATTTACATAGTATGGTCCAATATCAAAAGTCTAAATACATGATTAAATTCAGCATACAAAGAACCTCAAGAATTCAATTTTTGTTAAAATCAAACAAATTTTAATTTTGGACCTCGATTTTGACCAACATGAAAACTTGGCCCAAAATCAAAAATCTAAATACAACTTTGAATCAGCATATTAAAGAACCCCTTGAAATAATTTTTTTGTTTAAATCAAACTAAGTTCAATTTTCGACCTTAATATGGATCAATTTTTAAACAGGGCCCAAAATCAAAAATCGAAATACACGGTTAAATTCAGCATATTAAAGAACCCCAAGAATTCAAACCTTTGAATTAAACACCATTGACATTTGTCAAGATATAAATAATTTATACAAAGTATTAAATAAAATGCTTCGCTGTGCGCATCTTGATACGACTGGAATGGTCGAATCCTGAAAAGTTGGTGCAAGTATGGACACTACAATCAAGCGTGATACAGTTCTAAATTTGGATTGTGATTAAATATTTGACACAGCATAGCTAGGTTTCTGACATAGAATGAAGTTTTCAATGAACTGATTTTGAAATTGGACTTTACCTATTATGGTCCAATATCCAAAATCTAAATACACGATTCGATTCAGCATATACCAAGAATTCAATATATTTATTTATAAAAGGACAGTATTAGCTAAGTTTTCAAAGGAGTTCGCTTCATCAAATATATATATATATATATATATATATATATAGAAGTCTATAAAAAGGACCAACCAGCAAATTTACTATGTACCGGATCGTCTAGAATAGACGATACTGTGCAGATAAGGAAAAAATTATATAAGTCTAGAGATTTGCACAACGATACTAATATAAGATGGTATTATACGAAGATGTTGTTAATAAATCGTGTTGACAAATATTTCGGCTTAACAAATAGCCTTCTTCGGTGTCAATTATTTTAACAATACTGATAATATGTATAAAAATAGCTCAATAATACAGGTAAGTTTTGGTCTATTGATTTAATCCAAAATCCTGAACATCATAATATAAAACAAAACTCAATACTCAAATATACGTGACTGTGTATATTTACAACCCAAAATGAGTGAAAAATAAAACTTAATATTTTTTATTGATGCCGTTTGGATGATGTACATTTAGTTCCTTTATCCAAAAGCTTTCCCGAACCTGTCGCTGGGCATCACTCCAGTGAATGTTCTGTTCAATCACTAGGATCTTCATGCGGTTAAAGTCATCAAGTGTGTGACCAGACTGTCTGAAATGCTGAGAAACTGGGAGAAGTGGCTTCTTAGAGATATCACTCCTATGGCCATTGAGGCGTTTGTGGAAAGGCTGCTTTGACTCACCAACATATTGGAGGCCACAAACCGAACATTCTAGAATGTAAATAACATTCATACTTTTGCAGTTAACATTGCAAAATATCTTATAGTTATTTTCGGTTGCCTTACTGTGAAAAGTTGATGAGTGATGCATCTGTAGGCAGCATTTGCAGCGTTTTTCATCACACGAACGACATTCTCCAGAAGTACTTCTATTATCAGACACTTCAGCCCGCACTAGCAGGTTACGCAGACTATTGGGTTGCCTAAAAGCTATCATGGGAGGCTCGGGAAAAATCTTGGATAGTTTGGAATTCTTTTCAACTGTTTTCCAATGCTCACGAATGACACCGAAGCTGTTTTTGAGAGATGGGTGGTAAGTAAGAACACATGGAGTCCTTTTATTTTTCTTTTTATATTTGTATTCTAACAGTTTACTCCTTGGAATAGTTTCCGCTTTCTGAAAGCCTTTTTGGATAGTTTTGTGTTTGTAGCCCCTTCTCTTCAAGCGGGTTTCGAGTTGACGTAGTTGTTTTTTAGTTGTTTCTGAGTTGGAACATATTCGCTTGACTCTGAGTGCCTGACTGTACGGGATGCTCTTAGTACAATGAGCAGGATGGCAACTTTTAGGGGACAGATATTGGTGAGTGTCAGTAGGCTTAGAATATAGATCAGTGGATATGATGCCATCTGTGAGCGAGCTGGAGGTATCGAGGAAGGTGATTTTGGATTTAGATTTCTCATGAGTAAATTTGATACTTGGGTGTATGTTGTTGGCATGAGTGATGAATGTATCTAAATCCTCGTCACTTTTATTCCATTTCATATCCACATCATCTATAAATCTAAACCAGGAAAGCGGTTTTTCGATGGAAGATTCAAGGAGTTGTTTTTCTAATTTGCCCATAAATATGTTGGCATATGATGGAGCCATTTTGGTGCCCATAGCAGTTCCATTAACTTGCAGATAATGGTCTCCATCAAAAGTGAAGTTGTTGTTTTTGAGTACCAGCGTGAGCATTTTGACCAGGCATTCAGTAGGTGGATATTTCACTGGTCGGGAATTCCAAACTTCTTTACATGCATCAATGCCATCTGCATGTGGAATATTCGTGTAGAGGGAGGTGACGTCCATAGAGACAAGTGTCGTGTCGGAGGGGAGTGGATTTAAGGCCTGCAATTTTCTAAGATAATCGGTAGTATCTTTGATGTGAGATGGTAAGTCCTCAACATGTTGACGAAGATGGAAGTCAACGAATTCCGATATTTTTTCCGTCGGATGACCGTTCGCTGAAACTATAGGTCTTCTTGGGTTGTTGGCCTTATGAATTTTAGGTAAAAGATAAAATCTGCCCGGTTTTGGATTTTCTGGTTTCAAATATTCTAGAGTCTTTTCATCGATGAAACCATCGTTGTGCATTTCTACCAAACTATCAGTTATTTCTCTGCTAAAAGATGTTGTAGGATCAGAGTCTAGTTTTTGGTAGAACCTTGCATCGCCAAGTTGTCGTTCAGCCTCTTGAATATAGGCAGATTTATCCATGACAACCACTGCACTGCCTTTGTCTGCAGGTTTAATGACGATATTGTCGTTAGATCGTAAGTTTTTCAGTGCAGTTCGTTCTTCATTGGTAAGATTGTCAAAAGGTTTATTGTTATTTCTAGTATTTCTAATAATGTCCGACTTAAAATTGTCAATAAATGATTCCAAGGTGGCATTTTTGCTCGGTTTAGGGATCCAAGTACTCTTTTTTATAAATTTGTAGTTGTTTTCGTCTTCTGAAATTTCTGAGTCGCTATCCGAGCCTCTGTTGTTGTTCTCCTTCGACGCGAAATATTCCTTAATGCGTAGACTTCTGGCAAAATTGTCAAGGTCTTCCGACAATTTAGTTTCATTGACAGGGGCAGGTAAAGGACAGAAATTTAAGCCTCTCGAGAGAAGAGATGTTTCAGCTTCCGTTAACTGGTGTTTGGAAAGATTGACCACAATGTTGGAGGGCGAATCAGTCTCTAGTAACCTACGTTTAAAGCGCCTTACTCGTTTTCTCTTTTTTTCAGATGGTAAAGAAGGATTGATATGATCGATGCCATCCCTACGGAATTTTCTTTTCTGCCTTTCACTCAAATTTTGAAATTGTATGGTTGTTATGTCTTTAAGGCGAGCACTGATAGCATCACAATTGTCAGATGTGAGATCTTTTTTGCAGCTATTTGAAAGGGTGTTAAATTCGCCAGTAAGAGTTTTCAGATATTCTTCGCAGTGTTGTTTGAGGAGGACCATTAACCGCTTGGAACAATGGTAGAGGGTTTGATCCCATTTGCGAAGTAATGTGTTGGATAAATTGCCAGGTGTTTGTGGCATGAGCTTGATTTGTAGTCCGTTAGGAATACTTTCATTATACACATAATGGGTTAAATTAGATAAGTGGTGTTCAGTTCTAATTTGTTTTTGTTTAATAGCTCTAAGCTGTTTAAAATAATCATTGATGTTCATGATATAAGAGCTGAAAACTTAAATTCACTGGGATTATGTGAATAACATAATACAGGTCATTCAGAGGAAAATAATATAGAAGTCTATAAAAAGGACCAACCAGCAAATTTACTATGTACCGGATCGTCTAGAATAGACGATACTGTGCAGATAAGGAAAAAATTATATAAGTCTAGAGATTTGCACAACGATACTAATATAAGATGGTATTATACGAAGATGTTGTTAATAAATCGTGTTGACAAATATTTCGGCTTAACAAATAGCCTTCTTCGGTGTCAATTATTTTAACAATACTGATAATATGTATAAAAATAGCTCAATAATACAGGTAAGTTTTGGTCTATTGATTTAATCCAAAATCCTGAACATCATAATATAAAACAAAACTCAATACTCAAATATACGTGACTGTGTATATTTACAACCCAAAATGAGTGAAAAATAAAACTTAATATTTTTTATTGATGCCGTTTGGATGATGTACATTTAGTTCCTTTATCCAAAAGCTTTCCCGAACCTGTCGCTGGGCATCACTCCAGTGAATGTTCTGTTCAATCACTAGGATCTTCATGCGGTTAAAGTCATCAAGTGTGTGACCAGACTGTCTGAAATGCTGAGAAACTGGGAGAAGTGGCTTCTTAGAGATATCACTCCTATGGCCATTGAGGCGTTTGTGGAAAGGCTGCTTTGACTCACCAACATATTGGAGGCCACAAACCGAACATTCTAGAATGTAAATAACATTCATACTTTTGCAGTTAACATTGCAAAATATCTTATAGTTATTTTCGGTTGCCTTACTGTGAAAAGTTGATGAGTGATGCATCTGTAGGCAGCATTTGCAGCGTTTTTCATCACACGAACGACATTCTCCAGAAGTACTTCTATTATCAGACACTTCAGCCCGCACTAGCAGGTTACGCAGACTATTGGGTTGCCTAAAAGCTATCATGGGAGGCTCGGGAAAAATCTTGGATAGTTTGGAATTCTTTTCAACTGTTTTCCAATGCTCACGAATGACACCGAAGCTGTTTTTGAGAGATGGGTGGTAAGTAAGAACACATGGAGTCCTTTTATTTTTCTTTTTATATTTGTATTCTAACAGTTTACTCCTTGGAATAGTTTCCGCTTTCTGAAAGCCTTTTTGGATAGTTTTGTGTTTGTAGCCCCTTCTCTTCAAGCGGGTTTCGAGTTGACGTAGTTGTTTTTTAGTTGTTTCTGAGTTGGAACATATTCGCTTGACTCTGAGTGCCTGACTGTACGGGATGCTCTTAGTACAATGAGCAGGATGGCAACTTTTAGGGGACAGATATTGGTGAGTGTCAGTAGGCTTAGAATATAGATCAGTGGATATGATGCCATCTGTGAGCGAGCTGGAGGTATCGAGGAAGGTGATTTTGGATTTAGATTTCTCATGAGTAAATTTGATACTTGGGTGTATGTTGTTGGCATGAGTGATGAATGTATCTAAATCCTCGTCACTTTTATTCCATTTCATATCCACATCATCTATAAATCTAAACCAGGAAAGCGGTTTTTCGATGGAAGATTCAAGGAGTTGTTTTTCTAATTTGCCCATAAATATGTTGGCATATGATGGAGCCATTTTGGTGCCCATAGCAGTTCCATTAACTTGCAGATAATGGTCTCCATCAAAAGTGAAGTTGTTGTTTTTTGAGTACCAGCGTGAGCATTTTGACCAGGCATTCAGTAGGTGGATATTTCACTGGTCGGGAATTCCAAACTTCTTTACATGCATCAATGCCATCTGCATGTGGAATATTCGTGTAGAGGGAGGTGACGTCCATAGAGACAAGTGTCGTGTCGGAGGGGAGTGGATTTAAGGCCTGCAATTTTCTAAGATAATCGGTAGTATCTTTGATGTGAGATGGTAAGTCCTCAACATGTTGACGAAGATGGAAGTCAACGAATTCCGATATTTTTTCCGTCGGATGACCGTTCGCTGAAACTATAGGTCTTCCTGGGTTGTTGGCCTTATGAATTTTAGGTAAAAGATAAAATCTGCCCGGTTTTGGATTTTCTGGTTTCAAATATTCTAGAGTCTTTTCATCGATGAAACCATCGTTGTGCATTTCTACCAAACTATCAGTTATTTCTCTGCTAAAAGATGTTGTAGGATCAGAGTCTAGTTTTTGGTAGAACCTTGCATCGCCAAGTTGTCGTTCAGCCTCTTGAATATAGGCAGATTTATCCATGACAGTGCAGTGGTTGTCATGGATAAATCTGCCTATATTCAAGAGGCTGAACGACAACTTGGCGATGCAAGGTTCTACCAAAAACTAGACTCTGATCCTACAACATCTTTTAGCAGAGAAATAACTGATAGTTTGGTAGAAATGCACAACGATGGTTTCATCGATGAAAAGACTCTAGAATATTTGAAACCAGAAAATCCAAAACCGGGCAGATTTTATCTTTTACCTAAAATTCATAAGGCCAACAACCCAGGAAGACCTATAGTTTCAGCGAACGGTCATCCGACGGAAAAAATATCGGAATTCGTTGACTTCCATCTTCGTCAACATGTTGAGGACTTACCATCTCACATCAAAGATACTACCGATTATCTTAGAAAATTGCAGGCCTTAAATCCACTCCCCTCCGACACGACACTTGTCTCTATGGACGTCACCTCCCTCTACACGAATATTCCACATGCAGATGGCATTGATGCATGTAAAGAAGTTTGGAATTCCCGACCAGTGAAATATCCACCTACTGAATGCCTGGTCAAAATGCTCACGCTGGTACTCAAAAACAACAACTTCACTTTTGATGGAGACCATTATCTGCAAGTTAATGGAACTGCTATGGGCACCAAAATGGCTCCATCATATGCCAACATATTTATGGGCAAATTAGAAAAACAACTCCTTGAATCTTCCATCGAAAAACCGCTTTCCTGGTTTAGATTTATAGATGATGTGGATATGAAATGGAATAAAAGTGACGAGGATTTAGATACATTCATCACTCATGCCAACAACATACACCCAAGTATCAAATTTACTCATGAGAAATCTAAATCCAAAATCACCTTCCTCGATACCTCCAGCTCGCTCACAGATGGCATCATATCCACTGATCTATATTCTAAGCCTACTGACACTCACCAATATCTGTCCCCTAAAAGTTGCCATCCTGCTCATTGTACTAAGAGCATCCCGTACAGTCAGGCACTCAGAGTCAAGCGAATATGTTCCAACTCAGAAACAACTAAAAAACAACTACGTCAACTCGAAACCCGCTTGAAGAGAAGGGGCTACAAACACAAAACTATCCAAAAAGGCTTTCAGAAAGCGGAAACTATTCCAAGGAGTAAACTGTTAGAATACAAATATAAAAAGAAAAATAAAAGGACTCCATGTGTTCTTACTTACCACCCATCTCTCAAAAACAGCTTCGGTGTCATTCGTGAGCATTGGAAAACAGTTGAAAAGAATTCCAAACTATCCAAGATTTTTCCCGAGCCTCCCATGATAGCTTTTAGGCAACCCAATAGTCTGCGTAACCTGCTAGTGCGGGCTGAAGTGTCTGATAATAGAAGTACTTCTGGAGAATGTCGTTCGTGTGATGAAAAACGCTGCAAATGCTGCCTACAGATGCATCACTCATCAACTTTTCACAGTAAGGCAACCGAAAATAACTATAAGATATTTTGCAATGTTAACTGCAAAAGTATGAATGTTATTTACATTCTAGAATGTTCGGTTTGTGGCCTCCAATATGTTGGTGAGTCAAAGCAGCCTTTCCACAAACGCCTCAATGGCCATAGGAGTGATATCTCTAAGAAGCCACTTCTCCCAGTTTCTCAGCATTTCAGACAGTCTGGTCACACACTTGATGACTTTAACCGCATGAAGATCCTAGTGATTGAACAGAACATTCACTGGAGTGATGCCCAGCGACAGGTTCGGGAAAGCTTTTGGATAAAGGAACTAAATGTACATCATCCAAACGGCATCAATAAAAAATATTAAGTTTTATTTTTCACTCATTTTGGGTTGTAAATATACACAGTCACGTATATTTGAGTATTGAGTTTTGTTTTATATTATGATGTTCAGGATTTTGGATTAAATCAATAGACCAAAACTTACCTGTATTATTGAGCTATTTTTATACATATTATCAGTATTGTTAAAATAATTGACACCGAAGAAGGCTATTTGTTAAGCCGAAATATTTGTCAACACGATTTATTAACAACATCTTCGTATAATACCATCTTATATTAGTATCGTTGTGCAAATCTCTAGACTTATATAATTTTTTCCTTATCTGCACAGTATCGTCTATTCTAGACGATCCGGTACATAGTAAATTTGCTGGTTGGTCCTTTTTATAGACTTCTATATTATTTTCCTCTGAATGACCTGTATTATGTTATTCACATAATCCCAGTGAATTTAAGTTTTCAGCTCTTATATCATGAACATCAATGATTATTTTAAACAGCTTAGAGCTATTAAACAAAAACAAATTAGAACTGAACACCACTTATCTAATTTAACCCATTATGTGTATAATGAAAGTATTCCTAACGGACTACAAATCAAGCTCATGCCACAAACACCTGGCAATTTATCCAACACATTACTTCGCAAATGGGATCAAACCCTCTACCATTGTTCCAAGCGGTTAATGGTCCTCCTCAAACAACACTGCGAAGAATATCTGAAAACTCTTACTGGCGAATTTAACACCCTTTCAAATAGCTGCAAAAAAGATCTCACATCTGACAATTGTGATGCTATCAGTGCTCGCCTTAAAGACATAACAACCATACAATTGCAAAATTTGAGTGAAAGGCAGAAAAGAAAATTCCGTAGGGATGGCATCGATCATATCAATCCTTCTTTACCATCTGAAAAAAAGAGAAAACGAGTAAGGCGCTTTAAACGTAGGTTACTAGAGACTGATTCGCCCTCCAACATTGTGGTCAATCTTTCCAAACACCAGTTAACGGAAGCTGAAACATCTCTTCTCTCGAGAGGCTTAAATTTCTGTCCTTTACCTGCCCCTGTCAATGAAACTAAATTGTCGGAAGACCTTGACAATTTTGCCAGAAGTCTACGCATTAAGGAATATTTCGCGTCGAAGGAGAACAACAACAGAGGCTCGGATAGCGACTCAGAAATTTCAGAAGACGAAAACAACTACAAATTTATAAAAAAGAGTACTTGGATCCCTAAACCGAGCAAAAATGCCACCTTGGAATCATTTATTGACAATTTTAAGTCGGACATTATTAGAAATACTAGAAATAACAATAAACCTTTTGACAATCTTACCAATGAAGAACGAACTGCACTGAAAAACTTACGATCTAACGACAATATCGTCATTAAACCTGCAGACAAAGGCAGTGCAGTGGTTGTCATGGATAAATCTGCCTATATTCAAGAGGCTGAACGACAACTTGGCGATGCAAGGTTCTACCAAAAACTAGACTCTGATCCTACAACATCTTTTAGCAGAGAAATAACTGATAGTTTGGTAGAAATGCACAACGATGGTTTCATCGATGAAAAGACTCTAGAATATTTGAAACCAGAAAATCCAAAACCGGGCAGATTTTATCTTTTACCTAAAATTCATAAGGCCAACAACCCAGGAAGACCTATAGTTTCAGCGAACGGTCATCCGACGGAAAAAATATCGGAATTCGTTGACTTCCATCTTCGTCAACATGTTGAGGACTTACCATCTCACATCAAAGATACTACCGATTATCTTAGAAAATTGCAGGCCTTAAATCCACTCCCCTCCGACACGACACTTGTCTCTATGGACGTCACCTCCCTCTACACGAATATTCCACATGCAGATGGCATTGATGCATGTAAAGAAGTTTGGAATTCCCGACCAGTGAAATATCCACCTACTGAATGCCTGGTCAAAATGCTCACGCTGGTACTCAAAAACAACAACTTCACTTTTGATGGAGACCATTATCTGCAAGTTAATGGAACTGCTATGGGCACCAAAATGGCTCCATCATATGCCAACATATTTATGGGCAAATTAGAAAAACAACTCCTTGAATCTTCCATCGAAAAACCGCTTTCCTGGTTTAGATTTATAGATGATGTGGATATGAAATGGAATAAAAGTGACGAGGATTTAGATACATTCATCACTCATGCCAACAACATACACCCAAGTATCAAATTTACTCATGAGAAATCTAAATCCAAAATCACCTTCCTCGATACCTCCAGCTCGCTCACAGATGGCATCATATCCACTGATCTATATTCTAAGCCTACTGACACTCACCAATATCTGTCCCCTAAAAGTTGCCATCCTGCTCATTGTACTAAGAGCATCCCGTACAGTCAGGCACTCAGAGTCAAGCGAATATGTTCCAACTCAGAAACAACTAAAAAACAACTACGTCAACTCGAAACCCGCTTGAAGAGAAGGGGCTACAAACACAAAACTATCCAAAAAGGCTTTCAGAAAGCGGAAACTATTCCAAGGAGTAAACTGTTAGAATACAAATATAAAAAGAAAAATAAAAGGACTCCATGTGTTCTTACTTACCACCCATCTCTCAAAAACAGCTTCGGTGTCATTCGTGAGCATTGGAAAACAGTTGAAAAGAATTCCAAACTATCCAAGATTTTTCCCGAGCCTCCCATGATAGCTTTTAGGCAACCCAATAGTCTGCGTAACCTGCTAGTGCGGGCTGAAGTGTCTGATAATAGAAGTACTTCTGGAGAATGTCGTTCGTGTGATGAAAAACGCTGCAAATGCTGCCTACAGATGCATCACTCATCAACTTTTCACAGTAAGGCAACCGAAAATAACTATAAGATATTTTGCAATGTTAACTGCAAAAGTATGAATGTTATTTACATTCTAGAATGTTCGGTTTGTGGCCTCCAATATGTTGGTGAGTCAAAGCAGCCTTTCCACAAACGCCTCAATGGCCATAGGAGTGATATCTCTAAGAAGCCACTTCTCCCAGTTTCTCAGCATTTCAGACAGTCTGGTCACACACTTGATGACTTTAACCGCATGAAGATCCTAGTGATTGAACAGAACATTCACTGGAGTGATGCCCAGCGACAGGTTCGGGAAAGCTTTTGGATAAAGGAACTAAATGTACATCATCCAAACGGCATCAATAAAAAATATTAAGTTTTATTTTTCACTCATTTTGGGTTGTAAATATACACAGTCACGTATATTTGAGTATTGAGTTTTGTTTTATATTATGATGTTCAGGATTTTGGATTAAATCAATAGACCAAAACTTACCTGTATTATTGAGCTATTTTTATACATATTATCAGTATTGTTAAAATAATTGACACCGAAGAAGGCTATTTGTTAAGCCGAAATATTTGTCAACACGATTTATTAACAACATCTTCGTATAATACCATCTTATATTAGTATCGTTGTGCAAATCTCTAGACTTATATATATATATATATATATATAGCATTCTTAAAATTAATTTAAACAGAATGACTTATCATGAATAAAAACATTTACAAAAAAAAAAAGAAAAAAAAAACAATTTACAAAATATCATTCATTATTAATACAATGTCTTTAAAAAACTATAAAACTTACCTTTCATCATTTTCAACTATATGATGAGGAACAGTAAATTTCAAACTGTATTTATCCGGGATTTTTTCTCTAAAATTATATTTGATGCTGCATCTATTTTTAGTTATGACTCTACTTACAATTTCTATTGATTGTGTAATACAGATCTGAATTTGGATTGTGATTATATATTTGACATAGTATAGGTTTCTGACACAGAATGAATGTGGTATAAGAACTGAAAAATTCAAACTGAACATTTACCTATTTTGGTCCAATATCCAAAATCTAAATACATAGTTAGATTCAGCATATCAAAGAACCCCAAGAATTCAATTTTTGATGACATCAAACAAAGTTTAATTTTGGACCC
Organism: Mytilus californianus; assembly: GCF_021869535.1. Taxonomy (NCBI): domain Eukaryota; kingdom Metazoa; phylum Mollusca; class Bivalvia; order Mytilida; family Mytilidae; genus Mytilus; species Mytilus californianus. The sequence goes on from NW_026262712.1 coordinate 65,920,371, forward strand.
TTTTGACCCCAATGTGGACCAATTTGATAACGGGGCCAAAAATCCATTAACTAAATACATAGTTAGATTCAGCATATCAAAGAACCCTATATTTTTGGTGAAATCAAACACAGTTTAATTCTGGACCCCGATTTTGACCAACTTGAAAACTGGACCCAAAATAAAAAATTGGAATACATGTTTAAATTCAGCATATCAAAGAACCCCTTATGTTCATTTTTTGTTAAAATCAAACAAAGTTTAATTTTGGACCCTTTGGACCTTAATGTGGACCAATTAAAAAGGGCCTAACACCCAAAATCTAAATACACGGTTAGATTCGACATAATAAAGAACCCCAAATAATTCAAGACTTTGAATTAAACCCCATTGAAATTTGTCAAGAAATAAACAATTTATACGAAGTCTTAGAAAAGTATTGTTTGTGGCCCCTGTTTCCTAAACGGTTAGGACTATAACCCGCAAAATCACTCCCAATCTTCCTTTTTTGGTATAGAATCTTGTGAAACAATTTCATAGAGATCCATAAACTTATACTCAAGTTATTGTCCGGAAACTAGAAAATCCTAGTTTTTTTGCCCCTTTTTGGCCCGTAATTCCTAAACCGTTTGGGCCGTAACCCCCAAATTCAGTCCCAACCTTACTTTTGGGATATAGAACAAAGTTGTACAATTTCATATAGATCCGTACACTTATACACAAGATATTGTCCTGAACCAAGAAGAATAAAATTGAGAATGGAAATGGGGAATATGTCAAAGAGACAACAACCCGACCAAAGAGCAGATAACAGCCGAAGGCTACCAATGGGTCTTCAACACAGCGAGAAAATCCCGCACCAGGAGGTGAGCCTCAGCTGGCCCCTAAATATAAATGTGTACTAGTTCAGTGAAAATGGACGTCATACTTAACTTCAAAACATATAAACGAACTAAAATTAAAAAACATACAAGACTAACAAAGGCCAGAGGCTCCTGACTTGGGACAGGCGCAAAAATGCGGCGGGATTAAACATGTTTTGTGAGATCTCATCCCTCCTCCTTTACCTTTTTTATGCTTGTTTAGCCCCTCTTGGGCCCTAATTCCTATACAGTTTAAGCCATAACCCCCAAAATCAATCCCAAACATTCTTTTGTGGTATGAAACCTTGTGGTGTAATTTCATAGAGATCCATACACCTTTATTCAAGTTATTTTCTGGAAACAAAATGTGTTTGGAAGACGACGACGCATACAACGTCTTAACATAGTACGAACGCAAACATTTTGCTGTCGTATAAAAAGTATTGTTATTCCTAAACGGTTTAGGCCATAACCCCCAAAATCAATTCCAAACATTCTTTTGTGGTATGAAACTTTGTTGTACAATTTCATAGAGATCCAAAAAAATATTCTCAAGTTATTGTTCGGAAACCTTAATGTTTTGCCCCTTTGTTAGCCCCTTATTTCCTAAACGGTTTCGGCCATAACGCTCAACATAAACCCATATAACCCCTTTTTATATGGTTTGGAACCCTGTGGTACAATTTCATAAATATCCATACACTTATACATAAGTTATTTTCCTGAAGTTAGAACTAGAAACCCAAAATTGCTCCCAACCTTCCTTTTGTGGTATGGAATCTTGTGGTACAATATCATAGAGATCCATACTCTTATACTCAAGTTATTGTCTGGAAACCAAATGTCTTTGGATGACGGCGACAAAGACGACTACGCTGACAACTCCATAACATCATAAGAACGCAAATTGTTTTTGGTCGTATAAAAAGCAAAAGTGTCGGACAAAAAGTACCGTATCAAACGTTGAAAATATACCCCATAAATTAAAAGTTTCTAAAATTGAAATATTTACTTATTCAATCATATTTTAATCAATTTCACATGATTAATGAGATAAATTGAATTTTACTTACAAGTAAAAATATAGAAAAAATCATTTTTACATGGTCATTATTGATTTATCCTTACATTTGTACGAAACGCAATATGTCGACTTATGAAAATTACTTCAAGAAATATCTAAATGAACTGTTAATCAAGATGTCAATTGCTGAACTCACATGAATTTTTGTTATTGAACCCTCTTTCCTTTCTTTTTTAAAATTTGTTTTGCTGTTATTAAATTGAAATATTTTAAATATTTCAAATTGTTTTTAGTCATTTATTATGCTAAATTATAATTATGATTTGCACTTATTTATAAATTTTAACACTTACAGAAAAATGGTAAGAAAAAGAGAAAGAGCACAATAAGTAAATGAAAATTAGTAGAAATTGGAAGAAATTTTGTTTTTAAAACAATATTTAAAATAAATATGGGAAAAAAATAAAAGGTCCATGCCCAAGACGTCACTTACGGACGGAAAAGTCGACAAGATAAAACGCTCTAATTGATTCTAACACAGGCAAGATAACAGATACAGATTCAGACAATATGTAAACATAAAGGAATCAGTTAATAACTCGTGCCGATTTGGGTTCAGATAATGAGCGTGTTCGAAGGAAGCTATAATTTATTTGAAAGATACCTATATGGTCTATATACCCATATGGCACGCCGGTTAATAATCAAATGAGTATTATACTAATATGGTCGGAACATGTTGGTATACATGTATGGTCATGGCCATACGCGTATGGTCCAAATACTCACATTTTACATTACATTTAACATCGAAGTGAATTGCAAAACGACGTAACACGTAGTTAGTTTTTCTGTTATTTGTCGTGAAATAAACATGAATTGCTCTGACATTCGTATCTCGGGAAAATGTCAGTGAATACGATATCATACTGTTGTCATTATATCCTAGAAATCACTTTTTTAAATAATGAACAAAGATGCATTTCTGGCATTCGTGGCTACAGACGAGACAGGTACCGTGACTTGACTCTGTTTGTGTAGTTTTGGATAGGAAAAACTACGCAGCATATTTTAATATTTTAAACATATACCAAAAGTCAAAATGAGTACTGTAATTAATTTGATCAATTGTAAATGGAGTAAAATCCTTATGTACATTGACATGCAATGAAGTCGGAAAATTGCATATCAAAGATCATAGCTGCCACAAAGAAATTTTTGAATGCAGTAGTACTTAACGAAATGACGAATAACATGGTACAGTAAAATAAGAGATATGATGTTTAGATATGAATTAAACTATTTGGTTAAGCAAGTTAGATGTTACTAATCACAGTTAAAAGACAAATGTTTGGTGCATTCATCAGTGAAGTTCAAGCCTTTTTAAATATTGCATAAATTGTTAATTTCAAATATCATATAGGATATATAATTTTCAATTTCCATATAGACAAACCAGTCATTTTTTTTTTTTTTTTTTTGGCGAAACGTTTTCGCGTCGTTGTAAATATCGTATATCAGCTCAATATTCCTTTAAGGTAAATTAAAAACTTAACAGAATTTTGCCGTGCACTTTTTTTCATTTCTCAAGAAGGTGCCAAAAAAGACTAAGTTGGGAAAGAGTTTTGAGAACTTCCCCACAGGTAATGATTGAAGTTAACTGTATTGATTGACATGGACAATAGATGGACAATAGATACCTGACAATAATTGGTGATTTAAACTGTGTATATGAGTGGACCATAACATGCGAAACTCAACTGTTCGTTAATTTTATCATCTTCTACAGGGACGAAAAAAAGTGCACTGCAAAATCCAGTTAAGTGTTAAATTTTCCAAAACATACAATGCATTTGAATTATATTTATCTAGGGCATGTTATGCATTAAAACTGTTCCAGATGCACAGGTTTGTCTGTGCTCTGAGTAAATTTTGTGGTGAAAACGCAGCCATTTTAGCCAAAGGGTCCACATGAACCTTTAGCGCGAGGAAGATAGTTTGTTGACGGAAATGGCACATAATGTACAAACTGTTACTTTGGTTGGCAAGTATATAATTCTAAAAGCTGTGTTTTGTGTTGTAAATAAAATATTCAATAATCTGTTCGTCATAATTAACCGCGTTATGATCTGTCCTATTTAAGGTTCATCTATACACTTTAACAAAAATGGCTGTGTTTACACCATGAATTTTTTTCTGAGTACAGACAAAATTGTGTAATTTTAAAAGTTTTAATGCCTGGCAGCACCTAGATAAATAAATGTAACATCCAATTTATGTTCTAAAAAGTTAAAACACTTTATGGATTTTGATGAACATTTTCTTTGCTTGCCACAGAAGATGGTGAAATAAACAAACACCCGAGTTTTCTTTGATACAGTCCACTCATTTACACTATTTAAATCACCTTTGTTGTGAGTAGATTGTCCCTCTATTGTCCATATCAATCAATATGATACAATACAATCATTACCTGAGGGGGGCCATCTCAAAGATTTCACATGACTATGTTTATTTTTACTCAACCTGTGGCAAGGAAAGAAAATGTTTAGCAAAATCCGCAAAAGTTTTTTTCTTTTTAAAGCACAAAATGAATACAACTTGTATATATATAGGTGCTGCCAGGATTTAAAACTATTAGAACTACACAGTTTTGTCTGTATTCAGAGAAAATTTCATGGTGTAAACACAGCCATTTTTGTGGAAGTGTATAGATGAACCTTAAAGACAGTTTCGTTTATATATACATATACGTGGTGAAATAATGATCATAGTAAAATTTGCAAATTGTAAGCTTTAACATTTTTAACATATAAATATATAAATCAAAATAAAATAGAATAAAGTAACTTATAATTTGATTGTTGAAAATTATTAATCAACATTTGCTCCGTATACAATGAACACTTCTATCACAAGCTAACAATCGGATGTATTGAAAAAAGTAAAATCAGAAAAATACTGAACTCAGAGGAAATTTTAAAAAGGAAAGTCCCCAATCAAATGGCAAAATCAAAAGTTCAAACACATCAAACGAATGGACGAAATTTGAAATACATCATTACACTTATTGGCATTACACGTTCGCAATTATCAAGTTTAGAGATTTACGATTTATCAAAAGTTTTAATAGTCTTAAGGTTCATCATAACAAATGGACAAAAATGGCTGTATTTCCACCTCAAAAACTACTCTGAGTACATACTGACCTTTGCAGCAGGAAACGATTTAAAGCCTGGCATCCACTAGATATATAAAAGTTTAATGCATTTTGTGTTTCAGAAAGATAAAATCTTTTTTGGATTTTGATGGACATTTTTCCTTCCTTTAGAAGCTGTAAAAATAAACTAAGTTTGGATAAAACTTTGAGATGCTCCCTCTCAGGTAACAACTGTATTGTATTATATTGATTGATATGGACAATCGACAGACAATAGGTATCTACGCAACTATAGGTGAGTTTAAAGGGTTTAACTGAGTGGACAGTATCAAAGATATTCAGGTGTTTGTTTATTTTTTCACCTTCTGCAAAAACGAAAAAAAAAATGCCCATCAAAATCGAAAAATGATTTTATCTTTCTGAAACACAAAATGCATTTAACTTTTATATATCTAGTGGTTTCCAGGCCTTAAAACTTTCAAAACTGCACAGGTAAGTCTGTACACAGAAGAGATTTTGAGGTGTAAATGCAGCCATATTTGTCCATTTGTTATGATGAACCTTAAGAGAAGGAAATATCACATTAACTTACATTTTCTGTGTCAAATATATTATCCTGTTCGATCAATACCACTTCCTGTTGTAAAACTTCCGTTTAATTGGATCATATTACTTTTTTGTCTCAAGTCAGTAGTCTTTGTGTTGGTTTTGTCAAGGTAAAATAGGTGGGAGTTTTTTACACTCCCTGTCATCTAATATGCAACACCTGACATTAAATCACTTTAATCATTTTGTACATTTTGGTACACTTACTTTTTGAAGTCATGATAAACACAAATCATGATCGAAATCAAGATCTTCTGTTGTCAAATTAATTTTCCTGCAGCACACCTTTTACAGTAGTTTATTAATCAAAATTTATATTTGTATTGATAAATCTTCCTGTGAAATAGGTTTATAGTGTATTAATACGAAAGTATAATCATATTGATAAATCTTCCGTAGAAATTGCTTTAATATTTCTACGTTTATGTTAGTTCAGTGATTATCAGTATTCTCTTGATTCAAAATAAGTGAATTTATCTTAAAATAGACGTCGGTATTTGTGCTTGTGTAGCAAATAACCAACCGGACAAGGAGAACTACAATCGTGTCGTTAGTATAAAAATGTGACTTGATGCAATGCAAATGTTGTCAAATGACAAAAGGCAAAGGAAACCATACAACGCCTTATTATGTTTGTTCCTCTCCTCAAGTAAAGGGCATGTAATTCAGTGTTTGTCGTTTGTTGCTGCTTATCATATTTGTTTTAATTGATTGTTTTGTACATACATTGCTTGGTTTATTTTTTCAAGGCCGTACGGCGACCAATAGTTGCTAATACACTCGTAAGTCATGAACACTTCAGTATAACTTACGATCAATTTTAATCGTAAGATTTTTTGTGAAAAAAGTCGCTGGTGGATAGCTGTCTCATTGGTAATCATACAACACCTTCTTATTTCTCTATAGTTAAAGAAACAGAGTGAAACTGGTGCAGCGAAAACAATAGAAAACAAATGGAAAAGTGACTCTTCAAGTAATTAAGGAAAGGATATAAGCCGATAACAGTCCATTCGGTAAAATATTGGACAGGTCTGAGGCCGCAGGCCGAAGACCTGTTCAATATTTTACTGAATGGACTGTTAGTGGCTGATATCTTACTTAAAACATTGTTTCGCTTGTCAAAGAAGGTTAAAAAAGTAAACAAATACAAACTTTTGTTAAGATATATTGTCATAAAGTATGTAAATTGTTTTGGGTAAAAATTTTATTAATAATATCCTATATTTTGGCCCCTTTAAACAGAAATTCTACTTAAACAATGATAGAATAAAGTACAGTTGAAGGTAAACTACATGTACATGAAGACCTAGTACATGTGTATCATACTTTTTGCGTGCGCTAGGACATCATTATATATTTTCCGTGAATTCCTTCACATGCGTTTGGTTAAAATGGATAAAGATGATGAAAGTATATTCTCAATGCAAAATCCATTCCGAAAAGAAGATAGCGGTGTCGAATATAATGATTTTGTTGTTTCAAACTTTGGATTAAATTCAAGTCTGTGTTCAAATATATCCGATTGCAGTGCGGACAACGAGGAGGATTTAGTTATAGCAGTTAATTATGGCAAGCTTTATATATATTTTAAAATGTAGACCTCTCCTATTACTTCCTTCTTCCTTCTGGGGTTTTATTTCTTATTAGGCAAATGAGAAAAAAAAATGAAAAACACATGAAGCATGAAGACAGGTTCACGTTGAAGAAAAATGTTCAACCAAATCGAGTGCACCGCACTCGATTTTATTTCAAATACTCTATTAAAAATTATGAATAATCACTCATGAAGAGATAACAAGCGTGCAAGTAGTTTACATTATTTTGTTGTTCATCGGAATTCCTCCATTTTATATTATTTTAATGAATTTTAAGAGAATTATGATCCAAATATTATATATCTTTTACTTGCAAAAATGAATTAATATAGTTTCAATATCTAAATTCATAGCCACAAAATATCCAGAGATCAAGAAATCGATCAGACGTATTCACCTACTATACATGAAAAAATATATTGATTCATAATTTCCCCTATTCCTCGTTCATAGAAATTGACCTTGACTCGGCGGTTGTCTTGCAAGAGACCGTTACTGTTTACCCAAACCGGACAACATGAATACCCCCTCCTTTTCACGTTTGTTCTGCAAGGTTCGTGTCGCTCATTTTTTAGTTTATTTGCGTGTTGCTGTCATTTTTTCTTTTTTTTTCATGTTTAGTACCGAAATATATTTTTGTCCCTCGATTTCCATTTGCAAACAACACTTTCTTTTTTTTTCTTTCAAAACAAAGCATTGTAAGTGTACATATCCTTGTTTTTGTGCTTAATGTATGTTTATTGTATTCAATCAATTTTACTTTTGAGATCTTTTGTCTTTCGCTAACACCACAAATATTAAGAACGAAGCTTCAGTTTATAACATTTTAAAGAATTCTATTTCATTTTGTAATGGTTTTTTTTCAATTTCCCTGTGTTGTTCCCAACAATCCACAGGCAAAATTCAAGATCAAGCTGACCATCTACTCTTTTGACGAAGTATTTATGAACAGCAGATTAATTATTATAAAAAGATCTTGAATAAAGTTCATCCAGATTTATGTTTTAAGTCATTGGATACGCACGTCTTTCTTGTAGAGGGATTGAAAAAATGTCTTTTTGTGTCTTTAAGTGGTATTTTGGGAGAGAAAAAAAATGAGTATTATGCATATATGTAGCATCGTCAGGAGACAAAAGGAGGTACACAAAAGAGTTCTTCAAGAACGATAACTCTATAATAAATTTGGCCTTGAACCACTTTTGATACTTTACTTTCAGCAGGGGATATTTTGACCGATAACACAATTGAGGTAGGCAAGTGATTATTTATCAAAATACCACATTGATAACAATCCTCAGGCATAATATTAACGATTTAAATATGTTTTGTAACAAACAAAAGTGTAAAAGTGTAAGTGGTCCATAATCACCACTCGCGTTGATGAAATTCATCTTGCAAGACTGTCAAGGATGTAAGAAACAATCCTCGTCGTCAATGCTAATCATTGTTTTGACCTTGCAAGACCCTCATGTGTAGTCAAGGTTGTTAAAAATCCTCCCTCTCATGGGTAAAGATCCTTAAAAACCACCCTCAATCAGTTATACATGGATAGTCAATGTCGTTTAAAAAACCAACCTTGTACTTAAGCATCCGTCAATAAATTTCACACATTTCTTATTTTTGAATAACAAACCATTTTAATAAAACAGTAATAAAGGACAGAACTCTTTAATAGGTAATTGGACAGAAACAGAAGATCGCAACTGAAACGAAAAAGACATTGGAATGTTTTTTATATTTATGATATATTTTTTTAATTTTTATAATTTTTATTCAAGGTATCCATAAATCCTTCATGTTTCAAATTTTTAAATACTTACAGCCATATTCTGTTCAACTGCAACACCTAAACTCACATGTGTTTAGAATAATTTCTTATTATAATCATACCATACACAATTCAAAAATATAATTTGATTTCATGATAAGCTTAAATACTATATATAAGTATAGCATATTTGAATATATAGTTTGAGGTGGTCACTGCGCAATTCAGTACGTGGCAAGCACTGTTTGTTATTTGTATTAAGTAAGACAAGTGTACGTAATTGCATGTGCTAGCACATGGTTTCAATATATATTGAGCATTTCAGCAGATTTATATAAAAAAAGAAGATGTGGCATGATTAAAACAACTCTCTCTCCACCAGAGGCAAAAGGACGTAAAGTTAACAACTAAAGATCACCGTACGGCCTTCAACAATGAGCAAAACCCATATTGCATAGTAAGCGATAACAGGCCATGAATTGATAATTGTTAAACAATTAAAATAAAATAAACTAACTAGCCTGATTTTATGTACAAAATAATAAATGAAAAGCAGATATGATATACAGCAAGAAACGACACTTTCTTATTTACATACTTGTGATGTTTGTTTATACAAGGTGCATAATAATATAATATATCATAAAAAGAACAAGACAGTTAGGTTTCAATCATGTGATAAAATTTAGATAACATATTGTTTTCAACTATTAAAACATAATTAAGATTTTTAGAATCATGTTTTAATATTTCTTGAAAATATAAAACAATCATTTATATATGAATATCAATAAAATATAACTTTCCTTTGATCTTTGCAGAAACTAATTTGAAGAAACAGACTATAAAAGCAAAGTGTCATTTATTCCATGATAGGACAAAAATAAATGAGAGTTACCTCTCTTGGCTAAAACACTTTGAATGGAAAATCCCTATGTAGTCATATTTTTGGAAAGGGGAATTGCATAGTTTAAAGGGAAAGCCAATAGAATTGCTTAGTGTTTTGAGACAGGTGAAGGTCATAAATTATTGAATATTTAGAAAAGATATATGGAAAGTGAAATTTAGTTTTTTTTTCCAGACATAGCTGATATATGTTAATGGATCATTACCCTCCTTCCTTTTCTGGTTTGTTCCTCAAGGGTCGTGTCGATCATTTTTTAGTTTATTTGCGTATTGCTGTCCTTTTTTCTTTCTTTTTTCATGTTTAGTACCGAAATATATTTTTGTCCCTCGATTTCCATTTGAAAACAACGCTTTCTTTTTTTTTTCTTTCAAAACAAAGCATTGTAAGTGTACATATCCTTGTTTTTGTGCTTAATGTATGTTTATTGTATTCAATCAATTTTATTGTTGAGATCTTTAGTGTTTGAAACTATTCATAAAACATTGGAAAGAAACAAATGTAATTCGTATTTTGACGTTATATATAGTAAAAATACCTTTTTCAATAACTCTCCCTTTTTCACTCAATTCAATGCAGGAAAGGATTTTATTTCAAATTATATAACACAATTATAAACTTATTTAACAAACATATGAATAAATCTAGCACCTACGTTTATTCAATTCAAGAGACTACATCGGTTTCTAAAAAAAAACGATCACTACGAACAAAGTGCGAATCGGACACACGATTGATTTCTATAACTTGCCGTTACTTGTTCCTTTTTTCTGTTTCTTATATTATTCACCGTCGTTGATAAGCGAAGTTTTGTATTATATTCCTATACAGGCACTAATATCAGATTATATAATAAAAAAAACTAGCAAATCAACGCCGACACCTGAAAATTATAAAAAAAAATGTTGTAGCCCCTAGTTCATGAAGCAAATTCTTGATTTGCACTTTGTACACGGGGTGAGGTTTAGGTTGTTAATCAAATTCTTAATTAGCTATTTTGTCCAAGGAACAATCTGTGGCTTGCACATCAACACGTAGTGAAACATCTACTTGATTACCGATTTCTCCTAATCATGATAATAAAATTATTTTACTTGTGATCCTCGTATTGCAGCATGATAAATCAAGCGTTAGAAGCATTTTTTTTATTTTTTTCATTTTCATTGTAGCTGAAAATGATGTTAGGAAGAATGAGAGCAACACAGATGTCGATTTTTATATTCAAAAACGAACGAGGAGATCAAAAATCTTGTGCAAAATAATGACCTAAAAGCACCAATAACAAAACTTACAACGAGCATTGTCAACGAATTTGGCGCTAAAGGAGACAACCCAAAACATGAGAAAAATGGCTGTGAAAAAAGTATTGACACTGGCAGTGTTAAAATCAATTTAACAGTTTTTTTTTCAAGAAACCGTCTTAATATAATGTATTGGAAAGTGACCTTAATAAAAAAAAAATGTTGTTTTTGGTGTATACGTAATTGTCATTTGTTCTTTCGTTGTTAAATTTGTTTTCAAAATGAAGAAACAAATTGTGTGAATTGATGGATTTTTTTCAGTCCTTTAACTATCATTTACCTGTAAGAATCAATTATGCTACCTCCAGCTGTCCAATATGTTTAAGGAAGAGGAGGGTTATTCTTAAAAATATTGGACAGTTAAAGGTAACATAATGGTTTCTTGATATAAATGATAGTCCAATCACTGAAATAAAGAACGGGTACAACAATAGAATGACGTCACAACAATGTTTTAAGTTGACAAAATCAACGTCAGTAATCATACTGTTTCAAAATTGTTTAGTAACAACAAATATACATTTGCCTATAATACAATATATATCATACAAACATAAGATATTATAATGTTCAATCCTCAACAATGCTAACATTTAATATAATTAAATTGAATTAACCAATTTTCTGTTTAGTGTTATTGTTCCTGAAAACTACGTATTTGAACCCAAAATTACATTCATATTGATACTTATAACTGGAGGAATGCATAATATAAACATAAGATGATATGTAAATAATTAAATTGAATTAACCAATTTTCTGTTTAGTGTTATTGTTCCTGAAAACTACGTATTTGAACCCAAAATTACATTCATATTGATACTTATAACTGGAGGAATGCATAATATAAACATAAGATGATATGTAAATTCTGGTATCTATGATGAATTTATTTCATAAAGATCAGAGTTCAAAATTTTTAACCGTGAATAATTGAGCTTTTTTTTTTTAGCTTTTCTTCATTTCAAGTTGCAGCATTTTTTTTTCTAAAAAAACAAACATTTTACCCCAAATTTACTTTTTCAATACATTATATTAGTGTACATTTTTCATATTAGATCAGTTCCAAGTCCACATTCTAATTTACATTAAAAAACATTGTGATGCAATTAGTTTCAAATTGAAGGATTTTAGAATTGACTAGGCGTTTGTCTTAACCAGTATGGGGCATTACTTATACAAATTAAATTTTAATTATCTTTATACGTAGTTTTTCTAAAGAAAAATATTCAATAGAGTTATTTCTAACTTCAATAGTTGCATGTACTACGTGAAGTTTTTATATATTCTTACATTATTTAATTACATAATATTAAGAATTTATCAAAATTGAGAGAAGTATACAGATAAAAGGTTACTTTAGAAATAGTAACAATATATTTCTTTTATAAGTAAATTTATATATCTTGAAATAATTAAAGGGGCATAAGCTGTCAAATTCATGTTCGCCGATTTGACTCAAATTCTCATATTTGATTTATAACATACTAAAACGTATATCCAAATTACAAAAAGTCTAAAATAAATAATTAACAATGCATGGACTTGATAATTTGTATCAACATTTCGTGTGTATTTTTGTCTAGACGTCATCTAATTAACCATCGAGATATCCCCCGAAGACTGCCGACGGTAATATAACACGATATAAACATTAATATGAATTTAAACAGATAGTGACCACGTGCAATTGGATTTTTTTAGTCTGTTTGATTTCATATTGTAGGTTAAAGTAGATTTATCATCATTGTTACCTGTATAAGAAATGTTTTTTTTTATGGATCAAATCAGACAACCAAATGGTTCATCCTTGTTTCATTTTCAAAATTGACACTCTTTTCCTTTTCATAGCTGAATGCATGCGTAACCCATGTCCAGCTAAGGGGTTAAGTTGAAGGTCACATGAATGCGGATTCAATGAGGTCGAATTATTCACTTGCAAGTGAATAATTCATCAGCGATGTTTCTTAGTTTATTTTTTACAAAATTGAACCAAATTGGCTGCTTAAAGCGAATTATTATTTCACTATTTCACTTTCATTAATGATTGAATAAAAACAAATAATATTTTAATATTTTTCATATCTCGTAGCTAATGCTCCTTTAATAACTACAACTATATAAAGAACATATGCAATTACTTTGGGTTACAATTCATAAATAACTTCAAGTCTCAATTAAATCATATGTCACCATATATTCAAATACTCTCCCAACAACAAAACGCAACAATTATTTTATTCTTCACATATGTAACAAAAAATGTATACCCCTATAATAGCTGTTGATCACACGTGACATTTTCGGGCCAGAATGTGTAACGCTGCACGAGGAAATCTGGGCCGTTACACTTGCGAATCATCATCTTTAAGGATGTATAATTGGTAAAAATGACACCTAACCGTTTAATTGAAACCAATCGTTAATTTTGTTCTAGATACGATAAGACTAAACACAGCTACCAGAAACATAGTCATTTGTCGTCTCCGTGCAGGTGAATAACAGAAACCAGTCAATAGACTCTATAATGTTTACCGGAGCACGATTTCTAGACCCTCTGGATACTTGTAACGGTACCAGCAATCCGATTCAAAAGTTGACAGTCAACGTTATGGCCGACCTATGATCTCATTCTGGTAATTCACCCGAGAAACCTTGCCACGACAGCAAAAGAAACAGCATCAAATGTCCCAGGTCTCCAACGAATATCGGCACAGACAATCAGAAACCGTCACTCTGACAACGGCTAAAGCTCCAGCAGTCCTTACTTTGTTGCAGTTCTGAGACGCCGACATTAACTTGAAAGGGTCCCATGGTGCAAAAGAGTGAGGGACAGGGATCTGCAAAACTGAATACGAGTCTTGTTCAGCAACGAATAAAGATTCCTGCTGCAGAGAAGAAATAGTTTTAAACATGTCAACAGACGCCGGGATGGGAAGTTCGCAATGAACCACGTCCTTGGAGGTTGGCCCTTTTTGGCAGAGGAATTTGTGCGGTGCCATATCCTACGCCCGAAAAACTAAACTCCGGCTACCTTGACACTGTTCGATACAGATATTGGGTCCTTTGACACCACCATGCTGTCCGTGATGAACCTCCGTAGGGAAGTTTTTTAGCACGACAATGCTTGGCCACACACACCTCGTACTATTGTTCGACTTTTTAGTCAACAAGAAAGTAAAAGAATTAAGTTGGTAATTTGCAAATAATAAGTAGACTATTTATCAAATTAAAATATGTGACGTTTGTTAACAAATTCATCATAGATACCATGATTAAAATTATGTACGTCAGACTCGCGTTTCGTCTACAAAAGACTCATCACTGACGCTCGAATCAAAAAGGTAAAAAAAGGCCAATTAAAGTAGGAAAATGAAAAGCGCTGAGGTTTATCCAAATAAAGCTAAAGCAATCTATTCCTACGATAGAAAATCTTTAGTATTTCGCAAAATTATAATTTTTGTAAACAGTCAATTTATAACTATGACGATATCAATGATAATTCATGTCAACACTGAAGTGCTGACTATTGTGCTAGTTAAATCCTCAGGGAGTTAACCTCCACCAGCAGTCGCATCAACCCAGTGGTTGTAAATAAACTCACCATAGATACCAGGATTAAAATCGTGTACGCCAGACTCGCGTTTTGTAAAAATACAGATTTCGTTTTGTTGCGTTGCTTTCCGTTTCTCATTTTACAGTTCATGTTTCGTTTCGTTTCACTGTGGTCTGTTTCGTTCCGTTTGGTTTCGTTTTGTCTCAATGCATTTCGTTTTGTTCCACTGTGTTCCGTTTAGTTTCACTTTGTATCGTTTCTTTTCGGTTTTTCACTTTACAGGGACAACTATCTTATCTTGTTCATTAAAACACTAAAGCCACAACACTACAATCATCACTTTTAGCATGCAGGGCAGTGGTCAGACATGAAGATTTAAGAACATTGTCAAAACAAATTAATTCAATTCAAAGTACAAATACCGTAGTCTTTAAGCAATTGCACAATTACCAATTTTGCTTCATCTAACAACTAACCAGAAGAACAAACTGTAAACCTGTCTATAAAAGCAAGTTGAACGAGAATGGAATATTATGCGCGGGCACTAATCATAAGTTTGATTTTTTTTTTTAATTTAATTGTTTTTATGGCAGTTATTCTTTATGAAATTTGTAATTTGAAATTGGGAGATTACTAGTTATGTACACAATTCAAGAAAGACCGCTATATTCGAATTTATATTCAATGATTTCACCTTTCTGTTTGACAACAAAGCATTCGTATCGAAGAAACCATGACAAGCATTTATGAACAGGAATGGTTGTGTATAATGCAGTCATTGTCAGTGTAAAATACGGATTTACGTTAACAGAAAAAGTTAAGGATAGGTAAATATATGAAGCTCACGGAGAAAAAAAGTTATGGAAAATCTGGTGGTAATAAGCGTTGTACAATGGCAGAAGATTGCGTTGAAGTGTTACTCTTGAAGACTAAAGGATAAGCTTTCTCTGTTCACTCACCTTTCCCACTCACCTAAACAGGCGTTTTACATCCTATTATGGTTGGAAGTTTTAAATCACGACGAAAATTAGTTCAGAACCCTTTTTCATGTCAGCCCTTCCCTTTAACGATTCTTTGTTCAATGTCTGACTTCATCTTCTTGCACCCTTTCTTCTTTTCTAACCCCAGATGCTGCAAAACACCAAATATTAGAGCCATTTGTGACTTAAAATCTATAAAAAAAAAAGCAACATAGCAGTGTTCATACATTTATAAATACTCAACTGAAGCAGTGTTCCAAACTTAAATAAGACAATAAATTTAAGACGTTATACCCTTGTGATTTATTCAGAAAAATTGGTAAGCCTGTCAGCTCATTACATTTATTACTACAAGGCAAAATAAAACTAAACTTGGACACTATCATCGTAAGGATATCTAGTTCTAAAATGTGTTAGATGAACCAGCCTGTCATCCAAAATGACTGACTTGGCTTATCATAGACACATGATAAAACATAGGGGTAAAATGTTTGGTCGATTATCTTTAAAACCCCTATTAAAAGAGAAATCCTGACGAGGCAAATCTGTTTAGAATGTTGAGATCTACCTATTTTTCGTGTACATCAAAACTGTCAAACGACATCTTCTATTGCCCTGAAATGACGAATTTTACTATTTTGTTCTTCAATTTTTCCTATAATCTTGAAAATTGAAATAAATAGAGAGAAACTTTGATTGCAAAAATGATTAGCAAGACAAGATCTACAAAAATATTTAATGGCCAAAATCATCTGAGGACTCCTAAATGGGATTGTTGCCTGTTAATGACGATTTTTATCCATCTTTCGTTTTAAACTTTTAGTGTTGCCTGTAACAAAAGTCACGAAGGTTGACAAAGCGATCCCATCGTCGGCGTCGCCTGCTTTTTTCTTCCGTCTGTAGTTAATTTATTAGACATCAACATTTGTGTCAGACAGTCAAAGAAAATTTCGAAACTTGGGTAGACGCTTCTCTTTCATGATCAGAAAGTAGCATCTGCAGCAACATTTTGAAAATATTTTTGACGTTAATTTCACAAATGAGAAAAAGATATTAAAATTTTGCGCAAGATGTTATCTCTTTATCTTGAAGAAGCTGCTGTGGTTATTTCTTTTTTTTTTTAAGTATTAACGTAAAAAAAAATTTCAAAATGTTGCTGCATGTGCTATCAATTAATTATGAAGAAGTTTTTGTCAAAGTCTCATAAAATTCTATTAAGGGTTGTCAATTTTATTGATATATAGAACTTGAACACCAGACTGTATCGTAACTTGGACATAATATAACATGCTATGTCGTGTTATATTAAGTCTGAAATCTAAGTATCAACTGCAAAAGAAAATTAAGTTCATTTAGAAATTACGGAGAGTAATTTGTAAAAGTGAAAATTCACTTGTTTTCTAATCCTAAAAAAACTTGTTTTCTAATCCTAAAAAAACTACCATATTATAATGTTTATGTTACTATTTTCACAATGAAATATCGTTTACACTAAATTACGGAAAAGATAATAAATATGTTTTTACTTCAAAATTGACAAATATGTTTGAATTAAAAAAAATTGTTTATCACAGACTGACTGTTGACATCAACTCTCTTTGCCTCGCTTTCGGTGAGTAATAAGTTTTCTTCATGTATATACACAAAACGTGTAAGTAATATAACAAATACAAAAAATGGTTTACCCCAAATCAACATCTCTTATATCAATTGATTGTTTAATAAAACATGAACGCATGCTAAGAATAAAACACATTTGACGAGTACGTTATGTATATAGATTCATATTTTTTTATCAAGCTTTGTTTTGTTTGCAAAATGATGGCAAGTAACTTGAGTGTTTGCCACATCGCCACATTACAAAACCATCTATTGTCTGGTGTGCAGAAATCGTACAATCTTTGTCAGAGGTTGCAGCGGACGTAAAAACATTAAAGATCAACCGGGAAGACAAATTGGCGTCCCTTCGTAAGAAGAATATGGAGATTAAGAAAGAGGTACAAGAAATACTTGTTAAAATTATCCAATATCTTGATAAACATCAGGATGCCATATTGAATGAATTAAAAATGAGGGAAGAAAAAAGAAAGTAACAAAATACGACGATTATTGAAGTCATTAAATGATAAAGAAAAAGACATCGCAGAACACTAAAGAAATATTGGCAATATAAAGCAGTACGCCGCAGAGCTGCAAACCTTCCTAGCTTCGAAACATATAGAAAAAGATATCGTAGTAAATGAACAGTTCATTAAATCAATAGCCAAAAGTGATTGATCTAATCAAATTGACTTGTCGTGCGAGATAAATCCGTCTATCTGCAATTCAGAAATTGGGAGATGTCGATGTGACAGAAGATCAATGTAATATACCAATCCTGAAACAGAAGGATAAACATGCTCAGATGATGGTAGTTGTAACACCTTTGACTGTAGCCCGACACCTACACTACTGCAATCATTTGCCACCGGGTGTACATTACTGCCGGATTGTAGAATTTTATTTACATGCAGTACATATAGAAAATTCCAAGTTTTTAAGCCAAATGGTTCACTAGAAGTTACCGTTCGAGACTTCGGTGCGGTATTTGATCTAACATTAATATACGATAGTTCAGTTGCTGTGACATCTGGTTATGATAAGAAATCCCTTCAAATTAATTTTATACACATAAAAACAAGGAAAATAAAGAAAACATTGAAAGTGAACTCAATAAACACGGGAGTAGCGTACAGTGAAGACAAGTTGATTTATTGTGCTGGAGAGAAGGGGATACAAATGATCAGCCTTAATGATGAATACATTGTCAATATTACTAAAACTAGTGTAACTAACTACTCGTATGTTGCAGAATTCAGAGACAAAAGACAATAGTGTAACCTGTATCGACTTCAAGGGAACACACGATGGGTGTTCGAAAATAGAAGTGTTCTCAAGGGTCCTCTTGGTATATCTGTAGATGGAGATGGAAATGTGTATGTAGTAGGACTTTCGAACAATTTAGTCGTTATCTCTCCCAATGGAAAACACTATAGAGAGCTACTAAGAAGTGAGAATGGACTGAAGGAGCCAGTAGTGATATATGCTAATAGATCTAATTGTAAGACGTTAGTTGCCAATATAAAGGAAAAAGTATTCCTCTGTAATTTTAAATAATTGATGTATTTAAAGTCAATGTTTTTTGAAAGTGAGTAAATGTTAACAATGGATGATGAGAATCTTCAAACGAACATCTATATATAATTTCTGTTGTTTCATACTTGTAAATGTAAAGTATATATAAATTCATATCATTTTGGACATTATATATAGGCATGCGTTTTGTGAATTATTCAATACTTTTGGACTAGCTCGGTAATTCTAAATAGCATCCAAAGGTACTTGATAGAGTTTTGTTAGCATACGTTCTTCTGGCGTCTAAGAGAAAAAGGACTATCAACACGCACAGAATCAATATACAGGACTTTTGTTAAACTCTTGTAGCCACAGCATGTCCACAGACACGTTTCCAATGGCAAAGTGTCAATATGATAAATCCTGTCGATATCTGCATTGTTACTACTGCAACAACAAACACAGGTGTAATAGATTTGATGGTATGCTAGAATATGCTTTTAAATGGCCTGACGTTGTTCACAGACTAAACGCATATCTCCAATCTTCCATTCCTCCGTCAACTGAAACTGAAAACAAATAATTTAGGGATATTAATAGCCAGAGCAACAAAAAAATGCATACCACAAACAATACAAGATTTCCTTTCAGTGATTTGAGTGTTGATCGTCATTGAACACAGCTAGGTAAAGTTACAGTAAATGAACGCCATCTAGCGGATTCCGCGAAATTTTGCGACGTTTTGTACGAGTTACGTCCCATTGACCAGATTTAGCAATGTTGCAACCAGCGACTTTCCGACGAGGCAACGTTAAATTTGATGGAAAGTATGTTACTTCTAGGAGAATGAACTTGTTTGCTAAAATTGAAGGTGAAGAAATGGTACAGAATTTTTAAAATTAATATGAAAATAGTCATAAAGACTATCTTCAAAATTTAAAATAGGGAACTTGACTTGCGTCAGGGAGGTAGGGTGGTAACGTTAGAGCTTGGATATCTCGCCGACCAGTTAAAACAGTGTAAAAACTGTAGCTCACCACTATTTCTACATAACTGTGATGAGGAAAAACAGTGTGGTCTCGGGTGCCACATGTGGAGTAGGATCTGCTTACCCTTCCGGAGCACCTGAGATCACCCCCAGTTTTTGGTGGGGTTCGTGTTGCTTAGTCTTTAGTTTTCTATGTTGTGTAATCTGTACTATTATTTGTTTGTTTGTCTTTTTATTTTTTGCCATGGCGTTGTCAGTTTGTTTTCGATCTATGAGTTTGACTGTCCCTCTGGTATCTTTCGTCCCTCTTTTCTATATGTAGTATGTTAAAAACGTCCCTATAGAAACCCTATATTCACTGGGAAAAGACATCGTCCCGCAGAAAATAAGAAGGGGATGCAAGTTGGTACATTAATACTAAACTTTTAGTCTTGGTAAGATACCCCTATTTTGAAAATTACCTACTTATCAGTCGGAACATGTAAAAATATTTCCTAATTCAAGAAAAGGGAATGAACCACATAAAATTCTCAGCTGCGCCAGTCAGTCTTGAAACAGATGACACAAAACGATTTTAAATTAACATTAACCTTCTTCACGATTGCAACAATCATTTAATATTTATACATCACAATTTTTAAGACTATAACACATAAATGATAAACAAAAAGTTATAGAGATTCATCGCTACATTATGTTTTCTAACGATTTTTTGTAATGGTGTTTTCTATCACGTCCGCAATTTTGTGGAAAGTTTCGAAGCTAAAAATAGAACACAAATCCTTAAATAGATACATGTATAAATAGAATATGGTTTGAAGAGTTATACATGGTATATTTTCCTAATAAAAGAACATCCAGTGGATCCTAAAAGAATTGTCTTAGTATTGATTAGTATTGTTATTTCCTCAAGGTAATTGATATATCAATGGTTAAAAAAATAACTGGAAACAAATAAAAATTTGTAGCCTGAAAGTTGCATCTCAAATATAGAATAGAACTGTTCTCAATTCTATTTCACTCATACAACTTGAAGGTTAAGAACGAGATTCTGTCGATCATGTCGATATCATACTAGTTACTAATATATACATGTGTGTGTATCAGTACTTCAGTAAGACAGCAACCAGACAACAACACCAAGCCACAAAAAAAATGGAAAAGGAAAAGACATCTGATGTTGTGCATTTGTGCAGATGGAATTTAACAAGTTAAAGACAAAATTTTCAATCAAGTTTCAGTCTGTGATTGCTTTTTTTTTTAAGGGTTGATACGCTTTATATAAGTATAAATTGTTTTGTTAAAAATAAGACCGTTAGTTTTCTTGTTTGAATTTATTCACATTTTTCAAATCGGGGCTTTTTATAGCCGACTAAACGACATAGGTTTTTTTGTCTTTTTTAAGTCCGTACGATAGTCTGTAATTGCTTGTATCCACCTCATGTGCACTTTGGTGGATAGTTGTTGCATTTGCAATCAGACCACATCACCTTGTTTTTATATTTATTACTATAGTGTCAAATACAGTTGCTCTCTGATGCACATTAATTTATTGTCACATATAATAAGATTTTAAAGGGGTTTGCAGAATAAAAGATAATGCCGAATATAGAAATTGAATAGAGAAAAAAGAGCAAAAAAAAAAAAAAAAAGGATAGAGAATAATGGTTCGCAAAAGTATAAAGAATAACAATGGAAAATAAAATAATAAGTTAATACAAGTGTAGTAGTTAAAGACATGAACCATATACAGAATAAAGCAATCATGTAATATTAGAAGAATTTTACAATAAAATCATTTATAAATATAAATCAATTGCTTTAAAAAGCAATTGTAAACGGTCTTTCCCCCACCTGAAACATGATTGACTGATATATTTGTATGTTTGTTTTGTTTGTTTGTTTATTTGTTTGTTTGTTTGTTTGGTTTTTTTTTTTTCTTTCTTTAAAGGGTCCATATTAGTGTGTTGGTTAAGTTTCTATATTTAGTTTGGAAAGTTTTTATTCTATTTCAGGGTCCGCGCGCGTCTTTGTCTCGCGCCAGGTTGTGGCGTCACGTGACGAGGCTTTATATTAGCGAAAACTTAGTATTTTTATTTCTTTTTAGGTGGGGACGTTGGACAGACAACATGTATAGCGACGGAATACACACAATGTATTTCTTTTGTCATTGTAGGTAATTGACGTTTCGATCACAGTTCACGAGCAGTGCATGCTTTGGATTTAATTGATCCTGTGTAACTTTAAAACACGTTTATCGATTATTTTCATACAATGTACATTTTTCAGCAGCAGTTTGTAACACAGATTTGTATTTCAATCTAGGAGCGGACATTTTATTGTAGGATTTCACTGAGATTTACGGAACTAGCAAGCGATTTTTACGGCATTGCAATTTCTTTTCTCTAGGAAAATTCTTGAGAGATATCTGCACCACGTTGTTTTATGAAGATTCAATACATGTATACTATACCCTGCTGACTGCAAAATTTGGGGTCAATTGGACATGTAGTTTCTGAGAACATCTGATAACAAGCATGTGGATTTTTTTTTCAGAAGAGATGTAAATACAATATTAAACACATGAGACGGAAACATGCATACAATGAACGATTGATTGGTTGGTTGGTTTATTGATTGATTGAATTGGTTGGTTGATTGATTTGTTGATTGGTTGGTTGGTTGGTTGGTTGGTTGATTAAACACGTGGGATAGGGTCTCTTGAAACAAGCGAAAAAAAGAAACAAAGGAAATCTTGGACCCCGTATTAAACACATGAGACGGAAACATGCATACAATGAATGATTGCTTGGTTGGTTGGTTGGTTGGTTTATGGATTGATTGGTCGGTTGGTTGGTTGATTGATTGATTGATTGATTAATTTAACATGTGGGATATGGTCTCTTGAAACAAGCGAAAAGATCTTGGACCCCATATTAAACACATGAGACGGAAACATGCAGGCATGCAATGATTGATTGGTTGGTTGGTTGGTTGGTTAGTTGATTAACACAGAGAACGGATCCACTTGGATCCTGCAAAAACGGAATTGAAAGCCTAGATACTATATATCTAAACACATGGGATTTATCTTTTGAGAGATCACTTAACAAGTAGTAAAGTTAAAGGTCAATGTCAACCTACAACAGCATTAAAACACAATCAAACTCTTTAAATAGTGTCAAAAACACATAATTTGCCTCTTTGTACATGACCTTGACCTTTGACCTTGACCCCAATTTCAAGGTCATGAAACAAGGGCCTCAAATCAAAACACTCTAGGTCTCTACTATATATTGTTAATGAGTTATATTACCATACAGCTAATATTAGATATAAAAGGGGCGAAAACTCCCATTAAATGTCTACGTACCCTTTCAACTAAAATTTACGTGTTACGAAATGTCGCAACTAACAATTCTATAAAAATATGTTGTCGATATCTTATAAGATTTCTGAAAATTAGTGAATCAAAATTTTTAACATGACCTTGACCTTTGACCTTGACCTCATTTTCATTTTTATGGACCAAGGACCTCAAATCAAAAGACCCTAGGCCTCTATCACTTATGGTTTTCCAGTTACAAATACATTTCACATATATCAAATACAAAAGGGGAAATAACTCTCATATGGAGTCTTCGTAAAGCTTCGGTCTAAATAAAACCTAACATCCTGAGGATATAACGAGCAATTTGGAAAAATAAATTTGTCGCTTTCTTTTACGGTTGCGGAGGAGATCTCATAACAAGAAAAACAGTGTTTGGGGAGATAACTCTTACAAAGAAAAGTGTTCGGTTAAACAGGGTCAGTTTCAAAAGCGTATAGACTGTATGATATCATATACCAAAAAACTAAGCGACATCTTTTGAAACAAAAATACACCGCAAGAAAAAAATTAGGCGGAAGAAAAAAAAAATAATCAGAAGAAAACCAATAGGTCTTTCCACAGAAAGGTGGAAAGACCTAATAATTGAGGATATTACAAAATAAGCGTTATATTCAAAGTTAAAGAAATTTGCCATTAAAATTAAAGAATACAGAAGTTAAGGACACACTTCATATAGACCCTTGAATTAATCGTTGTATTATATCGGTGTTGTTGGTAATAAACAATAAACAAAAAAATCACTAGTCAAATTATGCAGAGGGTGTTTTATTTGATGCAATATATTCTTATCTTCCCGTTCCTAATGTATCTTCCATTTTTATTGAAGTTTACATTGATCAAAGCCTTAGTTTTATATAGTTTCATGTTATTACTTGTCTATACCACCCCCCCCCCCCCCTCCCCACCCCAATGTTTGTTGATAGATGTGATGTAAAATTCTATTAAACAATTGTATAATCTTTATAAAAACAGACGACTGCACAGACATAATACAAATTGCAGCAGCATATGAACAGAACACTTTTTGTCGTTATATAGTACCAAAACAAGCTATCAAATGTTCCGCTGGTAAAGTTACCGGTTTTTCAAAAAGTGGCCAAATCGTATATCGGAACGGAGAAATAATGCAAACAGATGAACTGCAAGATAGTCTAAGAGATTTTATGAATTGGTTACCTGACACAATGCAAAGCCTTTTTATTCGAGAGTTTTAGTTTATTCCATGGAGAATAATTCTTTCTTTGATAGTTTTGAACAAAAATATAAGGGTTTTGTTGACTCGCTATCTTTGCTGAAAACTGTGCTACCAGAGAGGAAACAAACGGGTAAAGGTTATAACCAGGAGAGCCTAGTATTTGACATTCTTGGTGTCAAATACGACGCACAGATGTTCAAGCATTACAACAATTAGTAGAACATGTGTCGCTTCCCATTGAGAAAGTTGCACCACACTCATTCTCAGTGGAATAAGTTTCACAGTCTTATGAACGTGAGGGGTCTGATGGTGTTGCCAATCTCCTATCGGAACTTTTTTTTTT
Source organism: Mytilus californianus (assembly GCF_021869535.1). NCBI lineage: Eukaryota > Metazoa > Mollusca > Bivalvia > Mytilida > Mytilidae > Mytilus > Mytilus californianus. Next base: position 65,945,138 of record NW_026262712.1, read on the forward strand.
GGAAAAGCCAGAGTCACAAAAGATAAAATAATTATATTACATCTTTTTTTGAGTCAAGACATTGGGATGATTTCTATTTTTATGTTATTACTATTATTGCGTTCATGCACTTACAAAGTATTTTCGTCTGAATTAGTAATTGTTTTAAACATGTTTATTGATAATGAACATATCATATTTTTTACAACTGTTATAATTTAATTTGAAATACGTGTCCATAAAACAGGGTCTGACTGGGGTTTACGGAATACAGAATAAAAGGCAAAAACTGCAGAATAAAAGGCAAAAAAAAAAAAATAGAGAATGATGAGGTGCTAAAATATAAAGAATAAAGAATACAATACTGGTAATACAAAATAAATATTAATTAATGAAGGACCCTCTATCCAGACCCTTATGATAAAATGAACCTATCAATACAAAACACATAGTCATCATGCGTAATCAACACCAAGAACGTTGAAAATTCATACCATGATAACTTGACGTTATGTAATAAAAATGAAGACGTCATGATTTTTTATGTTTTTTTTTCCAAAATGTTGAGGTTGCGTCGTTTCTAGAGGGAAAACGAAGTCGGTGACCATATTTTTTTTTCACATCATCTTATTTGTTAGACATAGAGGAAGAAATCATCATTTAAAAAAAAAATTCTATGGAGTGAATCTCGTGATTTATACAGGAAACCGAAAAGTGTAGAAGAAAAATAAGGATTTTCCCTATACATTCAATGTAATTTAGTACCCTCTCGGACCATTTTAAAAATGGCTTTTTCTCGAAAACGAAGTCGGTGACATATACTTTTTTTTTAATTTTCTGATGTATATTTTCAATATCTAATTGAATTCTAAATTTTTAAAAAAACTATGGACTGGTCATTTACTGATCCTTGACCTTAATCCATGGGACGTTGTAAACACTATAAAAAAAGATGGAATGTGTCTGCTATGTTTTTTAGACAGTACATGCACCAAACAGTAAGGAATTCAGTCAAACCTACCTTTTTATTTTTTCTACTGAAATCTAAATTTCTTCTGTTGCAAGAAGCTTGTTTAGTGTTTAAGCGCATGTTACAGAAACATATAATGTCAGTTAAATGGGAAAAAGAGTAAATACATCATATCGGTGTCTGGCCGGTGACAGGTCTTTCTCTGGAGTGTTATAATTTGTTAGGTACCAATTTATAAATCCAGCCAATGACCAATTTTAAAAGAATATACAGGACTGCTAAAATTTAAAAAAAAGACAGATAAAATCTGAGAAAGAAAAATAACCATCCGAATATTTGTATATAATACTTAAAACCAATTAATCGATAAATGTAGCAACCTAAACATCAGCTAGTAGATACTTTTAGTGGATGAATTCATTTTTCTCTTATATGACAAGTCAGCCATAACAAACGAATGCATTTGTCACATACAAAGTCATGAAGCCTCCTCTAATTCTCCAGTGAAACAAAAACTCAAAACGATATTAAAGTGAGGTTCTCCAGAAAAATATATAGCTGAAATGTGTTTGTCACTTTCACAAGCCTATATTAAATAAGATATAAACATTGAGGTGTAATACATTCTTCACTTCTCATATTATGAATTTCGTATATTTTCGTTTGATTTACAGCCCATCCTTAGTTACTGCTCGCGAATATCTGGTCTTTTTCAATTGCCAGAACGTTCAGCAAGACACATTCAATTATTCGTTCTTGCGTTTTCTGTCCTTTCTATAAATCTTCATTTAGGAATTGACAGTAGTTGGTCGCTTGCAAACTGAAATTTACGACATAGGTGATGATTTCAATTATCTCATCGTCGACTTTTCATTTCTACTAATGTAGCAACATCATAGCAGCAATTGTACGTGAAGTTTATTTTACAGTTAATAAACTATTACAAGGGGTACATTGCTTATCTTGATTTCCTTGATAGAAAGATGCTGTTTGTTTACAAGGAAGCTGCCAAACCAAGGTCACCTTGAAAGTTTTGTTAATGTCATCATGATTTGGAAGATCGGTATATATTATTTGTATCACAGATGACCAGATTATGTTAAACTTGTCCTCTTACTAGCTAGTTAATGAAATCATCGTATTGGACTTATAACTGGATTATTACTTGCCATAAAAAACTCGATCGTTGCCATTAATGGCCCGTTAGTGGAGCAAAAACTGTTTACCATTCTGGGGCACCTGTGCTTAACCCAGATTTTTAGTAGGTTTTGAATTGCTCAATCATGATTTTCCCTTGTAGTCCCGGCTTGGTCAAACCAAAGACCTGAAAAATATTTATTTGCTGCTTCTCTGCTAAACACGCAGAATTAATTAGTATGAGCAAAGACTGGTAGGCACATGGTCAGAATGCATCTGGGTAGCATCACATGTCTGTCTACAGACTGATGACTACACATTATGAACTAGCACGTAAACAATCTAGCTCAGATGGTCGATCTAGTACAAACCATTGTTTATATTCGTACCACATGCACATGTTCTCGTCCTCTTTTGCATATTTTGTTTGCCATTGAATGTTAAGCATCAATTTATCACCAACATCTTTTTTGTGTTTTGTGGACTGTTTGTTTGTTTTTTTCTATGTCTTATGGTTTTTGATTGCCCCTTGGTATCCTCTGAAATGAGTTAATTCATTGTTTAAGTATGCTGTATAAATGATCCCATGAATAGACTAGGTAATAGTCACCTGGATTTCTCTCCCCCCCCCCCCCCCCCCCCCCCCCCAGAAGAAACATTCATGCCGAGAGGTGTTCCTGCAGGGTGTGCAAATAAATAGGCAGACCTGTCTGGCCATGCCGTCTGAAGAACCATTGATACAACTGTTCGGGGGAGTTCATGTGTGGCTTGTTGCATGGCCAAAATTTCTTCCCTTATCAAACAATTTCCTTTTTTGTATTGAATAGACATGAAATATTTGCTTCTTGGCGTTAAACAAACAACAAAGAGAGGTTGCCTTATTTGAACTCTAGCGACGCGAGTTTCGCCCTTTTACCATCTACGCCAAGCAGCGTCATGGTCCTTTGTCTGCACTGAAGCTGTGAATCCCAATCTGAAAATTCAGATCTGTCAGAACTCACGTGCTCGTCAAAATGAGTGTTTGTCTCACTAGAAATAAAAGTCAAGCTATGCTACTGTAATAACCGTCATTCAAGTAATGATTTGATCTGTTAATCTGCAAAAGAGATTTCAGGACTCAACAACATATCCACGCTTAAATAGTTGACTGGGGTGTAGATAAATAGACATCTAATATCTATCATAAGACAGTAAATCGGTGTCAATGTGCTGGATGCATAACACTAAAAGCAGCCTCGTCAGATCAGTACATTCAAATAACAGATTGTCTGTCGTAATTTAGCGTTTATTTTTTATACCAACAAATGTTTGCTTTCTGGAACTTCAGATTTCATTTTTTTTACAATTTGAAACTTTGAAACCTAAAAGAACTTAAAGTAGCTAAGCAATGTCTACACATGGATAGAAATATCAAAGAAGTGAATATGAAGAATAGACACAAAACATATTAACTGGTAGCATGATTTTTATATTGAGAAAAAATGTATTAGGTATTTAGAAATAAACAGGCTTCGCTCTTATTTAAATTTGTTTACCTAAGGGGTAAACAAACTAATTTAAATGCATGCTTGATACAGGCATACAACCAGAAGAGATGATACACACCTTGTTACATTTTGTACATTAACCTCTAGATATGCTTTGGATATTTACAAATATATATATGACGTTGAGTTGCTTTCTCTTTGTCATTATTCACCACAAGTTATTTTTTTTTTTTATTTTGTTGTAAGATATGTTGCCAAAACCATTTTTTGTAAATGTGTTAGTGCTAATAAATTTTTGTTTTTGTTTGTCTTATATCCTAGATACGTGTTATGATTTATTGACAATTGACAAGTTATTTTAAAAGACTTGTGGCTAATTCAAAATAAATAAAGTTGAGATTGGTGGAGATAGATTGTCGGTTCGTTAAAAAGATACCATGATCCTATACCCGCTACTTCTGTACATCATACATGAGCAAACAGTTCTAAAAATTCGTAAGGGGTTCTGGGGAACACTGTGTCTCGCCCACAATTACTGCTGTCAGTGTAAAAGTGTAATGATAGCTTAAAAAGTGGGTCCATTTATCAGTAAAATACAGAATTTTTTAAAAATTCAAGCTTTTTTCTTTAGATGCTATTTCTTGGTTTTGAAGATAAGCTTCTGTCCAAGTTTCATTACAATCCATGAAGGTTTACAAAATTTAATCCAAGACTGTCTGTAAATGTTAACTGTAAAAAAGTCCATCTATCAGAAAAATACTGAAAATGAAAATATATATATATATTTCCAAGTGTTTGCTTTAGACATTATCTCTTAATCATAAAAAAGCTTCTTCCAAAGTTTCATAAAATTCTATGAAGGTTTGACAATGGAATTGATGTGCAACAAACTTTAACCCCAGACTGTATCTACTTGTGAACTATAAAAAAAAACTTAAGTCCATTTATCGGTAAAATACGGAAACAATGAGATAAATATTTTTCAAAATTTACTCTGGATACAGTATTTTGGTCATTAACAAGCTTCTGTCCAAATTTCATAAAATTCCATGAAGGTTTGACAAAGTTATTGATGACTGAAACACTTTAACCACAGACTGAATCTACTTGTGACCTGTAAAAAAATACTTAGTCCATTTATCAGACGTAAAATACGGAAAAGATAAGATAAATATTTTCAAAATTTACTATGGATACAGTATTGTGGTCATTAACAAGCTTCTGTCCAAATTTCATAAAAATCCATGAAGGTTTGACAAAGTTATTGATGACTGAAAAACTTTAACCAAAGACTGATTCTACTTGTGAACTGTAAAAAAAATTAAGTCCATTTATCAGTAAAATATGGAACTAGAGGCTCTCAAGAGCCTGTGTCGCTCAACTGATTCTACTTTGGTTTTGGAAATCATGTAAAAATATATTAAAATCATTACAGATACCCTACTAATGATTGAGGCCAAATTTGGTTTAATATTGGCCCCCGTAATTTAATCAAAAGCAGAAGACTTTTGTAAAGTTTACAGAAATTACCAATAAATTCATTGAAATTTTAGAAAATGACTTTATCAGGACAATAACTCCAACAAGATGTCAATTGACAATTTTGCTCATGTTGACTTATGTGTAGATCTTCTTTCCATGATATTTTTGCAGTTTACAGTATATCTCAATCTATAAAGATACATGTATTAAGGTCTTCAACAGCACCTCATAAGGAACATTTATGTTTCATTCCATTCAGTGCTCCTCTAGAAGAATCATCTGTATGTATTTCCCATAGGGTCTTATGTTAAACTCAGTCCCCCTGCTGGCGGCCATCTTGGATGATGGTTCGGCTACAAAGTAACAACACTTGGTCAGCACCTCATTAGGAACATTCATGCCATGTTTGGTTTCATTCTATTCAGTGGTTCTCTAGAAGAAAACATTTGTATGTATTTCCCATAGGGTCCTATGTTAAACTTACTCCCCCTGCTGGCAGCCATCTTGGATGACAAATCAGCTACAAAGTAACAACACTTGGTCAGTACCTCAAAAGAAACATTCATACCATGTTTGGTTTCATTACATTCAATCGTTCTGCAAAAGAAGACTTTTGTATGTATTTCACATAGGGTCCTTTGTTAAATTAAGTTCTCCTCTGGCAGCCATCTTGGATGATTAATTGGCTACAAAGTAACAACACTTGGTCAGCACCTCATAAGAAACATTCATGCCATGTTTGGTTTCATTCCATTCAGCGGTTCTCTGAAAGAAGACATTTGTACGTATTGTCCATAGGGTCCTTTTTTAAAATAAGTTCCCCGCTGCAGCCATTTTGGATGATTGATTGGCTATAAAGTAACAACACTTGGCCAGTACCTCATTAGGAACATTCATGCCATGTTTGGTTTCGTTCTATTCAGTGGTTCTCTAAAAGAAAACATTTGTATGTATTTCCCATAGGGTCCTATATTAAACTAAGTCCCCGCTGGCGGCCATCTTGGATGATTGATCGCCTACAAAGTTACAACACTTGGTCAGCACCTCATAAGGAACATTCATGTCATGTTTGGTTTCATTCCATTCAGTTGTTCTCTAAAAGAAGACATTTGAATGTATTTCCCTTAGGGTCCTATGTTAAACTATGTCCGCCTCAGGCGGCCATCTTGGAGGATAGATCGGCTTAAAAGTTACAACACTTGGTCAACACCTCATAAGGAACATTCATGCCATGTTATGTTTCATTTCATTCAGTTGTTCTCTAAAAGAAGACATGTGTATGTATTGTCCCTAGGGTCTTATGTTAAACGAAATCCCCGCTGGCGGCCATCTTGGATTATGGATCGGCTTCAAAGTAACAACATTTGGTCAGCACCTCATAAGGAACATTCATGCGATGTTTGGTTTGATGCCATTCAGTTGTTCTCTAAAAGAAGACATTTGTATGTACTGAACATAGGGTCCTATGTTCAACGAAGTACCCCCCGCTGGCGGCCATCTTGGAAGATGGATCAGCTACAAAATAACAACACTTGGTCAGCTTCCCATCAGGAACATTCATACTATGTTTGGTTTCATTCCATTCGGTGGTTCTCTAAAAGAAGTTCAAAGTGTGAAAGTTAACGACGACGACGACGGACGACGGACGCTAAGTGAGCTAAAAATGAGATAAATATTTTCAAAATTAACTATGGATACAGTATTTTGGTCATTAACAAGCTAATGTCCAAATTTCATAAAATTCCATGAAGGTTTGACAAAGTTATTGATGACTGAAAAACTTTAACCATAGACTGAATCTAAATGTTAACTGTAATAAAAACTATGTCCATTTATCAGTAAAATACGGGAAAAATGAGATAAATATTTTCAAAATTTACTATGGATACAGTAAAATACTGAAAAATGAAATTAGATATTTTCAAAATTTTGCTCTGTATACTGTATTTTGGTCATAAAAAAACTTCTGTTCAAATTTCATAAAATTCAATGTAGGTTTGATAAAAGTATTGATGTCTAAAAAAAAACTTTAACCACAGACTGAACCTAAATGTTGACGACGACGATGACGGAATCTAGGATCGCTATGTCTCGCTTTTCGCGAAATAAATGTTGAAGGCTCAACAAAAATGGTATTTTATGCAGTCAACTGTTATTTGTATAAGATTGTCTTTCATATCCGAAGAGTTAAGTCTGGTATCTCAATCTTCCCAGGTAAATTTCTTAATAAAAGAATAACTTATAATTATAGATATAATTTCTTCCTATGGTTTTTATTTTTAGTAATAGTTACCTTGACCTTGGGCCTGTTAACCCAAAAAACCAAGGATTCTTCCCATTTCCCTATATCTTCCATCTTTTTTAAGTTTCATTCCAATCAAGCAAAGGTAACTCAAGTTACCATCCTGAAATCATTTTTTCTCAAAATTTTCTATTATTGAATTTTAGCAAAAACAGTGCCCTTTGGCCTATTGATCCCATAACTAATAAGCTTTTTCCCAATCTTGATAAGTTTCTTTACAATCATTCAAGGGAAACTCAAGATATCTGTTACCATCTTGAAGCCATTTAAAAAAAATCTATTTTCAATAACAGTGACCTTAATCTTTGATATATTAACCCCACAATAAATAGTTTTTTTCCCTTTATATCTCCCATCTGTATACTTATGTTCATTCAAATCATGCAAAGGTTACCACCTGGAAACATTTTTTCCAATTTTTTTTTTTTTTTTTTTTGTAACAGTGATCTTGACTTTGGTCTATTGACTCCAAAATCAATAAGCATTTCCCATTCCTTATATCTTCCATCTGAATAGGTTTCATTCTAATCAAGCAAGGGATCCTCAAGTTATAAAGAATAAGAGTAAGACAGATAGACAAAGTAATTACTACATGCACATGTATATGCTCCCGAATTTTTTTATTGGGATCATTATAAAGGGAATGAGATTTTCAGTTTACTTGAAGCACAGAGGACACAACAAACTAACATAACATTATGCCAGTTTAATTTTGCTTAATCAGCTTGAAGTCTACATAATCCACACCCTAGTTTAGATCACCCCCAGTTTTTGGTGGGGTTCGTGTTGCTTAGTCTTCAGTTTTCTATGTTGTGTCATCTGTACTATAATTTTTCTGTTTGTCTTTTTATTTTTTGCCATGGCGTTGTCAGTTTGTTTTCGATCTGTGAGTTTGACTGTCCCTCTGGTATCTTTCGTCCCTCTTTTAGACTTGCATATGCTCTCTGAATTACATATAATTCTGAACCACTATACTCTTACAAATAGTATGAACAAATCCAACAACAAAATCTTCAATATTAAGCAATTTTAAAGTTACTTTTGACCTAGCTTCAAGTATAAACTTTATATTCGTCAAATATTCTTTAACTGCTTTATATACCAATTTTATAAACACTAATATACACATGCGTAGTAACACCAAAATTTAGAATATGCATGTTTTATCTAAACATGCATACTTTTTATATCTCTTTTAAAACATTTATTATGTAACCAATGATAAAAATGCATAAACTTGGATGATGATTTTACCATTCCATCTCCATTTAATTTTTACCATGTAGTTCCACTGGTTTTTTTTTTCATTTGAATATTCAGATCTTTCACCTGTCAATTAAATTACCATTTCATATTCAATTTGGAATTGTTTAGATATACCATCATTTCCTTCTAACTCTAAATTAAATGTGAATTCTAACTCAAATCTGGGATGAGGATAACAATGTAATATTTCCAAGCTAGAACTTTTACTCAAATTTTGACTAGAGCTCGAAATGTACCTAGAAGTGTAACTCCAAATACTAGCTCAAATACAAAGTTTACTTCAAACTTTAACTCAAACTTTAGCTCAACTTGAACTCAACTCTTCAATAGATTGTAAGCCACTTTCCTTAATCAGAGAAGACAAATAATGTATAATTCAAGAGGAGACAATTGTAAGATATAACAAATCATTCATTTTTTTAAAAGATTTTGAAAAAATTACAAAATTATTAAGACCTTACTGAAACACCAATTGATTTTTCAAAATATACAAAAGAAATTTATTTACCTGAACTCATACAGAGTTAATCCAACAATTGAAATTTTCTGTTCCTATTTTGAATTATTCTTTTCTCGATGTTGATAATTTTCACAAAATTAAAAGCATTTCTCCAAAAATAAGACAGTGTTGAATTATAAACAATAATGAACTTACACTTGATGGCTCCTAATGGAGTGTACATATCTTAGTTGGTACAATATGCTCATGTGCAGTGACATCTCAGATCTCAGATTTTGATGAACATGCTTTTTTCCATTAGTTAAACAATTTAGAGGGAAAACTATCATAATTGGTCAACATCTTATTAAGTTTTATCATGAATATTAGTGATTTATTGTAAAAACAAGCATTCTGTGAGTATTGCCTGGCAATACATAGTCCCCTACTATAACTTGTCATGGTGTAAACTATATAACAAATATGAAGTCAATATCTTCAAGCATGACGGTAAAAAATGTAGAAAATTGATTATTTGAGTGAATTTTTTAAGTCCAAGGACCATATCTTTGCACAAAATCATCAGACCGGAACAAAATGCGAATTTGATCTGTAACTTGTCATGATAAAACTATATACCAATTATCAAATCAATATCTTCAAGCATTACGAAAAAAAGTGAGGAAAACTGATTATTTGAGTGAATTTTCTAAGTTCAAGGACCATAACTCTGCACAAAATCGTCAGACCAAAACAAAATTCGAACTTGATCTGTAACTTGTCATGATTAAACAATACACCAAATTTCAAATCAATAACTTCAAGCACGAAGAAAAAAAGTGTGGAAAACTGATTTGCCAGACTGCCGGACAGACAGACAGACAGACGGAGTGCAAACCTAAAGTCCCCCTCGACTTCGTCCGTAGGGGACTAACAAGATTCCACCTACAGGAATTAAATAAGAGAGCACATGTTGAAATATCTAAAGTACTTTACTAATCATGAGGGAATTTTATGTCGAATCTATAAGAGGTAGCTCCTACTACACGTATCACAAAACTTAACATTATCAATGATACATGAAAATTAGGTCAAGGTCTGATGAACACTGCAAGATGGACATGTTCACCTTACAATCATACCATACACCAAGTACAGTGGACTGTATCTGAGAAACAGACATTACCACACAATGAATTGAGATCAAGGTCAGGGAAACCAGCCTGATGGACATGTTAACCTTCCCATGATTCTATTTACCAAATAAAGTTGTCCTATTACTCATAATGAGTGAGAAAAATAATGTGATAAAAAAAAATATCAATATTTAAGCAGTGGCTAAACAATGAAAATGAGGGCAAGGACAACAGACAGAAAATTCCAAATATAAGAGCATATGTATACAAAATGTGATCTACATGTAGGTCTTCTACCTTTTGAAATATATAGCTTTATACTAATAATTTACACAGTTGCCATCAATACCACATGATTACCATTCCTATGTCTAATATTCTGCAACATTAGCACAGGAGAGACAAAAGCTCAATCAAAGCACTGTAAGCGCTGTAGGCAGTTAACCAAAAACCAAGGCAAACGTAATTATGAAAACTGTGGCAATGTTGCTTCAATTTTCTTTTAAGATTTGAAAGAACAAACATTAAACATTCGTATATTGTACATTTATGTTCATTAAATGAATTGATTATTAAGGCAAATTAATTAATATTTCATCAAGGTTTTCAAAAGCAACTCATATGTCAATGTAAATGACCCCCATCTTCACCCCCAAGTGCATGATGTTACTCCATACCAAGTTTGGAATAAAATGACAGGTGATTATAAAACAGTTGGTCAAACATTCTCGGGCTTTACACTGCTTGAAAGATTTATATGTTTTCTTTAAAATGAGACATAAATGAAAATTATTATAGGCCCAGAAATAATTTAATAAACAATTAAGTAAATTCAATAATCTAGACTCATTTTTTGGATCAAAAATTTTTTATAATAAACAAGAAATAATTGTAACAGGATGCCGTTACGAAGTCTCCCAAACAAAGCCCCCATAATTCGTCATTCCCATGGTCTCCTGACATTGGGCAAAGTCCAGTTCATATTGGTTTGGTCTAGTAAAGTGATATGCATATGTGACACCAAGGAGATTGACCCTGTATGTCATTCAAATCTTTTTGAAATGATGAACAGGAATAAATATGGTTTAGGTGTGGGTATCTCGACCGTTTACAAGTTCTCAAACAGGAGGGGGTGGGGTGACCCCAGGGACTCCCCCTATATTTCATTTGATTTGTTATATTGTCCAATACATGAATACATATGGTTTAGGGGTGGGGATCTCGACCATTTCCAAGTTCTCAAACAGGAGGGGGTGGGGTGACCCCAGGGACTCCCCCTATATTTCATTTGATTTGTTATATTGTCCCATACATGAATACATATGGTTTAGGGGTGTGGATCTCGACAATTTCCAAGTTCTCAAACAGGAGGGGGTGGGGTGACCCCAGGGACTCCCCAAATATTTCATTTGATTTGTTATATTGTCCCATACATGAATATATATTGTTTAGGGGTGGGGATCTTGACTGTTTACAAGTTCTCAAACAAGAGGGGGTGGGGTGGTCCCATGGACTCCCCCTATATTTCATTTGATTTGTTTTATTGTCCCATACATGAATATATATGGTTTAGGGGTGGGGATCTCGACCATTTCCAAGTTCTAAAACAGGAGGGGGTGGGGTGACCCGAGGAACTCCCCATACATTTCATTTGATTTGTAATATTGTCCCATACATGAATATATATGGTTTAGGGGTGGGGATCTTGACTGTTTACAAGTTCTCAAACAGGAGGGGCGGGGGTGTCCCTAGGGACTCCCCCTATATTTCATTTGATTTGTTTTATTGTCCCATTCATGAATGTATATGGTTTAGGGGTGGGGATCTCAACCATTTCCAAGTTCTCAAACAGGAGGGGTTGGGGTGACCCCAGGGACTCCCCATATATTTCATTTGATTTGTTATATTGTCCCATACATGAATATATATGGTTTAGGGGTGGGGATCTCGACCGTTTACAAGTTCTCAAACAGGAGGGGGTGGGGTGACCCCAGGGACTCACTCTATATTTCATTTTTGATTTGTTTTATTGTCCCATACATGAATATATATGGTTTAGGGGTGGGGATCTTGACCATTTCCAAGTTCTCAAACAGGAGGGGGTGGTGTGACTCCAGGGACTCCCCCTATATTTCATTTGATTTGTTATATTGTCCCATACATGAATACATATGTCTTAGGGGTGGGGATCTCGACAATTTCCAAGTTCTCAAACAGGAGGGGGTGGGGTGACCCCATGGACTCCCCCTATATTTCATTTGATTTTTTTTATTGTCCCATACATGAATATATATGGTTTAGGGGTGGGGATCTTGACCATTTCCAAGTTCTCAAACAGGAGGGGGTGGGACGACACTGGGGACTCCCCCAAATTATTTTCATTTGATTTCTTAAATTGTCCCATTCAAGTATATATATTGTTTAGGGGTGGGGATCGCGACGGTTTACAAGATAAAAGTACATTTTCAAATTAAAGGGGGTTGGGATGACCCCCAGGGACTCACCCTATATTTTGGTTGATTTTTTGTATTGTCCTGTTCTCATTACTGAAGACTGCATGTGTCTATCACCTACTGTTTTCGAGAAATAGTCATTTGAAAATTTAAAAAAATAAAATCCCATAGGGTTCTATAGTAAACCCCTCCCTTCTTCAGGCCCCTCCAAATACCCCTAAATAGACCCCAATGCACAAACAAAAGATAGATGGCTCCGCTAGACATGTTAGTCTAATATTTTATGAAACCCTAAGTAAATCTGACAAACGGTCAAAGTTGTCTTCTTAGACGGTTTGAGTGGATTCGGTCCGACTTGTCTCGGGGACGAGTTGTCCACATTACTTAAAACATCCCATCAACGTCGATTTCCACATCTGTTTTCATGACCTCGTTTCATTCATAAAATAACAACAACCTTATTTGGCAAGATAAGTTAGAAATTACCACCCACTTATATAACTTTATTTCCTCTATCATAGAGATTTGTTGTACATGAACAATATTCCTGCGCATTTTGCCATTTGGGAAAAATAAACGACTTGTAATTACAGATTTTCCGCGATGAAATATTTCATACAATTGTTCTTTGACATCGTAGCCAAAAGCACAGGGGATAATAAACTACGTACGGATTTCTATTGAGCACTACTTCCTATGTGCAACTTCAAAAGTTTTGGGTAGTTCGACGATCATTTAAGGTTTTTCTGGTCATATTTTTGGTATTCCAGAAATAAAAGTATTAAAAAAATGTCCAATTAGTTATAAATAACATAATAGCCAGCTAGATAATAACAATGGCACGTATTTCAGCATTTATTGGGTAGAACACAAATCTAGGGTGCTCGCATAAGGCAGCTTAACTGCCTAAAAACCCAGCTACATTTTTATGTGTCTGTCATAAGTTAAGAACCTCATCATTGGTTGCATTGTCTCATGTCACATTTTTATTCTTATTTATTGGATGGACATCTGTCTAATGTTCAATACTGTATGTTGACCTGGACAGATCATAACAGGTCATACAACTAATTTATAAATGATTCATTATTGTCTACAGTAAAAATTAATTTGTGATACGAATGCCAATGAGACAGCTATCCACCGAAGTTCAAATGAAGAGGTATGTAAGCAGTTATAGACAACCGTACAGCCTCCAACAATGACAAAAAAACCCATACTGTATAGTCCGCTATAAAAGGCCCTGACATGAAAAATATGAAACAATTCAATTGAGAAAACTAACAGCCTAAATCATAACAAAACAATTTACAAAAAACAAATACGACAGACATGAACCAACAACAATTGAACTACAAGCTCCTGACTTGGGACAGACACATAAAGAATGTGGTGGGGTTAGTTTTCCTTTATTAACAGAAAAATTGAGTCCTATAAGGTATAGTAAAAACAATAACCACACATGAGTAGCGCAAGGATGGCTGAAATAGCCCTAGAAATTGGACTGTTTAAAAAAATAAAGTATCAATAGATGATGGACATTTTTAATCCTTTATAACAAATATATCAAATCCCATGAACAATAATAATCATTACATATCAATGATAGAATCAGAAGATCCTTCATTCAACAGGCTTATACAGCTCATTTAATTTGATATGATATAGCACTATGAAATAAAAATAATTTCACACTTATTTTTTGCACCTCAGTACATGTGCAAAATATATGCAGGTCCTTCAACCTAATAATAAAAATGTAACATTTCCTTACACTTGTATTGAAAGAGAAAATGAGAAGATAGGGGAGGATTACCAATGAGACAAGCTATCAATGAACTAAAATATGACAGAGATCTCCCTAAAAGTCTTAACTTCATTTCTTAAAACTCTATGACCTTATTGACTTATAAAATATGATGTTGATGTTTATAAATTGCATCAGATATTAAACTTTAAGAGATCATTGTATAACTATAAATATGTATTAGGAATTGATACTAACTTTTACAGTTGATTAATACTGTCATGAGTGTTGAATAAAAAGCAAAATTGATGTCTAAACATATGTGTCTTCAAAGGAAGAAATGTGTTGCCAAATAATATGAATCTATGTTTTGGTATGGGAAAGATGCAAAATATTTCTGATCAAAAATAAAAACAGCAGGTGCATTACTTCATGTCCCGAAGAAAAATTACTGCAATCTGTAAAAATCTTAGTTTTAATCAAGGTCAAACATACTACAGAAAACTTAAAATAAATCAACAAAACAAATCATTCAGTGTGCTTTAGGAATTTCTCTGATAGCTGCATAAAAAATGTTAGAAAAAAAGTTACAGAGGGTTGAAAAGGACTGCTTGATGTGCAAACAACTATTGCCATAATAATATCTAGACATGGATTGGAACTCCTCACACTTCACAAACTACTTGCATTTATGCATAACAATTACATCCTTACACATTACAAGCTTTTTCATTTTGAACTTAAAATAAAATACTCCAAGTTCTTGTTAAATTCCTGCTAATTAGAATCTACACACATAAGCTACATTTACCAACTGGCATATATAAACATGATAAATAAATAAACAAAAAATATCCACTTCAATCACATACTTAACAAACAAGATATCCCACAAAAATATACAATTGTAATTACATTTGTTATTGCATAATTTCAAGAAACATGTGAAAATACATAAATTGGTTTTATTACTCTCCTGAATAGTAATTATTTATTTTCAAACCTGAAGAATACAGTTTGAATACATTTACATGTAAATACAGGCAATGGCAAATAAGAATTCTTGGGATTTCTATTTAATGATAAAAAAGTGGACTTCTGATTTTCTATTTAGGTGATAACATTTGTCTCTGCTGCAGAATGCATCTTATAACCATAAAAGGTTCCACTGACTCAAGACTACTGCAGCTCAAGAGATACCAGTAGCGAAAGAGAGAAAAGGGTTGATATGTTTTATAACAAACTCCATCTCCAAATTGTTGTTAAATAAATGCTAACATAAAATATACCCAGACATCTGAGCTAGAAAAACATTATTTGAGTGAGAAGAAGAATATTAACTTTACATGGCTTTAAAAAAGCTTAGAAATTGCTTTGAAAAAAAAGTGTGCTGTCTGTGTGCTTTATAATGATGATGAAACCTATATGTATGAAAGAAAAGAAAGCAACAAAGAAATTAAGACTTCATAATCAAAAGCTGATATTCACAACCTTTGATTTCCAGGCCTTCCGGTCAGAAACATTTGGAGTATGATTATCGTACTCAGAATTCAACCAATCAAATACTGGATTTGGTGTTTAGAGCACAAATTTGTAGTTAGATCACTGAGTAAAGAGTATGACCGTAGGCCCAGGTTTTATTTATAATCACATAGTCACTGAAAATTGAAAAAAAAATTTATCTCCGAATTCAATTTGCATTTAGTTAATTGCTGATTCAATTAATTTTATAGGTGTGATGTATAACATCCTCTAATCAAAGAAACAGATTAAGTGTTGCTGTGGCCTGTTATCTTTTCCACATATACAGAGAGTTCTTTTACACGGAATAGAATCAACGAATGACAACACAAAGGCTTCATTTTCTGCTTCTATTCAGAATTTCAAAATCACATACTGATATTAAAGTAATTAAAACAAGAAGATAAAATTATTGCTTTCAATCAAATACTTGGATTTTTCATGATAAATATTCTACTTGCACCCTGCTTGAAAAGTCAGACCACCATTAGATCACGCTTGTACATTTTGTAGATCATGCAACACAATAATTCCGTGAGACCTATTCCAATACCTGTCACAGTGAATTTTTTCAAAATTGAAGAATTTAAATTTTCTAGGCTTATGAAGGACATCTGTCTGTCAGTCAAAACCCGTAAAATGCTTGTTGGACCAGCAATGATTTTTTTTTTAAATTTGACTAATTAAATTTTGGTAATTTTTAGTGACTTTAATACTGATTGCTAAGTTAAATATGTCTGCAGCAATAAGTGATAATTGTCCACTGGACAGAAAGGTTATTAAACAATCCAGCACCTTTGAGAACTTTGAATTTCTCAATAAAATACTATCCCACAGAAGAAATAATTTCTTGTCAACACAGTTACTCAACGCAGGCACTTGAAAGATCCAAACTTTTATCTGGTTGCCTTTCTGGGCTGATATCATGTTTCTAGATATTGTATCACTTGTCTCTATAGTTAGCTGCCATTGGAAGATTACCAACAAAAACATGGTCACCATGGAAACACTCAATCACACACTATATCTAGTCCGACCGTACCTATCTTGTCCCTGGCAGTACTCATTATATATCAGTTTAAATAAAAACAAATGGAATATAATTATAAGGAATGCTAAAGAAGCCCAAAATATTGTTGGAAGTCCTCCAAAATGGTGGCCATGTTTGTGTAACGCAATGACATGGTGTTCATGTGCTGGAGCTGAAAAAAAAACATAAAAAATGAATCTTAGGTGGTAAATTTATGTCAAGAACCTATTCAGGCGAATCCTCAGTTTTAATTTGTACTTTTTCTTCTTAATCCATTTATGAAATTTGAACATGGACAAACTACTGTTTCCTATATTTACAGGTAAAATATATCTTTGGATGAAATATACTTGATAAGAATAATAATACTGATTTTAAATATGTAATCTGAGCCATACAGCATAAAAAACATCACATTAGTTTCTGAATTTAAAGTACATAGATACTCTAAATAAAGATTTATTACATCATGTTCATCTTTATGTTTTAATATAATACAAATGCATATTGTTCAGTCTGTTTATATCACATCTTTTCCAAACTCAGGGTGATAAAGAGCTTAACATATCGTTTAGACACTTATTTATTGATTTTTTGAGATGACTGTTGTGTTTTGTTGCTGTTGGGTTGCTGTCTCATTGACATATATCCTACATCTCCTTTTATTTATATTACTTATGTTTTGATGAATTTAGAAGTCAAACTAACATATTGAATTGTTCACAACTTCTTTAGATTCAGGGCAATTAAGAGCTTGACATATTGCAAAGACACTTGACTGTTGATAGAGGCTGTATGTTGACATTTGCTGTTTTGTATCCTTGTCTCATTGATGAATACCCAACAACTCCTTTTAACCATGTAATATAAATCATTACCTTCTTTAATCTCCTTGACATGTATTGTGTGTTTGAGTTCCTCCATGTGTTGTTTATCAGCTGTTATATACAGGATGGAAGTTAATGGTTCAGTCCTCTTCACAGGAAACTGAACTACCTCTTTACTGAAAAAGATAGATGACATTTCTGATGTATTTTTTTATGTATCTGGACATATTACTGATTTAACCCCTTTTACGTTATTTAATACCAATAAGTCAGGTTATCAACATCTAGCAATGATTTCTTCTACAATCATTGATTGGGATTATCGTTAACTTACAGTGAGGTACAAGTTTTGGCTAGGTGTTGAAGTCCTTACTGTGACTTTGAGATAGAGGAGAACACTTAAAGCCCTATTCCTTTTCTTTGGGTTTTGTCAAGTGCATGAGATATTTGTGTGTCATGAATCAATATTCTATATCCTTCTTTTCCATTTCTGCATTGTAGTCATATACTGTTCAACCATTGTTAAACAATATCATTTATCATGTTTAGCCTTTTTATATATGTGTATTTACTTCTGTCTTTGTTTTTCTTTTCCCAAGAATTTAAGATCATACAAATCTTTATCCTTAAAATTTAAATACTCTTGTAAGATTTGAATTGCATTAAATTTTAGCTCCTAATGACCGATTTTTATTGGGAATGAACAACTTAGTATGGAATATTTATTTTCTTGGGAGAAATTAATACTGATACAAGAAGTTTCATTTCAATTCAGCAATAAGTGTGTACTTTATACAAAAATAAAGAATATATATACAAGGCCAATGCAATTAATTTTGCAAATAAAATTACACAAAATTAAGAGTTTCAACTAAAAATATGTACGATCCTCGTTTCATAAATTCATAATATTGAGCAAACTCATGTTTAATCTTTTTTTTTTAAATCTTTTTTTGTAAGTATCCACTGGTCATGCTGGTAGAATAAAAGAACCTTTTCAAATTTTTTCTGGACTTTTGAGCAGCTGTGCAAATACTATTAAAAACAAATTTCTACATGCAAAATGATCACATCATTATTTCTTTTGAAATTCCCTTGATACTAGCAATGATCTGCCATGTACACTTCATTTTTTTCATGATTTATAAGACCAATAATGAAGACAAAATAAATATTGATACACTCACAAATTGGCAAAAACATGGGCATTTTTTAAAACAAAATCTATTCAATTTCATATATCATATTATACCTTAAAGCAATGGGTGCATCTATACATCCAGCATCACAGGCATAATATGGGCGATCATTTCTATCTAAAGATACACGTATGACAGCCTTATTGTCATTGCCTACTATCACAGATATGTTCACATGTGTATTGTTGCCATAGTTAAGTCTATGGAATAATAAGTCTCTATGGAGATCCTTTGGTTCCATGGACATCTCCAAATGGTTGTCGTCAAATCTTAATCCACCAAGACTAAGTAGTATGGCTTGTAATACTCCTTCAGCACCTTATAAAATTTTAAATGAATAGCTTCAGCGACATGTTTCATTGAAATATAAAATTTCAAATGGATAGCTTCAGGGACATGTTTCATTGAAATATAAAATTTCAAATGGATAGCTTCAGCGACATGTTTCATTGAAATATAAAAATTTGGAATAAGTTACATCTTTTGGTTTTGTGTCATTGGTATATACCCTACATATCCTTTTACTCATGTTTTTTCATATTTTACAAGTATTATTTTATTGTTTTTATTTTATGTTGTTGCCTGCTTGACATTCACTGATGCTGTCTTTATATAATAATAAAACATAAATAACAAATAGATTAAAAAAACATTGACAGAAATTTATTTCAGCAATGTACTTTTTTTTTGTGCAAAACACAAAAAAAACCAAAATGTATGCTATTCTATGCTATATTTACTTAAATAAACTGAAGAAATTTAAAACTGTTTTGCAGCTTCTGAATCGTCATAATGTGTAGTTGTTGCCAAAATGAAAAATATGTTATGTTGCATTTGCTTTTATTAATTTCCTGCAATCTTCAAAAATGGCTGCAGTCATACAGTCATGGCAAATAAGAATCTGTTATGACCAGCAAGTTTTGAATGAAAATAACATCAAAAGTAAAAGTTTGAAGACTGTGATAAAATGATAGAGGTATGCTCAGAAGTAAAATCATATTTGGCAATGACAGTCTTTAGCTTGCTGTGTTCTGTTGGTCTTACCTCAATGAAAAGACAATTCAGTAACTCCCTAGACGTCTAACAAAGGTGTTAAGGTTGTTGTGATGTTGCATATTATTCAATGTTTCAATAGTATTTTATCAACAGCCTCTACCAAACATGATGTAATGTTTTAAATGTACCTGCTCTGACAATAATATTACATCCTTTCTTCTCTAATGTGATCATCCATGTAGAGGTCACATCAGCAATGTCTTCCTCATCTTTTATCTCTGACCATAATGTTTCAGAATAAAACCTAATGTAAAGATTTTTTTTATTCCAAAAAAATTGGAGCCAAACATTTGATAAAAAAAAATTTCAATAAAATATTTTTTTGAAAAAATGAAAAAAATATTTTTTTCAATTTTAAACTTCTGTGTTATACATGTCCATAAAAAAAGTACTAAAATAGAAAATACTTATTTGTTACTTTTAAAACATTAAAATTACTGTTCCATATAATAAAACTAATGAAAGAAAAACTACAATCAACACACTAGAACTTACAATAAGAAGTTGATTACATCACACATATCTGAAAAATGAAACTTTTATAATACACTAGATCTTGCAAAATGCTTCATCTTTAAAATGTAAAGTGTTCGAAACTTACAATAATGTGTGACCTCCATAACATCTATCTGGATAATGTAAAGTTTTCTGGATCTTTGACTTTTCCTCAATGGTCGTACTCAGCTCATGTAACGGAGCCTGAATGTTACTGAGGACATAGTATATTGTAGTGTTGATTTTATCTCCATTCAAGGAACCAGTTGCCTTGGAATTACTGATACCAAATCCACTTTTCCATATCTTGAATAAAAGCATAATTTGTACATGCAGAAATATGACTTCCAACACAAGATTATGTGATTCACAAACGACAGACAAATAAAACACAATGAAATCCTAGGAGATAGGATTTGATTATGCAATCACACATTTTACATCATGAGTGATCATTAGCAAGGGAAATCAGTTGAAAATGCTGCAACACTAGAACATAGTAATTTATTCAATCATATATAACTAAATTTTATGAATTCTTCTTCCTATTTTTTGGTGAAAATAGTTTATTCTCTATAAAAAATGAGTTTGTCGCAGATTCATTTTTATAATATTTCATAACTCCATAACCATGATAATAGGTTTTAAAATATATCTGCTTTACATATTCTTTAATTGCTTACTAATTATGTAAACCAGATTTAAAATTGCATAGATTGTGTATATTCTAAATTTCTTTTATATTGTGTTATCTTCTTGTGAAAAAATGCAACACAACAATAAAGAATCATGTTCACTTAAAAGCTATGATAAACTGTTGACACAGAGGTATGTCTCGTCTGTATATGTAATTTTGATAGTAAAATGCAAATGTTCAAATTAAAATTATAATACTTTGAAATGTACTTTATGCAAAGTATTAAATGAACCATGACTGAAGGTACAGTGCCCAAATAATTTGTGGAATAAGATATGCCAATGCTAATACAACTGCATTCCATATATCATTGACTTATCATTAGATGCTCCCCCAAACTGACCTAATCACTAACTTTAACATGTAAACTATGCAAAAGTTTCAAAGAAAATAGACCATAACTGAGGGAAATAATCTCCATGGAAATGGGAAGTGCCAATGTTGATACAACTGAAAAACAACTATCATTGGTGGTTTCCCTTAGACTGACCTTATCACAAACTTGAAAAAATTGTTGATGCTGCCACTGGAAATGGCATACCTAGTTCTTTTTTTTCAACTTTCAAGGCAAGAAAAAAATTGTGCTAGAGTCAGCCAGTAAACATGGTAAAGATTGAACAATATATAGATAGACAGTATACAGGTATTCAGTGGTTATCTCTATTCTAGGGTTTATTTTCCTGTCCTATCTATAGTGTGTTAACACTAGTCTTGTTTATTGTTGAAAACTTCATATTGACCTTGTTTTTGTGTCATAGGGTTGCTATCTCATTGACTTTTACTCCCACTTCTCTTTTTATTCAGAACATTGAGTTCTGCATCAGTTTTCATTCATGCAGATCAACAACAAAATAATTCCTCATTTTGAAAAGATTCAAAAACCTTATGACTTCTTATTGTCTAAAATTGCAACTTACATCTCTCCAAACTTTAATATGCTCTTCTCTAAGTGATGCATAATCTATCTTCAAAACTGACTCCAAGAGCTAAAAATTTTCAAAAGCTAGAAGTTGAAGTAAATAAATATGATGCTGTACGCATTGAAACATAATAATGATGTTTTATTAGCTATAGAGCAATTTGAATATAAGCATACGAGAAACTAAAGTTAAACTTTCTTTGGCAAAGTTGACCATATATGAATTTGGCTATTCTTTGTAGGTCCCTTTCAGTTAAATAGCTCTAAAACTTTTCAGCATATTTATACATCCTTGGCTTTCAAATGTTAGGGTTTGAGTGTCCTTGATGATGGTAAATCGGGAAAAAGGCTTTCGATGAATGAAATTTATAAAGTCTTATTTCATTTACTAAGTTCTAACTTAGAAAATAAGTACATGTATAATGAATCTGATATTCACTTGCTGGCATATAAACATTAAAAAATATCAGTTGATAACATTATTCAATGAAAAAATTAGGGCATATACAATCTATTATTTACTTTTAAAATGTCTTCCTTTTCCAAAAAAATGGTCTACTGACTTGTATTCATTGATTCAAAATAACCTAACATATGTTTAAACGTTTGAAAAAAATGACAACTGGTCAAAGGAAGACAACTTTTTTTTTCCTTTGGACACTTTTGAAAAATTCCACCAGAATTTATTTTAGATGTCATGAACTTTTTTTATCCACTGTTTTATATTTCACAAATCATAATGGAATAAAATATAACTTCTCATAATATAGAAAATAAAGGAAATAGAAAACCCTAAGTGTCTGACCTATTTGTAAATTTTGAAGGATGTATATAAAGGTCACCCTCGGATCAGGGAGAACTGACCTTTTGAAAAGTAACCTTTAAATTGAGGTTCAAAAATGCATAGGTAAAATAACAGTGGGACAGGAAGGTGGTGGTCTGACAAGACAGGTTTTTGCTTAATAGAGGTGACCTTTATGGCAGGTTTGGCTGTATATAAAATAAATGTGTACCTGATCCACACTCCTCTGTAGGTGTTCTGGTGCCTTTGACTTTAAATCGACAGGTTGTGAATAATTAACTGCTGTTACTACATGGAATCTAACAGACCTTAAATATTGCAATTAAAATATTGTAATTAAAATATTGATGATAAAGCTATTAAAATTAACAGGAAAATATCTATCCTAAATTTTCAAATGACTTTTTTTTTTTTTTAGTTTTATGTTACTGTTTCTTTTATGTTTTTGATTTTTGTTTTTTATTCCTTTTTAACAAATCTGCAGTCTTTTTTTCTTTTCTACGTGCAAATTTTCATTGAATTGTGTACATTATTAACGTAAGAGATTTAATGTTTCAGTACTGGATTCTTCTAGTATTATGCAGGTATGATATTTAAAAAAAAAATAATAGAAACACAACATTATTTCAAGAATTTTTCATGTCATGCTTTTCAGAAAAATGGGTGCATGAGTATAAGAGAGTTCAGCTATGAGGAGTAAATTTTCACAAAAATTTGAACCTGGTATTCTGCTTTTCGTGTTTTCTTGTCTCAATAAAAAAGTGTCTACCAAAATATCATCTTTCACTAATGTCTCTGATTGTCTTAGCATCAATATGGTCAAAATTGACAATTACCTATACAAAAAAGAGTGGTCTATCCAAACTACATCATATGGTTTGTCTTGTCCTCAATATACTAACTCAGAATAATTCACTCAATCAACTGCTATGACAATTTAAAAATCCCTCCTTTCCTCTTGCAATTAAAATATTCCCATTAGATTACAAAAATATATAGACCGTCCTATAACCATCCAGTCAGTAAACTCAAGGATCAGTTAAACTTCAGCTTATTAAAAACTAATGTTGTTATGTTATTTTTCGTAATTTTCTTACTTTCCAGCTTTGATGGCTACAGAAGGACCAATTTTAACTGTTGCTATAGCAATGTGTACTTTGTACTTTGAATCTGGTATCAGGATGACTCCCTGAGTTGATGTATACTCCACAGACATTCCTGTTGCATCTGTAGTACTGCAAAAACAAATATTTGTACTTTGGATTCAGTATTATTCAATGGATACCAATTTTCATGTATATCGTGAGTAAAGGTGAACCACTAATTTAAAGGTTCAACAAAACACAAGTTTTCTATAGGCAGTATGCAGATTTTGGCAAAACCTCAATATCAAATATCAATGAAATTACAATGTTTCCTCAATCCACAAAAATTGGTACCCATGAAATATATATGAAGCCACAGTATTTCAAGTTGCACTATGATGGCTGCAATTAATTCATTAATTGAATTATTATTAGTATATAGTAATACAAAGTTGATCTCATGTTTACTCTGAGTTGAAAATGTGATAGATATGAAAAAAATATAGACAAAAAAATACAGTAAAAACAATGAATTGTGTGATAGAATTAGAGGGCAATGCTCTTGACATAAGAAAGCTGCTTCACTAAGAAAATATTACATTTCAAACTATACATGTAAAAATGCAACAACCTCTCAACCTCTCAACATAATAATCAATGGTTATAGGTGAATCACGAACTCAAATGATCAACAAAGTACACATTTTTCTATAGGCTTGTATGCAAACTTTTGTAATTTTGTAATTATCCACTTCATTAGAATTTTCCCTTAATCCATGAAAATTGGTACAAACAAAAAATAAATGAAATGAATCGACAATATATTATTGGTTCTTCTTGATCAGCACATACATATACATGAAGAAAAAAAACATGGTGCTCACCAATTAAAGAGTTGTTAGCTCAACTCTAAAACATGATCCAATGATGTATGTGTCCACTAGTATCTTAGATCAGCTGTTCATATATAATATAATATTACATGTATAGTTACCTAGCTTTACTAACTTTGGCATCCTTCAACTGTGTCTCACCAATCTGGTCTAAATTTACTACCACTGAGTTTTTCTACAGAAAAGGTAAAGTTCTTGTTAATAATATATTCAACTTTCACTACAACTGTGAATGATACCATTGTTGGTAATCAAGGAACTAGAACTTTTTGAATCAATTCTCTTATATTTTTAGGACTGGAAAGTTGGGGTAATTTTTTTCCAAACTGCCAAATTTATACCAAAAGTCCCAACATAAACAAACCTGTGTCAGCTGTTTTAAAAAACAGTCTGAAATATCTAAAATTTCATACCTATTTTTTCCGAAAGCATTTAAGAATGATTTGTGGCATGCATCAGCTCAAAATTTAAAAAAAAATTTAACGCTTAAAAATTGCTTATTCCTCCTACTTTCAATTATGAGAGATGAAATAAAAACCTGAAGTTTAAGTTGATTATAAAATATAAATGGAACCCACCTGATTTATGATACAGGTTACTTCTGTTTATCAAAATGACAGAAATCAACAAATGTTTAAATCCATATACTTGTATTCCGTGATTTTGCTAGCGCTCGTCACTTTCAATTATGAGAGATGAAATAAAAACCTGAAGTTTAAGTTGATTATAAAATATAAATGGAACCCACCTGATTTATGATACAGGTTACTTCTGTTTATCAAAATGACAGAAATCAACAAATGTTTAAATCCATATACTTGTATTCCGTGATTTTGCTAGTGCTCGTCACTTTCGTAATTTACGAAACTGTTTTCAAAATGACGAAAGTATTTCAAATCAATTTCGTCACTTAAATTTGGAAAGTGTAAAAATATTTTCGCATGAAAATACCTGAATTCTACCTGTATTACATGTTTCTGACAAGTTTATGACCCTCAGCTAATTAACATTTTCAACAGGTGTTATAAAGTTGTGTTTACAGCTAATCCGCTTATCGCCATTGGATGGGTCACTAATCCAGTTAATTATTTTCCCCAGTAAAATTAGTCAGTCTGCATTTTAATTTCAATATTTCTCAAGGCCAACGACCACAATTTGCAGTTCGCTTGTCATAGTTTCGTCATTTGAACAAAATTGTTTTCCCCCGGACAATTCGCTTTATAATTTCAATATTTCTAAAACGATCAGTCAAATCCTGCAATTAGTCCTTCAAAGTCTGACAAAGATGTATAGTTAGTAATATACATACATCCTTGGTCCCTTGCTGTTACCCCAAATAATGTTGATTTTCATCTCGCGCAAAAGTGACTAAAGCCCTCAAAATCCTAGCTTAAACCCTGCTTGTATTAATATGATTGACAATATTTCACATTGGCATTTCTCTTATATAATCAAGAAAAGTATTTCTTCAAATGTTTTGTACATACACTAGGATTTCTGATTTTGATATCTTGAACTAATATAGAAGGTCTAGTCCTACTGGCATAAACCAAGGATTCTACTGTAAGGCAGTTACTCCTCCACCCTTTGTCCTGAAAAAAGTATAATAAAATCATTCGTGCTTAAACTTACAGTACAACCAGTGATTTCCCCATCAAAGCTTTTATAGATGAGGAATAAAATTTAAGCATGGTGAGGATTTACCATTCTTTGATGTTTAGAGAAAAAAACATATCAGTAAAAGTAATCTGGGAAAATACTTTCATTAGGATACTTTCATTACATTTGTCTGAAATACAAATATAAAGAGTAAATAATCTTGGACTTCACATCTTAAAATATACTTCTTAGTCCTCTTTCTATTTGTACAATGATGTAAAATTGAAAAGAAAAGTTGTTTCTGGTATAAATGTTAATGACCCCATCATTTTAACTTCAAGTGACCAAGTTTTCTTTTAATGCGGTTTGTCAAAGTTATTATCTATAAACTCTTTCTTGCTTGAATATGCAACAATGTTTTAATTACTTTGCACTGAGGCATTTAATTTCATAAAAAATATATATATTTTAGAAATACATGTATAACATCAAATGTAATATAAATGATTTGTGTTCAAAATGTGTAAATACAAACTTACAACTTCAAAACACTGTATCTTTTCTGCTATTCCATGATGAATATTTAACACTGTTGCATCTGTAATTGATATATCAGAAATAAAAACACATTAAGGACATGAAGGACAGTGGTCTTAATACATGTAAAACAGAAATGGCACATTAATCAAAACTGGAAAAGAAATACATGGGAACAATATGTAAATCCAATTGGTGTAAAATGAAAAACACTGTTAGAATAGGCAGAACTTTGCGAAGCAAAAAATTACAAAAGTTGTAAAGGGTTCCATGAAGTTCTGTGTCTTTCCTGTGCTTTCTGCTGTCAGTTTAAAAGTGTAATGTTGACAGCCAAAACTTAATATAAGTCCATTATTCAGTAAACAACTGAAAAAGAAAAAAAATCAGTTGCTATTTCTAAATTGTAAAGAAGCATTGATTTGCTCAAGTTTCATATCATTTCATGAAGGTTTAACAAAATTATTGATGTCTAAAAAATTTAATATAAAACATGAAACACTTACCCTTTGAAATATAGTCATCCAAATGTGCAGTGACTATAGGATAATATTTGACAGGTAATGACAAAGCCCTGTTTAGTCTGATGTACATTCCCTTCTCACTGTCCAAGGATACCGATACCTTTCCATTTCCTGGAAATTAAAATTAAGACTGTACAGAAAGATTCATTATCATTCTTAATCCAGGCCACAAATAGTGGATAGCTGGCCTTTTTTCATAAAACTTCACTCAGTACTCAGCTAAGTACAAAATATGTGCCTGAAGCACCAAATCGTGTACTTTGATTGGTTGATTTTTGAGTCTGAGTAAGATCATTATGCTTGAAACTTTTATGACCGCAAGGCCTGATATCCACATCAAGGCAACAGCTTTAGACTTCATTAACTAAACTGTAACAGCTGTTTTGATTGAAACCAATCATACAATACATGTAAGTAAGCCCTGTCCAGTCTTTCAAACAATATTCAGACAAATCAAGTGCCTTAAAAATTTAACATTGTTCAGCCATTTCACTTGCCATCAATATATTCTGATCTGTTGGGTCTTTTTCGGAATATTTAGCAGTCAGAGCTCTGACATAAACAAGTCAGAATAAAATGACTTCCATAGGTCAGATATAATTTGAAGTAAGTGTTGTCTCCCTTCTTGCACTCAATAGAATATGACTTGTACAGGTCAGTTTATGTCTCATAAAATGACTTCCACAGGTCAGCTTTTGCACAAAATATTGTGACTGCATGAATATCTTCATATTTTAATAAGATTTATGCCCCTTTTTAATGCATTTTGACTTCGAGAGGTCATTTTTGTTCTGATTTGAAGCAGTCATTACTACCACTTTGTTATCAATCTCCATAAAAATATGGTGATTACTAGTTTCGAATTAAAGAGTTTTAAAAAGTGGGGCTCATCTGACATCATACATTCTCCTTTCCAGAATCTAAACATAATATATTTATCTCATCACTTTCAATTATTTCAAAATACAAAGAAAAACCAGGTGAGAAAAAATGGATCATACAATTTTTTGAATATCAAAAGATTTACAAAATACAATATTGGATACATTTACTAGTACCATGACAATACTTCAAATCTTCCAAGGAAAAACAAGACACTTATTCATGATAAGACTATGTTTACTAATAAAAGATATATTCTCATCCACTTTAAGCTAAATGTATTAAGAGCAAAACATTTATTATTTTAATATTTCATTGAGGTAAATACTGTTGTGCAAACTGACTCAAACAAGTCACATTATGTTCTGACTTACTAAACGTATTACAACTTTTAAGTCTAGTATTGTCATATTGATTAAAAAATGTATAGGTAAGCCAGATAAAAGACTGAGGAAATTAGGTCCCCATAAGTCACAATAATGAGGACTATAAACAAGTTTATTTGGTATATTCAATATTAAATGTATTTTGTTTTAAACAGGTCAAATCATGTTCTGACTTAAAAGAGTCAGTCCTAAACTAAAATAAATTTATTGAAATACTTAAGCTGGGCATTGCCATATGATATTAAATGAATGTATGGGAACGTCAGATAAAAGACACAGGAAATATATGTTAAGATCCCCTAAAATAAATAACCATTTGACTTAATTGTTTCTAAAAATTTATCAAATAATAAACTCGAAAATGGCAGATTCAGAAGCAGTCTGAAAGCAAGGACTTTCTTGGATTAAAGGAAGTACACCTAGCTTTGATTGGAAATTTTGTTCTGTAAACTGACTTTAACAGGTCAAATCATGTTCTGACCTGAAAGAGTCAGTCAAAACTAAACTTATTACAACTTTTAAGTCTAGTATTGTCATATTGATTTAAAAATGTATGGGAGAGCCAGATAAAAAACAGAGGAAATAAGGTCCCCTAAAGTCACAATAATGAGGATTATATAAAAAAGTTTATTTGGTATATTCAATATTTAAATGTATTTTGTTTTAAACAGGTCAAATTATGTTCTGACTTCAAAGAGTCAGTCAAAAACTATACTTTAACTAATTATTGCAACTTCTAAGTCTGGCATTGTCATATGCATTTAAGAATGTATGGGAAAAACAGATAAAAGACACCCAATAATAAAGTCACAATAATGAGGACTATAAAAAAAGTTTGTTTGGTATATGTAATATTCAAATGTATTTTGTTTACAATTTCATCAAATTATCTTAAAATTTTTTTCTATTTCTGTATTTTCATGACTTTTTCTTTTCTGTCAAGTTAACACATGGAACTTTTGGTTGTAAAAAATATTATTTTAAAGACCATTTGACTGAATTGTTTCTAAAAAAACTTATCAATTAACATGATTAATTAACTCAACAGTAGCAGATTCAGATAAAGGGGAAAAAAAGGGGGGGCTTAGAAGAAAGAAGACCTAGTTTTGATTGGAAATTTTGTTCTGTAAACTGACTTTAACAGGTCAAATCATTTTCTGACTTCAAAGAGTCAAACAAAACTAAACTAATTTCAACTTTTAAGTCTAGGATTTTCATATTGATTTTAAAATGTATGGGAAAGCCAGATAAAAGCCAGATGAAATAAGGTCCCCTTACGTCACAATAATGAGGACTATAAAAAAGTTTATTTGGTATATTCAATATCAAATGCATTTTGTTTTTAAAGATTTTCATCAAATTATCTTAAAATTTTATTTTATTTCTGTATTTTCATGACTTTTCTTTTCTGTTAAGTTTACACATAGAACTTGTGGTTGCCAAAAAAAATAATATTTTAATAACCATTTGACTGAATTGATTCTAAAAAAACTTATCAATCAATTAACTCAACAGTAGCAGATTCATTTTTAGGGGGTGGGGGGCTTAGAGGAAGAACACCTAGCTTTGATTGGAAATTTTGTTCTGTAAACTGACTTTAACAGGTCAAATCATGTTCTGCTTTCAAAGAGTCAGTCAAAACTAAACTTATTAATACAACTTTTAAGTCTAGTATTGTCGTATTGATTTAAAAATGTATGGGAAAGCCAGATAAAAGACAGAGGAAATAAGGTCCCCTAAAGTCAAAATAATGAGGACTATAAAAAAGTTTATTTGGTATATTCAATATTAAATGTATTTTGTTTTAAACAGGTCAAATCATGTTCTGACTTAAAACAGTCAGTCCAAAACTAAGTTTATTGAAATTTTAAAGTTGGACACTTCCATATGATATTAATGAATGTATGAGAACGTCAGATAAAAGACATAGGAAATATATGTAAGATCCCCTAAAATGAATAACCAATTTGACTTAATTGTTTCTAAAAATTTATCAAATAATAAACTCAAAAATGGCAGATTCAGAAGCAGGGCTTAAAGGAAGTACACCTAGCTTTAATTGGAAATTTTGTTCTGCAAACTGACTTGAACAGGTCAAATTATGTTCTGACAAATTGACTTAAACAGGTCAAATCATGTTCTGACTTTAAAAAATCAGTCAAAAACTAAATTTATTGAAATTTTTAAGTCAGGCATTGCCATATGATATTAATGATATGTACGGAAACGTCAGATTAAATACACACGAAATACATGCAAGATCCTCTAAGATAAATAACCATTTGACTTAATTGTTTCTTAAAACTTATCAATTAATAAACTCAACAGTGGCAGATTCAGAAGGGGACTTGAGGAAGAACACATAGCTTTGATTGGAAATTGTGTTCTGTAAACTGATTCAAGCAGGTCAAATCATGTTCTGACTTATAAGAGTCTGTCAAACACTAAATGGATTGCAACTGTAACAGTCGGGCATTGTCATGATTGTGATGTGATTGTTAGAATGTATGGATACAAGTAGGAAAAAAGATCACAAATATTAAGTCACAATTTTTAGAACTATATAAAAGTTTATTTGGTATATATTTGATATCTTAATATTTCATTGAGGTAAATCCTGCTGTGCAAACTGACTTGAACAAGTCACATTATGTTCTGACTTCAAAGAGTCAGTCAAAAACTATACTTTTACTAATTATTGCAACTTTTAAGTCTGGAATTGTCATATGCATTTAAGAATGTATGGGAAAATCAGATAAAAGACACCCAATAATAAAGTCACAATAACGAGGACTATAAAAAAGTTTATTTGGTATATTTAATATTCAAATGTATTTTGTTTACAAATTTCATCAAATTATCTTAAAATTTTATTCTATTTCTGCATTTTCGTGACTTTTTTTTCTGTTAAGTTAACATATGGAACTTTTGGTTATAAAAAATATTATTTTAAAAACCATTTGACTGAATTGTTTCTAAATAAAACTTATCAATTAATTAACTCAACAGTAGCAGATTCAGATTAGGGGGGGGGGGCTTAGAGGAAAAGACCAGTTTTGAATGGAAATTTTGTTCTGTAAACTGACTGTAACAGGTCAAATCATGTTCTGACTTCAAAGAGTCGAACAAACCTAAACTTATTACAACTTTTAAGTCTAGTATTGTCATATTGATTTAAAAATATATAGGTGAGCCAGATAAAAGACAGAGGAAATAAGGTCGCCATAAGTCACAATAATGAGGATTATAAAAAAGTTTATTTGGTATATTCAATATTAAATGTATTTTGTTTTAAACAGGTCAAATCATGTTCTGACTTAAAAGAGTCAGTCCAAAACTAAAATAAATTTATTGAAATATATAAGCTGGGCATTGCCATATGTTATTTAATGAATGTATGGGAACGTCAGATAAAAGACACAGGAAATATATGTAAGATCCCCTAAAATAAATAACCATTTGACTTAATTGTTTCTAAAAACTTATCAAATAATAAACTCGAAAATGGCAGATTCAGAAGCAGGGCTTAAAGGAAGTACACCTAGCTTTGATTGGAAATTTTGTTCTGTAAACTGACTTTAACAGGTCAAATCATGTTCTGACCTGAAAGAGTCAGTCAAAACTAAACTTATTACAACTTTTAAGTATAGTTTTGTCATATTGATTTAAAAATGTATGGGTGAGCCAGATAAAAGACAGAGAGAATAAAGTCCCCATAAGTCACAATAATGAGGACTATAAAAAAGTTTATTTGGTATATTCAATATTAAATGTATTTTGTTTTAAACAGGTCAAATCATGTTCTGACTTAAAAGACTCAGTCCAAAACTAAAATAAATTTATTGAAATATTTAAGCCGGGCATTGCTGGCCTTAAAGGAAGTACACCTAGCTTTGATTGGAAATTTTGTTCTGCAAATTGACTTAAACAGGTCAAGTCATGTTCTGACTTTAAAACATCAGTCAAAAACTAAATTTATTGAAATTATTAAGTAAGGCATTGCCATTTGATATTAATGATAATGTATGGAAAAATCAATGAATAAACTCAACAGTGGCAGATTCAGAAGGGGGCTAAGAGGAAGAACACATAGCTTTGATTGGAAATTTTGTTCTGCAAATTGACTCAAACAGGTCAAATCATGTTCTGACTTAAAAGAGTCTGTCAAAAACTAAATGGATATGCATAAAATCTGGTTCATAATTTTTGAAAAGATGGAGAGATTAATGAGTCTATATTTTGTTATTCCGACTCACAAATGTCACTATGTGACAAATTTCAAGAATTTTTCTCTCCTTTTGACTGATTCCTATATGTTGTATGGGTGCCATAACTATCACTACAACATGTACAAAGTCAGCACATTCTAAGGGACGCCATCAAAAGACCAATGTAGGATAAAAAAAACTTAAATCAAATAGTTTGGGGGTGGGGGTGGGGTTAAAGTTGCTGCAAGTTTTGTTTATCCAAAATCGATTTTACATAAATCCATATTGGTCAATCAATCTTTCCCAAATTAAGTTAAGATGGGGGGAGGGGGGTCAGTGAAAAAACTATGTGATGTGAATTAAGTTTTTTATCCTACATTGAACTTTTGATGTCGTCCCTAATGACTTGACCTATTACAGTATTTCTGTCTGAATTTTGTATGAATATTCTGTATTTACTAATTTAACTACATGTATGTGATTGCAAGTGTATTAATTAGCTTTGTTTATTACTTATATTAAACTAAACCTCTATTAATCAATTATCTTTACTCTGGTTATTGATTATATAAGAAAAACTCTGCCTATTACTATATGACTGTAATCTAAACTCTGATTGTTAACATCCTGGATTGCATATCTGCATGACCATTAAACTCACGGTATGCCCATTTTATTTGAGGATATAAAAGTATTGTTTTTTCAATATAACATTTTCAGACACATTGAATCTGTGAAGACAACTTTCAATTTGACTTTAGAAATTACAGAGTTTGTAAGCAAAATGTTGGGGAAATTTAATTATAATTAAGAATGTTTAAAATTAGTTAAGAAAAAAGCCGACATTATTAATGTTAAAAATATTTTGAGGAGAAAAAACATACAAATTCAGACCAAATATGGTGACTTTGTTGTCCTTCAAGAAGCCGTACATATAATCCATAATATTTTCACTGTTTTTTAAATACATGTAAAAGTTGAAAGATAACTATCTATTGATTTTTTTTTTAAAAAAGCTTTTTTCACAACACTTATAACTTTGTAATTTATGTTCCATTGTACACTTGTTATTCTTAATATCTTTAAAAATTGTTGTTTGGGAACAAAATCTTGTCAGGGTTTCTTATGGTACTAGCATGACAAGTGCATTCATATTCTAAAATACTCTAAACATTAAAAAAAGTCAGTATTTTCAGATCATTCTGAGTCTTTCTGACCTTATTAAGTCAGAACATTCAGACTTTTATAAGTCAGAAATTTCTGACTTCCAATGTTCTTCTCACTTCTGTAGAAACAAAGACTATCTATGTCTCAAATAAGAGGT
This sequence comes from Mytilus californianus, assembly GCF_021869535.1. Lineage (NCBI taxonomy): Eukaryota > Metazoa > Mollusca > Bivalvia > Mytilida > Mytilidae > Mytilus > Mytilus californianus. Next base: position 65,979,517 of record NW_026262712.1, read on the forward strand.
AAATGCTTCATGTGGCTAAGCATCTGGGGTAAGAATTATAGATGTGTAATTTCAGAGGAAAACAAATATGCCAAAATTTTTTTTTTTTTTTATATAGATTAGACCGTTGGTTTTTCCATTTGAATGGTTTTACACTAGTAATATTTTGAGGCCCTTTATAGCTTGCTGTTCGGTGTGAGCCAATGCTCTGTGTTGAAGGCCATACCTTGACCTATAATGGTTTACTTTTATAAATTGTAACTTGGATGGAGAGTTGTCTCATTGGCACTCATACCACATCTTCCTATATCCATGTAATTAATAAGATGTGATGCATGTGAGAGGAAAATAATACTGAATAGACAATTCTGTTTGCACAAACACTGATAAATATAATATGTAAATTAAGGTGGTCTCTCAGCAGATTAAAATAAACAAGAAATAATTGTAACAGGATGCTGTTACGAAGTCTCCCAAACAAAGCTCCCATAATTCGCCATTCCCCTGGTTGCCTGACATTGGGCAAGTTCCAGTACAAATTGGTTTTGTCTAGTAAAGTGTTATGCATAAATGACGCCTAGGGTTTGACCCTGCATGTCATTCA